>NC_140953.1:126244699-126617199 GCF_014529385.1 Adiantum capillus-veneris
GACCTTGTGCAGTGGAAAAAAACAGTCGGTTTTGCTGAATTTTTAAAGTTCACTTGCTCTCCGAATTTGAAAAGGTGATACAAACAAAAGTTGTAGCTCGTGGGCTGAACTTTTGCCTCAAATTTTTTCATAGTTTTTTGAGCTACGAGCTGTGAGCTATGATTTTATTAGTGGACCCTAGTTTTTCCATGCTATGCAGCCACACTCTCTCTTCCACTTTATCATTTTCCTCTTTCACACACACTTCTCCACTCATCATCCCCACCTCTCTCACCACTCCTCTCTGCACCCTACTCACCTTCTCCTCAACCTTGAAGAATAAGAGAAACCATGGTGAACTCATACCTCCCACACACAATTCCATTCCAAAATTGACCACCTAGTCTCATTTTTCCTCCAAATTACCCATATCTATCAAAAAAACCACAAAATTCAGCCTCTTCTCTTAAAAGACAGCATCATGGTGGTTGATTACTCAGCTTCAATTACCTTGTCTCTCAAGGAAGGTCAAGAGTGGAGAAAAAATGTACCGTCAAAGCTAGTGGACCGTCAACAAGCGTCAAAATTGGCCCTACTCAAGACACTTGGAGCATCAACCTTGTAAGAAATCCACCTTTTCTTACCTCTTAAGAGTCTTTCTTCCTTATTTGTATCCTACATGGATACTCCCATTGTAAATATCCAATTCCATTTGTAAATTAATACTAACTCTACTAACACTAACCCACTATGAAAAGTCCTATCACCTCCATTTCTCTCCTCTCTCTTTCCCCACCAACTTCTTGATAATTCCAAGCAAAAGAAATTAGATAAATTGCTGAAAATCTAACCCAACCATGGTTAGAGGAGTAACCCTAGCCTTCAAAATTGCTATAAAAGGAAGGTGTAGATAGCACAAAAAGGTGGGAGAAGAAAGAGCACTATGCTATAGCTTGAGAAGCCAAGCTCAACCTCTTGAGAAGGAGCTCTTGAGTGGAATCTCATTGGCATTAGGCATATGTATGTGTTGTATTAGGGGTGATTAGCAAGGGAACTCTATGCCATTGTAAGAGAGAGTGATCATTAAATTGAGAGTAGGAAATCTATCATTTCTCCTACTAGAGTAAGCCCAACATTTGTTGAATCAAGGAGGGTGAATTTGGACTAAGCATGGATACCTTGTCTCCCTTCCAACGTGAAGTCATGGACAATAATGATGTGTAAGTGTCTTGGTGTTTTATTTAAGTTCTTGATAGCTTGTCTCCGGGTATTGTTATCAATTTAGCCATAAATCCCACATGCTGTAAGAGGGCGACAGGGTGGAGAGGACTCCCCTGGCCTTAAGACAGTGATTGGGGTGGCTTTCTTCTTGTGATGTGTTGTGGTGTAATTTACTCAGGCTATGTTGAACAAATACTAATCTCACTTTGATTGGTCATGACAGATTTGTAAGAAGGCATTAGTGCAACAAGCACCCCCTTCCCCCTTCTCTCTCTTTCTTACATATATATATTTATGTTTGCTTGATCATTAACGATACACTTCAAAGCAGCCCGAGCACCATCTCTCTCTCTCTATCTCTCGTGTTTTAGTGTGTGAGAGTATTCCATTGGTGTTAGGGTTAGTGTAAATTCCTTGCTTGTTTGTGGGTTGCTCTAACGATTCTCCTCTTTTGCGTCCTAGTTCGCTCTTAAACTAGGTGGTGCCCCTTGTGTAGTTGGGACTTGGCTGGGGGTTTGTTGTTTTGGTTTGTGTTGTGTTGTGCCCCAACCCCATTGAGCAGCACGGGAGCCTTGAAGGGTGTCTAGAGGTTGCTCTTCTTGTTGCCCGCCCCGGATTTGTGATAGAGGCCCAAACAATGATACACTTAATAATGCTCCTAAACCTAAAAAAATATAGTATGGATAAAAAATATATTGAAAGAAAAAACTACATGACTTGGTCAAAGGGAGTGTTGGAAGATGGATATACACTAGTTTCATGCCATATACTTTTGTCCAAAAATATTTCTCCTTCCTTGATGAAAAGTGTATAGTTGCACTTGAAGAACCAGTATTACTGTAGCAACGATTTTGGGTTCATTAGTTTAGTGAGAATCTGGGAAGATGCCAAGGAAAAACGGCAATCTAAAAGTAAAGAAAAGAGAGAGTTGGGGTGTTGAGGGAAGAGCGTGCATGGGAGAGAGAAATCTAGAGATATTTTTTGCGTTGTTTGCGTAACAAGTGGCAGAGGAAATGGAGCAAAGGACAGATCTGGCAAGGAGGGAGGATGATTTAGGTGGTGGCCATGGAGGCATCTCTCTTTTGCACAGGTGTAACTCTCCCCCCCCCCCTCTCTCTTTGCATGCCTGCTAGTGATAGCCGTTTTTTCGGCTCTTTGTAATTGCCACAGTGAGTTACCTCACCCTACCAAAATCACCCAAACACTGTGGCTATCCCTACCATTTCACTGTACATAGGCGTGCGTGAGTCACGGGACTTTTCCCATATCTTCTTAAAAACCCTCAGCTAGCTAGTCACTGGGCTAGGTGAGCCAAAAAAAAATAATAATAAATATGGCCTCTTTGTGTGTAAATATTTCATTGTATATATCGCCTAAATATAGGGATTTTTTATAATTATTTTGGTATTTTATTTAAATATTTCTACTTAGGTGTGTGTTTTATTAAACCTATGTACACCTTCTTTCATCCTCTTACACCATAATTATATATATATTTTTTAATTTTTTTTTGCCAATATGTACATACTCTAACCTCATATTTTTCCTTTATACAAATCACTCCCACATTTTCACCCTCACCCTCGTGAAAACAAAAAATTGATTTCTACTCATTGGTTACTTTTATTATATTATTTACTTGCATACATTTTCCTCTTTCACCAAAAATAATTCAAGGAGCGACCATATCATATGATTCCAATATCTTTCCATATCCATAACTCCTCCATATTTTTATTATTATTTTTACTCATTATTCTAACACCATGTGCTCATTGAGCTAAAGTCCATGAATAGTCCATACACTAGTCCCACCATGTATATATTTCTTATTTCACCAATAATCCTCCTCCATGCATGGGTCAAGGGCAACTTGAATGCTTTGTATTATAATATGACAAAGGAGGGGCTCACTCTTGGATGCATTGTACAAATTCAACAAAGGAGGGGACCACTAAAAGACTATTGCAGGCATAAAAAACAGGCTTTTTGGTGAGAATTTTGGCACCTATCTCCACTCCGAATTTGGAGCGGTGGTCAAAAGAGAAAATGTAGCCCACACTCTGAATAATCACCCCAAATTTTTTCATGATTTTTGGAGCTACCAGCTGTGAGCTATGATTTTTTTAGTGGACCCCAGTTTTCCCATGCTATGCAGCCACACTCTCTCTTCCACTTTATCATTTTCCTCTTTCACACACACTTCTCCACTCATCATCCCCATCTCTCTCACCACTCCTCTCTGCACACTACTCACCTTCTCTTTAACCTTGAAGAATAAGAGAAACCATGGTGAACTCATACCTCCCACACACAATTCCATTCGAAAATTGACCACCTAGTTTCATTTTTCCTCCTCCAAATTACCCATATCTATCAAAAAACCACAAAATTCAGCCTCTTCTCTTAAAAGACAGCATCATGGTGGTTGATTACTCAGCTTCAATTACCTTGTCTCTCAAGGAAGGTCAAGAGTGGAGAAAAAATGTACCGTCAAAGCTAGTGGACCGTCAACAAGCGTCAAAATTGGCCCTACTCAAGACACTTGGAGCATCAACCTTGTAAGAAATCCACCTTTTCTTACCTCTTAAGAGTTTTTCTTCCTTATTTGTATCCTACATGGATACTCCCATTGTAAATATCCAATTCCATTTGTAAATTAATACTAACTCTACTAACACTAACCCACTATGAAAAGTCCTATCACCTCCATTTCTCTCCTCTCTCTTTCCCCACCAACTTCTTGATAATTCCAAGCAAAAGAAATTAGATAAATTGCTGAAAATCTAACCCAACCATGGTTAGAGGAGTAACCCTAGCCTTCAAAATTGCTATAAAAGGAGGGTGTAGCTAGCATAAAAGGGGGGGAGCCATAAGCAAGAGCACTATGCTATAGCTTGAGAAGCCAAGCTCAACCTCTGTAGAAGGAGCTCTTGAGTGGAAGCTCATTGTCTTATGCATGTGCATGTGTTGTAATAGGGGATTAGCAAGGGAAATCTATGCCATTGTAAGAGAGAGAGTGATCATTCAATTGAGAGTAGGAAATCTATCATTTCTCCTACTAGTGTAAGCCCAACATTCGCTGAAGCAAGGAGGGTGGATTTGGACTAAGCTTGGATACTTTGTCTCCCTTCCAACGTGAAGTAATGGACAACAATGATGTGTAAGTGTCTTGGTGTTTTCTTTTTGTTAAGTTCTTGATAGCTTGTCTCTGGTGTTGTCATCAATCTAGCCATAAATCCCACATACTGTAAGAGGGCGACAGGGTGGAGAGGACTCCCCTGGCCTTAAGACAGTGATTGGGGTGGCCTTTCTTGTGATGTGTTGTGGTGAAATTTACGCAAGCTATGTTGAACAAGTACTAATCTCACTTTGATTTGTCATGACAGATTTGTAAGAAGGTATTAATGCAACAAGCACCCCCTCCCCCTTTCTCTCTCTTTCTTAAATATATAGTTGTGTTTGCTTGATCATTGCCGATACGTTTCAAAGCAACCCGAGCACTATCTCTCTCTCTCTCTCTCTATCTCTCTCTCTCTCTCTCTCTCTGTCTCTCTCTCTCTCTCTCCCTCTCTCTCTCTCTCTCTCTCTCTCGTGTTTTAGTGTGTGAGAGTATTCCATTGGTGTTAGGGTTAGTGTAAATTCCTTGCTTGTTTGTGGGTTGCTCTAACGATTCTCCTCTTTTGCGTCCTAGTTCGCTCTTAAACTAGGTGGTGCCCCTTGTGTAGTTGGGATTTGGCGGTGGGTTTGTTGTTTTGGTTTGTGTTGTGTTGTGCCCCAACCCCATTGAGCAGCACGGGAGCCTTGAAGGGTGTCTAGAGGTCACTCTTCTTGTTGCCCGCCTCGGACCGCCTCAAATTGGTGCCCCCACTGAGGACGGCTTGTGTATTTTTGTGTAGAATCAACCTTTAGCATAGTCAAGTAGTTTGCATGAATCAGGAAGCTTTGTATGATCCCTTCATTCCCATTGCAAGGCAAAAGGTACACATAATTGTTAGTACTAAGTTGCAATTTCAACGTGTCATTCGTAGAATTTTAGGTCCTCTTAGGTTGGCCGAGATAAACGCTTCAGTAAATCCTTTTATTTTGCCTCTCATTAGGTACGACCTTAGTTTGGACGTCTATATTTTTGTTTTGTTTTAAGCATTAGGACATGCATAGGCCATGGATAATGGCCCAGGAATAGAGGTTTTTCCCTTTCATTTTACTCCACACATTAGAATAAACGTTGCAATTAGTAGAAAGATCCATTTTCAACAACGAATGGTGTTCATGTTTGGTGCCCAAAGAGTAGGAGAAATTCTTGCATCACCAAACCCTGTCATTCTACCTCTCATCAACTACCACACTTCTTTTGATGTACATGTGTTCATTTTATTTTAAAATGAAGTGCAGCCCGGCAAAGTAGTGTGTATGTTTGTTTTTTCTTTGTCCAAGTTGTTACAAGAACCAAAAAAACAATCATTTATTCTAACTGGGAATGTGTGTGCAGTGAAAGTTCAATCCTTAGAGATCTAGCTCTATTACCAATTGAGTTGCAGGAGCAAGTAGTAAGGCGTCTCCCTCATAACAAGAGGGTGGTGAAGTTAAGACGGAAGGTCCTATGCGTGGATTCCATTTTCCTCTTGTTGTTGGGCACTAAGGAAGACCGCACATTCATCCAACTAGTGTGTGCCCTAAGATTGGTAGATAGAGTGAAATTTGGCGTTTGGCGAGTGCATTTCACCATTGAGGAAGACTCTTTAGGAAACTTGCGGCCAGAGTTCATGCTTCATAGACTCACATTTGGTGAATTTTTCCCTCATTTGCGTCTTATTAATAGTCTTCCTTTCGCTTTCAACAAAGGAGATAGGGAGCTATTCAGAGCTTGTCTTAATAAAGAGAGCATAGAGAAGATTGCAAATTTGTATAAATTCTCATCCTTCTCTACTTTCTATGACACTTTGTTCATAGAGACATTGTAAATCTCTTTATGATTTTGAATGATTTAACCATAATCCTAAGGAGTTTTTGTCCAGGAATTTTGTAGCACAAGTGGAGTCTTTAAATCTTGCAAACTTGATTGGACTTGATGAGGATGTTCTTTATGAAATTGTGAGAAGGTTGCCTCACTCCGACTGTGTGGAACTCGAAGGAAAGGAGCTCCTAGTCAATTGCTACTTTCTCACGGCCTTCGACGAGCATGAAGATCTAGTTTTTATACAAACCGCTTGTGCATTGGGAATTGTAGAGCAAGTGCAATTTATCACTTGGGACGTGGTTGCTCTTTTGGATCCAGAAAATGAAGTTCTAGAGATTTCTGTTTATCGCCTTAGCTTTGAAGAATTTCAACCCTTCTTAGAGCTCATCAATAGTCTACCCTTTTGTTTTGATCAAACAAATCGAGACCTTATTGAAGCTTGGATAGCTGAAGAAGAAAACCTAGAGTGGTATTTTCTCACTTCTTCATTTGCAGGCGAGTGGTTCTAGATCTCTATTGTATCCCTTATTGTAACTCGTGTTGTAATCTTTCATAATAATGGAGAGCCAACGCCAAATGTCTGGATATCCTCTTTTCTTTGGAGAGCCTGGAGAGGATGCATAATTATTTTTAGCAAATTTCAAGATGTCTTGCCGTATCAAGAGGATAGTAACCGATCAAGAACGTGTAGAAATGTTTGAGGTGGTCCTTAGGAAAGATGCTAGTACTTGGTTTGACTCTTTGCCTAAGGAAGTTAAGGGGAATTACACAGAAGTTTTGAATCGTTTTAAGAGATACTTCTTTGATCCCCAAAACACTCAAAAACTATGGCAAGACATTATTTCTCATAAGCAAAAAGACTTAGATAACTACTACTTGTACAAGCAAGAGTTTCTACGTCTTTGGGCTCTATGGATACGAAATGTTGCTAACCCTGGTGATGGTGCAGAATGTTTAAAGAAGGAGAGGTTCATAGCCGGACTCTTTCCTGACCTTAAGGTAAAAGTTGAGGCGGGTGCACCTGCTACTTTTGATGCAACTAAAACTAGGGCTGCTGAGAAGTATAGGAAACTCAAATGCTTAAGGGGAGAGGTTCCAATAGAAGGTCTTAGACCCAAAGGTAAGTCACAAGCATCAACATCGAGGGAGCTTCCTGAGGTAACGGCGGAAGTAATTGAGAAGTTAAACGAATCTATTAGCAGCCTGTCAATTCACCTTGCACAAGCTGTAGGTCCAAAGGGACAAGCAAAGAAGTCAGAAGAGCGAGATCCACGACCTAGGAGAGTCTTGCAATGTTGGAATTGCGGAGAGTCTGGACATGGGATGTATAATTGTCCTTGGCCCCGTGGGGAGCCAGGGAGGCCTAACTTGAATTACCCAGTGATGAATGCAGGTGAAGGAACTGGTCAACAACCAAGGCTTCTACAAAGGCCAAATGGACCAAGACCACCTCCACAAGGGGTAGAAGGAGTTCCACCTTTGCCAGATCCAAATGTGCATGTGGTAGAGGTGACAAATTCAAATGAGGTTGACATGGAAGCCAATGGCATTAAGCGTGGCTGAGGAAAAGGTAAAGAGAAAGAAGAAGTCACATCACAGAGTGACCATGGACAAGGCAAGAAGGCAAAGGGAACCAAGGAAACCAAGAGGACTCGACGTCGTATCAACCTCCAAGACTTCCCTCTTGGACATGGTATGGCTCCGTACAAGTTGTTGGAAGACATGAGAGGTAAGGGTCCTGATATTTCATGGCCTCAATTTCTTGCATTATGTCCACAAGTTAGGAGGGATTTAACAAGGGCAGTTAGCACTAGGAGAAAGGTAAAAGAGAGTGTGCCTGTTGTAAAAATTGCACAAGCTGAAATGAATGAGGACATTACACCGGTGCTAGACTGTTACATCAAAGGGAGATTGGTTAGGAAAGGTCTAGTGGATGGGGGTGCACAAATTTGCATCATGACAGAGGGACTCATGCAAAAACTAGGCATGCACATCCATGAGACACCTGAAATTAGGGTCAAGATGGCAAGCAATAGCAAGGCTAGGTGCGTAGGCATTTGTAAAAATGTTTTTGTGGAGGCCTTTGGCATTAAGAAGGCAGTGGATTTCTATGTTATGTCTACCAAGGGAAATGGTTACCCATTTATCCTAGGAAGACCATGGCTAATGAAAATGCGAGCTTTGCAGGATTGGGAGAGTGGAAAGCTAATTTGTAGGAATGACAATCACAAGAAGGTTGTCTTTGACATGAAGGAGCAACGCCAAGAGGAGCTCCATGAAGAATCATCTCAAAGTGAGACGGAAGAAGGTTGGACCGATAGCACTTCAGAAGAAGAAAGTAGCGGCAGCATTACTGAAGAGGAGTCTTCCATCGAAGTCATGGGGATAAGGTTTAAGCCAAGCAACCAAGAGACCTCTTGTCAAGGCTTGGAGGAGGTAGGTCCTCAAGAGAACGAAGGTGATCAAGATGAAGGGATGCTGGAAGGTATGCTATCAACAACACTTACAAAGGATGAAAGAGAGGAGTTCAAATGTGTGCTAAGGAAGTTTCCTAGGCTTTTTGCTAAAGACTACACCGATGTGCGTGGAGTAGATGCTGTTCAACACAAAATTGAGTTGAAGCCAGAGGCCACACCTAAGGCTCAAAAGCTACGAAGGCTAGGAGTCATCAAGGAGCAGGCTTTACTCAAGGAGGTAAGAAAGCTTCTAGCAGCAGGGTTCATTTATCCAGTGGAGAATTCAGAGTGGGTCTCTCCTGTTGTTGTCACTCCTAAGAAGAACGGAAAGTGGAGGGTGTGTGTGGATTACCGTCCCCTCAATGAGGCAACAAAGAGAGATCACTTTCCCCTCCCATTCCAGGATGAGATACTAAATGAGGTAGCTGGTCATGAGAAGTACACTGTGTGCGATGGTTACTCAGGTTACTTTCAAATAGGGATTGCACTGGAGGATCAATTGAAAACAACCTTTATCACTCCTTGGGGTTGTTATGCTTTTAGAGTCATGCCATTTGGTCTGACAAATGCTCCTGCAACATTCCAACGTTTCATGAATATGGTGTTTCAAGCATTCTTTGGAAAGTCAATTAGGGTATTCATTGATGATTTCTGTATTTATAGCTCAAAATCATTGCATCTACAAAGGGTAGAAGAAGGTTTAAAGAAGCTCTACGACATGGGAGGTCAACTCAACCCCGACAAGTGCCATATAGGTGAGGATGAAGTAATCTTGCTTGGTCATAAAGTTTCTTACAAAGGCATTGAAGTGGATCGTTCGAAGGCAAAGGCTCTTATTGAGCTACCATCACCCAAGAGTCTTAAGGAGGTCATCTCATTCATTCAAAAGGTGAAGTATATGTCACGCTTCATTCACTTAGCCTCGGAGTTACTTCACCCTTTGCAAAAGTTGACACAACAAGTAGAATTTGCATGGTCTGATGAGCTTGAAGAGTACTTTTGTAACATTAAAGTCATTTTGTCAGAGCTACCAACACTCATGCCTCCTTGTTGGGAGTACACATTCTTTGTTAGCTCTAGTGCTGGGAAAGAAACAATTGGTGCTGTGTTGCTACAACAAGATCCCCACAGTACAAGGATGCGACCCATCTACTTTGCTAGTAGGGTCATGAATGCTTTGGAGAGAGACTACACAGAAGCAGAACTCATGATGCTTTCTCTCATGTTTGCGGTGAGAAAGTTTAGATCCTACCTGCTACCAAAACCTTTTGTAATTCTCACTGCAGAAAATTTGTTCCCTTGGGTGTCATCTCAAATGAATCTTAGTACTAGGATCTCAAAGTGGATTATGGAGTTGCAAGAGTTTCAATACTCTTTCAAGGTAGAAGATAGTGTGCGTGCACAATTGGCAGGGATTCTCACTTATAGGGTGCACGAAAAGGAGATTAAGGTGCCTGAAGTAAAGACCCTACCATTGCCACCACCAAAAAGTATTCCTAATGCTTTTACTTTGTTCTTTGATGGAGCTTTTCGTCGAGCCAGAGGAAAAGCAGGGGGAGGGCTAGTGTTGCTCAACCCAAGTGGAGAGGTGGTCATGAAAGAGAAGTTCAATCTACCAAGTTCAGCTAGCAACAATGAAGCAGAATATGACACTCTACTTCATGGTTTGAAGATGTGCATTGGCCAAGGAATACAACGCCTCATGGTAAAGGGAGATGCACTTCTCATTGTTAAACATATTTTAGGCATTTGGGCATGCAAGAATGAGAGCTTACGGACAAAGGTTCATGCCATTCGTAGATTGTTTAATCAATTTGAAGAAGTGCAACTATATCATATTCCTAGGAAACAGAATGAAGATGCTGATTTACTTGCACAACAAGCCGTTGCATGTGTAAAGAAAGAAGTGCAGGTCATCATGGTGGCGGCTGCTGTGAAGCAACCGAGGTACTAGGGATTGGAGTCATTGGCTCCCATCATTGGCTACATTTTGGAGGGTGAGTTTCCACCAGATCTCACAAAAGCTCAGAAGAGGAGACTCATGAAGAAGGCAAGCGTATATCTCTTCCTAGAAGGCTCCCTCTATCAAAGAGGGAAGGATCAAGTGTGCAGACGAGTACCAACTATCAAGGAAATTCCAGCCATTCTAAAAGGTTTGCATGAAGAGGCATGTGGTGGTCATTTTGCCCAAGAATTAACTGTGAAGAAGATTTTGCTTTCGGGGTATGTTTGGCCAAGTTTGCATGTGGATGTTCAACATTGGTGTAAAAGCTGTCACACTTGTCAGATAAATGGAAATAGAAGGTTGGTGCATGGCCCGAGGCAAATAGTGCTTGCAAATGGACCCTTTGAAAAGTGGGGCATTGATGCTATGGGTCCTCTGCCTAGGACAAAAAATGGTAAACTCTACATTCTAGTGGCTGTAGACTATTTGACTAGGTGGGTGGAAGCACAAAGTGTGGCAAAGGTAAATGAGAAGACAGTGAGCAAATTCGTCTACACTCACATTTGTTGTAGATTTGGCACACCTTTGGAGATTGTTTCTGATAATGGTCCAGGGTTTAGAAAAGGATTGCTCACAGAAGTTTGTGAAGAGCTTCACATTCTACATCGTCATAGCACACCATACTACCCACAGTCAAATGGTTTGGTGGAGAAGGCTAATGGTGTCATTGTAGGAATCATTAGAAAGATGGTGCAAAACAAGACAAAATTATGGGATGACTTCTTGGATGGTGCCTTGTGGGCATATCGAACCACATATAGGGAAGCCACGGAGTTCACACCATTTCACTTGGTCTATGGTCAAGAGGCTTTGCAGCCTATCGAGCTCAACATTCCAACAATGCGACTTCATGGAAAAGGAGCACAAGATGATCAAGAGGTATGGATGGATCGACTTCTTACGTTAGTGGAGCTTGAGTGGAAAAGAGAAGCAGCATATGAGTGCTACAAGAGGAAAGCCACACAAGCGAAAGAAACGCACGACAAGAAACTGAAGGACAAAGGCATCAAGGAAGGAGAGCTTGTGCTAAGGTATGACAATCGACTTGACAATCGTTTTGATGCCAAGTTTGAAACAAGATGGCAAGGGCCATACATAGTCAAGAAGGCTTTCAATTCAAGTTACTATCAGCTTATGGACTTGAATGGTAAAGAGCACTCCAGGAAAGTAAACGGGTATCGCTTGAAGCCCTATTTGAGTCGCCTTCTACCAAAGGATCTACCAAAGATCTGTCCAAAGGCCGCTGTGTTATGTAAGTATTGTTACATGAAGCATGAGTGTAACTCCAGCCAAAATTCTGAGGGGCCAAACAATGAAGATCTCGTCAAGGACTCTGAAGCACTCTCTTTGGAAAAGATGCTCTATGATGGTAAATGAATATACCATCATCCAGGGGGAGGGCTAATGATAGCCGTTTTTTCGGCTCTTTGTAATTGCCACAGTGAGTTACCTCACCCTACCAAAATCACCCAAACACTGTGGCTATCCCTACCATTTCACTGTACATAGGCGTGCGTGAGTCACGGGAATTTTCCCATATCTTCTTAAAAACCCTCAGCTAGCTAGTCACTGGGCTAGGTGAGCCAAAAAAAAATATAATAATAATAAAAAAATTAAAATAAAAGTATATTATGGCCTCTTTGTGTGTAAATATTTCATTGTATATATGGCCTAAATATAGGGATTTTTTATAATTATTTTGGTATTTTATTTAAATATTTCTACTTAGGTGTGTGTTTTATTAAACCTATGTACACCTTCTTTCATCCTCTTACACCATAATTATATATATATATATTTATTTATTTTTGCCAATATGTACATACTCTAACCTCATATTTTTCCTTTATACAAATCACTCCCACATTTTCACCCTCACCCTCGTGAAAACAAAAAATTGATTTCTACTCATTGGTTACTTTTATTATATTATTTACTTGCATACATTTTCCTCTTTCACCAAAAATAATTCAAGGAGCGACCATATCATATGATTCCAATATCTTTCCATATCCATAACTCCTCCATATTTTTATTATTATTTTTACTCATTATTCTAACACCATGTGCTCATTGAGCTAAAGTCCATGAATAGTCCATACACTAGTCCCACCATGTATATATTTCTTATTTCACCAATAATCCTCCTCCATGCATGGGTCAAGGGCAACTTGAATGCTTTGTATTATAATATGACAAAGGAGGGGCTCACTCTTGGATGCATTGTACAAATTCAACAAAGGAGGGGACCACTAAAAGACTATTGCAGGCATAAAAAACAGGCTTTTTGGTGAGAATTTTGGCACCTATCTCCACTCCGAATTTGGAGCGGTGGTCAAAAGAGAAAATGTAGCCCACACTCTGAATAATCACCCCAAATTTTTTCATGATTTTTGGAGCTACCAGCTGTGAGCTATGATTTTTTTAGTGGACCCCAGTTTTCCCATGCTATGCAGCCACACTCTCTCTTCCACTTTATCATTTTCCTCTTTCACACACACTTCTCCACTCATCATCCCCATCTCTCTCACCACTCCTCTCTGCACACTACTCACCTTCTCCTTAACCTTGAAGAATAAGAGAAACCATGGTGAACTCATACCTCCCACACACAATACCATTCCAAAATTGACCACCTAGTTTCATTTTTCCTCCTCCAAATTACCCATATCTATCAAAAAACCACAAAATTCAGCCTCTTCTCTTAAAAGACAACATCATGGTGGTTGATTACTCAGCTTCAATTACCTTGTCTCTCAAGGAAGGTCAAGAGTGGAGAAAAAATGTACCGTCAAAGCTAGTGGACCGTCAACAAGCGTCAAAATTGGCCCTACTCAAGACACTTGGAGCATCAACCTTGTAAGAAATCCACCTTTTCTTACCTCTTAAGAGTTTTTCTTCCTTATTTGTATCTTACATGGATACTCCCATTGTAAATATCCAATTCCATTTGTAAATTAATACTAACTCTACTAACACTAACCCACTATGAAAAGTCCTATCACCTCCATTTCTCTCCTCTCTCTTTCCCCACCAACTTCTTGATAATTCCAAGCAAAAGAAATTAGATAAATTGCTGAAAATCTAACCCAACCATGGTTAGAGGAGTAACCCTAGCCTTCAAAATTGCTATAAAAGGAGGGTGTAGCTAGCATAAAAGGGGGGGAGCCATAAGCAAGAGCACTATGCTATAGCTTGAGAAGCCAAGCTCAACCTCTCTAGAAGGAGCTCTTGAGTGGAAGCTCATTGTCTTATGCATGTGCATGTGTTGTAATAGGGGATTAGCAAGGGAAATCTATGCCATTGTAAGAGAGAGAGTGATCATTCAATTGAGAGTAGGAAATCTATCATTTCTCCTACTAGTGTAAGCCCAACATTCGCTGAATCAAGGAGGGTGGATTTGGACTAAGCTTGGATACTTTGTCTCCCTTCCAACGTGAAGTAATGGACAACAATGATGTGTAAGTGTCTTGGTGTTTTTTTTTTGTTAAGTTCTTGATAGCTTGTCTCTGGTGTTGTCATCAATCTAGCCATAAATCCCACATACTGTAAGAGGGCGACAGGGTGGAGAGGACTCCCCTGGCCTTAAGACAGTGATTGGGGTGGCCTTTCTTGTGATGTGTTGTGGTGAAATTTACGCAAGCTATGTTGAACAAGTACTAATCTCACTTTGATTTGTCATGACAGATTTGTAAGAAGGTATTAATGCAACAAGCACCCCCTCCCCCTTTCTCTCTCTTTCTTAAATATATAGTTGTGTTTGCTTGATCATTGCCGATACGTTTCAAAGCAGCCCGAGCACTATCTCTCTCTCTCTCTCTCTCTATCTCTCTCTCTCTCTCTCTCTCTCTCTCGTGTTTTAGTGTGTGAGAGTATTCCATTGGTGTTAGGGTTAGTGTAAATTCCTTGCTTGTTTGTGGGTTGCTCTAACGATTCTCCTCTTTTGCGTCCTAGTTCGCTCTTAAACTAGGTGGTGCCCCTTGTGTAGTTGGGATTTGGCGGTGGGTTTGTTGTTTTGGTTTGTGTTGTGTTGTGCCCCAGCCCCATTGAGCAGCACGGGAGCCTTGAAGGGTGTCTAGAGGCCACTCTTCTTGTTGCCCGCCCCGGACCGCCTCACTAGCAAAGCAGGTCTCTCTCTCTCTCTCTCTCTCTCTCTCTCTTGTTTTGCCATGCTGCATTGTGGGCTACGCCTCAATCGTCTTAGATTCTTGCAGCTCGCCATGTGTGACTTCATGTGGTTCCCTGCATGACCTCGTGTGCTGCCCTGCACCACAAGACAAGCATGGGGGGAAGGGCTACTTTATTTTTTTTGAACCTTGGAGAAGAGGAATGTGTGGAGGCATGGGGGAGCTCAATTGGAGCCCAAGTGCATGGACAAGTAAGAAGGGCACGAAGAAAGAAGGAATGAGAGGATTGGGAGGGACTCCACCAGGCAACGACCGTCATGCAATGAAAGAAAGGGCAATCCAAGCTGGAGCGCTCTTCATGTGTTTCTCAGGCTCGCGATTGTAGACCATGGTAGGCCAAGCCAAGTCGACTCTTCTCTCTCCTCTCGCTGTCTCTCTCTCTCTCTCTCTCTCCCCCCCACTCTCTCTCCTCGTGCACCATTCGTTGCACGAGTAGGGAAGGCAGCTCATCACTATGTGTGTGTGTGTGTGTGTTCCAATAACAATATAACATAAACACCAAATAATTCTTTCAAATTACAAAAGACATTAAAAACTATGTCAATGAAAAGGTGGTATGATTCCCATTCATGGTACATAACGGACTCATACATAAGTACAATAGACTAAGTGTTAACCCTCGTGGCTCACGGACACCCTATCGCCTACGACGGACACCGTAACCGTATTATTTATTTAAGTAGAGTCAGGCACCGGGCTTGTTGGTCCAATAGGGAAAGGTAGAGTGATCGCCGATGAGAGGCGCACTCTAACACGAACATGCTAGGGTTAGTTGGCTAAGCATGGGCGCCCAAGTGTGAATGGGGTGAGCTCACATAAAAGCCAATTAAACCTAAAATTGAGTCATTCTCTCATTGTGCAATAGAAGCTGCTCTTGCTCCATCTCCACCTTCTCCTTCACCATCTCCTTGTGTGTGTGCGTGAGAGAGAGAGAGAGAGAGAGAGAGAATGTGAGAGTGTGTGTGCGATCGAGCATTGCGGCGACACGACGGCAGCGAGGCGGTTGAGCGCGGCGTAGCGGCGTCTCCCTCTTCTTCGCGGCGCGGGAATCCTTCATTCGCAACTACGCAGGAAGGTGAGTGACACACCGTTCTTCCTTGTGAGCTTGTCTGTTGTATGACTGTGTGCTAGGAGCCTTTGTGGCTCGCACACGGCGCGTAGCAAGTCCCTAGCCTTGACATTTTTGGCGCCGCTGCCGGGGAACTGCTGCGCGTGAAGCTCCAATGACGACCTGTAAATTGTATTGAAGCTATTTTTTATGTAGGAAAGGCGCGGCTTAAGTTTGATCATTGTTGTTATGCAAAAACAGTAGAGAAAGACACAATGTTGTTGACTGCATTCAAGTTTTCTGTGTTCTGTTAAGCTCTGTTTTGTTAGTTCTATTAAGCTCCGATTTCAGCTTACACAGTTAGCATTTCTTGCGTTTCTGCGTTTTTTGCATTTTCTGGTTTGCACTGCACAGTTCTGTCAAGTTTCAATTTCTGCATTTTCTGTGTTTTCTGGTTTGTGTACAGTTAGGCGCACAGTTAGTTAATTAAGCAGGTTAGTAATTAGGTGAACCACTGATTAGCAGGTCAGTAGGTAGGTGGGACAGTAAATAGTTAGGTGAGGTCAACGCGCACCAAAACGCGTACCAAATAATATCCATATATATATATATATATATATATATATATATATATATATATATAATATATATATATATATATATATATATATATATATATATATATATAATTCTTTTTCGAAAAAAAAAGAAAAAAAGAAAAATAAAAACGTGAGTGAGGGGGAGGTTAGATTTTTGAAAATAAAAAACGTGAGTTATAAAAACGGACGGTTTGGTTTGTATAAAAGTTAGATCGGGATCGTTTTCCCAAGCCCAAGCCCAAGCCCAAGCCCAAGCCCAGGCCTCAGTCCTCAGTCTTATGATATATATTAGACTCACTCTTATATATATACCCTACCCCCTCAAGAGGGAATGAGAGCATGTGGGACAAGTCCTCCACTCTCCTCCCTTCTCTTCCCACTTGCACCCTTAGACTTGCTATTTGGAGCCTAGTTCCCCAGCTAGGAAAAGACTGTTTCGGGCTTTTCTGGAGCAAAATAGAACCAAACGGTGGGCTGTAACGCACAGCGCGTCCCTCCTAGCAATACGCTCGTTTCGAGCTATCACACGGCCCATTCCACGACACGCTCTAAAAAATCTAGCAAAAAAACAAACAAAAAAACACGCAAAAAACTAGTCACAAGGCCTCCTAGAGCAGCTTTTTGACACCTTAGGGTATCAAAAGCACATGCACTTACGCTCTGGGCGGGTGCTAGAACACGAGCATATTGAGGGTGCCTCTGTTCATACGGACACCCATTACCCATCCACGATAGGCTCTAGACCCTCAGAGGGGACACACGGTAGCACCACCCAAGACCCTAAAATAGCCGCTAGTGATTCCTCCTCCGACTCAGAAATCATGGAAGCATACCCTACCCAAAACACTGAGAGAGAAGGCCATGCACCTCCCGAAGCTCCACAGCCTAGTACTAGTATGTTTAGCCGTTTCATGGAAACATTAGGTAGAGCTACTCGCTCGGAACCTGATGCAAATGAAGCACACGAAGGGGGTGGGGAAGTGGACTCTCCTTTCACATCGCACGTGGACCCCACACCCCCAAAGAGTGTCCATGTGGATATCCTGCCAACTTCTTACCAAGAAGGCCCTGTTGAGCTACCTCCTTCAGAAGTTCCCTCTAGAGTACCGTTGCTGACAAGTAAAACCACGGGGAGCAACATTGCTTCTACCTCACAAGAAACCGTTAACATGTCGACTCTAGAAGGATTGTTCATTAATGATCATTGGACATACGACTTCCACACTGAGGTGTTGACGGATCTACACTCTGGCCACGCCTACCATGTAGGATGGATAGAGATTGTACGATCCACCTCTAGTGCCACGAGCCTCGAAGATCAACAGAAAATTATCTGTAATGTTATCCATGGCATTATTCAATCAGAAAGGCAAAACCGAGGGGTAAATATACTTTTAACTGGCCCCATGAGATTTCTAGATACGAGCAAGGCTCAATAGCCTACTCTATCACAAATGGAGACTCCTCTAATGAGCCCCATGGACCCATCTTACGTCATTTCACATGGGGTCTCTATGCAATCTGAGCCTCTGAGCGACAACTTTAGCTTCCCTAACTTGGCTCAACCCTCTATTAAGGAAAACACAGTGCTCACTCCAGGGATAAGCCTGACAGAGAATGTACCGATGACATCTACGGTTAGCGCAGTGCCACTACCTAGTGTCGTAGTACCTAATATGGGGCCTCGACCGTGTGTGCCTCTAGCCCCTTATGCACACATGGCCCCCACACCTCCAATTGTACCACTTGTTTATGCTCCTCGAGTGCCGCTCCCTAGCCCTTATCCGAGTGGACCTATGCCCGGTTATGTTCCATATCCTGCATCATCCACACATATGCCAAGACCGGTACCCGTCCCTCTCCCACATATGATTCCAAGAGTACCTCCACCGGCCCTGCCTCCTCACATAGGTGACTTGGCAGCGTTTGCTCAAACCATAGGTCGATCTATCGCGGAAAATATGCGTCATGCATCTAATAGAGAGCCTAGAAGTAAGGCAGTACAAATTGCCAAACTCACGCAAAAATTCAATGGGGACTAAGATGCTAGAAAACACATTGAAGTGTTTGAACAAGTATGTGATTCCTTAGGGGAACGCAACGAACTACATAAGTGCAATGCCTTAAGCTTGACATTAAGTGGGAAGGCTGGAGATTGGTATAGAACCCTAAGGGTGGACGAGAAAACAATCTACCCTACCCTTCGAAGGTTGTTTCTAAAGGAGTACATACGAGAAGGTGTGCTTTGGGGTGTAGCATCTCAGCTACAGAAGGCCGAACGTAAGGAAGGAGAGTCAGTAAGGGACTTCATTAGTCGTCTAAAGCACTTAAACTCTCGCTGCCCTGTAAATGAGCGCTTCAACAATAACCAACTGCTTGATCGATTCATTCGAGGGTTGAGGAATGAAGGAATCTATAATGGACTAGTGATTATAGGTATCACAACCTGGGAAGATGTCACTGCCAATGCAATCCAATTAGAGAACAACTTGATGATAGCAGGCATGAGGGTGTCTACTGACACGAGATCCACTAGCTCACAAGCCATTGAGTATGAACCCATGACTGCAAAGCCCATTGCCAATGAGCCAAAGGTATTTGAGACATTCTTGACAGACCTCACCAAAACAATCCAAGAGTCTCTTAAGGATAATCGACCCCCTCAAAATAGTCACATGTATCCAAGAAGGGAGCAACAATGGTGTTCCATTTGCTTAGGTCCACATAGCACTAGTGAGTGCCCTACGTTTAGAGTAAAATTTAATGGAACTTGCAACGCATGTGGTAGGTATGGTCACCAAGCTAAGGATTGTTTAATGATCAAACGTATGATGGCAAATAGACCACCTGTAGCCTGGACGAATGCGCCTCGAGCTCCTGTATTGATGCCTGCTCCACCTGTTGAGCAACTACCGCAACACATGGTCCCTAGATCTCAAAATGTTGTACAAGCTACACCGCTACCACCTCCTGTGCTAGGACCGCAGCCCCCACATCCAAGAGTCGCCCCTATGAACCAAGTGGGTTGCGAGCCATCTAATGCTTATGCAGATGGTTGTGAGGAGGAAATAGACACTAGTATTGCCTACGGACTTGATACATTGGAAGAGTGTCCTATATACTACATGGAAGATTGTTGGGGGCAAGTCAAGCCGGTTTATCAAGCTGCTGCTCTCACATCCAGAGGTCAAAATATCAACACCCAGGCTAGGAGGCCACCTCTTCAATGCTACGAGTGTGGTGGACCACATCGGGCAGCGGAGTGCCCTATTAGGCTGCAAAAGAATTCTGCACAGATGCAAATGAATCAAGGGAGCACGTCTGCAATGCCAATACTCACATGTAATCGTTGTGGCATAGATCACTTGATTGCCCAATGCCCCTATAACCCAAATGCGCCTAAAATCACACCCCTAAATTTGGTCGAAATTGCTAGTGTGACATCGCCAATACCACCCGTCGCACCTGCTTATGCGATTACACAGTCCATGCTTCAAGGGCCAGGCCATATCCTCGAAGAGAGAGATACCGCGTCAGTTATCCAAGCAAAGAAAAAGAAGACACGAAGGAAGAGGTCGCAAAATACGGGAAATTCAAAGCCAAGTTCCAAAACAAACATAGGAACAGGAGATGACCCCGTGTATATGAATGACCTCGAGGATGATTTAGATTCAATCGAGACAATGGAGACTAGAACCAATACCACAAAGGGAAAGACCGACAAAGAAAACCGTAACATGGAACCAAATGAAAACCGAATAAGAGAAAACCATAAAGAGCCTCTGAAAACACCACAAGTGTTTCCAAATCCAATCCAAGACCCCCAAGATAAACCGCAGGGGCAAAAAGGGAAGAATCGTAAAAAGAAGATTGGGACGTACCCAAACCCAGTAGACGAGATTGAGCAGGTGAAACATCTAAGAGGTTTAGTGGAGGAGACTCAAGGGAAATTAGAACCAGAACCCATGCATGTCAAAATTCATGACACAGTGTTTTCCACGCAAGTTCATCCACCCCACATGAACCATAGACCGTTAGCCATATCTAGTATCATCCAAGAAGGGAGTGAGGAGGGGACATCAGAAAGTGAGCATACACCCTTCTTGTTGGAAAGGATGTTTAACGAAGGAATACCTGATCCCATTGAGGAATATGAGATTCCATCCTCACCAGTTCCTAGTCAAGGACCTACACCCTGCAAAATGCCAATGAATGTTGCCAAACTAGTGGACTTCATGTCTTCTGAGGTCCGAACCACGATCATAGCAAAGCTGTATGGAGATCCTGAGTTATTCCTTGCACTTTGAGCATTCCTTAACGGAGAGCTACGAACGGGATTATCGCAGTTTGCGCAACCAAATAGGCCTGACTCGATTATGATTGATGAGGAAAATCATGTGCAATCACTTGACTTAGATGGACACGAGTCTGTGATCGAGGTACCCATTAACGAATTAGGGCAGTATTTTGAAGGCGACGAGTCTAATGCGACCCTACCCATCACTACCAAGGGATTAACTATAAAGGGAATTCTTGATGGTGGTGCGGGAGTTAGCATCGTTACAAAAGATTGTTGGGAATCCATGGGAAAACCCCGCCTCAGTATTACTAACATTGTGGTAAAGATGGCAAATGGTACCATAGCCAAACCTATGGGGATGCTCAAGGATCTTAAGATCAAAGTTCTAGGACACAAGTTACGACATACGTTCATTGTAATGGATTTCTCTAAACACCTTATGTCATATGAAATGATTTTAGGATGACCATTCATGAGGGAAGCACAAATGGTTCATGATTGGTCTAAAAATCATGTCTATTTGCAATTCCAAGACTCTGTTCTTAGAGTGGATTTGGTGACTGGTAAGGTACACCCCTTAGGGAGTAAAACCATTATTGATCATCGCTCTGACACCACAGTTCACTCGGCCCCACTACAATATTGTTACACTTGTAAGAAGGATACAGACATTGGCCAAGATTCTCCTTACATGGATGTGTTACCGGGTATGACGGAATCAGACAACGTAGACTGGGTACACCTAGCTGCAACCATAGATACCTGAGGAAATAGAGGAACCACTTGGGTCACACCAGAGGGGGAAGAGGTACCACAAATTGCACCTCTAAACATGATTAGTGCCATACATGCATCTTCTAAGGGCAAGGCAATTGTGGACCAATCTGACAGTGACACCGATAGCTCAATAGAAGACTTTAACCAACACGACTCAGACACTGACTTCCAGAGTGAAACGGATTCTGAATCTCATGAATTAAAGAGTGGAGCAAGTTCAGAGTCAAAACATTCGGAAGGACCGAGCACATCAACCCATGATAGCTCCTCCGAGAGTGAAGAGGACACCAACGAGGACTCCTTTAGTGAGCCAGATCTAAATGCAAATCAAAAGCAGGTCTCAAATAAGAAAAAGAAAAACTTTAAGAGGCGTCGATATCGAGCCAATGTACGTGCTAGGATAAAAAAGAAGAGATCCTCAGCAGAATGGCTCAGTTATATAGGAGCATGTGATGCTCATCGAAAATTGGTAGACGATTGGGGTGAATATCTCCAAAATGTTATGTGGTGTAGACCACGACCCCATGACATAGCCCAATTAGAGATCATAGACAAGCCAAAGTTGATCCGCACTGCAAGGAGGCGTCAAAACCAAGAGTTAGCTCGACAACACAAGAAAGCAGAAATGGAAGCACAAACCAAAGCACAACCAGAATCCACAGACTTGCATCCTGCACCAGAACATTTCAAATCTTACACCACAGGGGAAGCAAAGGTTGTGTACACAAAAGCCCAAAGAATACCTATCGATGGGAATAATGGAATCTATGATGGTCCGGCAATAGTTAAAGAAATAGAATTAGCTGACCCCGGTGAAGAATCAAAACCTGTTTTTATTGCCCAAGACCTCACAGAAGTTGAAGAGGCGGTCCTCAAAGAGCTTCTCAAGGAATTCAAGGACGTATTCGCTTGGACATACCATGATATGAAAGGTGTTCCACCTTCTGTGGTCCAACATACAATCCCTATGATTAGCATTGCGAAGCCCGTACAACAAAGACCCTACCCGATGAATCCTAAGTACGCAAAGATCATTCAAGAAGAACTAGAAAAGCTTATCAAATGTGGGTTCATATATCCTATTGAACACTCTGAATGGGTGTCTCCAATAGTTATCGTGCCAAAAAAGAATGGGAAACTCAGGGTGTGCGTGGACCTCAAAAAAGTTAATGCAGCTACTAGAAGAGACCATTACCCCCTACCATATTCCGAACATGTACTCGAAAGAGTTGCAGGCAAGGAAGCTTATAGCTTTCTAGATGGGTACTCAGGGTACAACCAAATCATGATAGCACTAGAGGACTAAGCTAAAACTGCCTTCATCACGGAATTTGGCGTGTTTGCATTTCGTGTGATGTCTTTTGGCTAAACAAATGCCCCTGCTACATTCCAACGATTAATAAACACTGCTTTTAAAGAATATTTGAGAGAGTTTTGTGAAGCTTTCTTAGACGACCTTTGTGTTTACTCTTCTTGGAAAGAACATCTATCATGTTTGCGGAAGGTGTTTGAAAAGTGTAGGTTATATTGTATCTCATTGAACCCGTTCAAATGCCAATTTTGGGTCAAGCATGGAGTTATTTTAGGGCATATAGTATCTAAGAATGGTATCTCAACCGATGAGAGAAAAATTAAAGTGATTCTAGAGTTACCACCACCAACCAATTACAAGGGAGTTCAAAGGTTCATGGGACACGTGGGTTATTATCGACGGTTTCTTTTATTTTTTGCTGAGATAGCACGTCCTTTGTACAAGCTTCTCATTGAATTTAAATGGACTGAAGAGTGTGACCAGGCCTATGAACAATTGAAGAAAACACTAGCAAGTGCTCCGATTTTAAGGACACGTAACTGGGATGTCATTTTCCATGTGCATATTGATGCATCAAACTTTGCTATTGGGTGTGTTCTCACTCAACCAGGAGAACATAAATTGGACTATCCCATTAGCTTTGCAAGCCGTCAATTGAACGATGTTGAAAGGAACTACACCACTACAGAGCGAGAAGGTTTGGCAATGGTTTATGCAGTAAAGAAATTTTGCTACTACCTTCTGGCAAACAAGTTTGTATTTTATGTGGATCATCAAGCGTTGCTGTATCTGGTAAACAAGCCATGCTCCACAGGAAGAATCACACGATGGTTGTTAATTCTTCTGGAGTTTGATTTCACGATTGTAGTGAGACCCGGTAAAAGGCACGTCATGGCTGATCATTTGTCTCGCATACCCAATGGTGAAGCCCCTACAGGAGTTGATGATGAATTACCCGATACTTCCCTATTCATAGTTGAGACTATGCCTGAATGGAGTGAGAACATTGTTAACTTTTTAGTTAATGGTTTTCCACCCAAGGAACTTTGTAAGGATATCGCTCGAAGGCTAGTAAAAGAATGTGAACCCTATTGTTTGATTGCCGGAACTCTGTATAGACTAGGCAAGGACGATATTCTTAGGCGTTGTGCCCGCGAGGATGAATATTTGTATATCTTGCAAGAAGCACAAATGGGCATAGCAGGAGGACATTGTTCAGGAGACCTGACTGCTAGAAAGGTGCTGCAATCAGGCTATTGGTGGCCAACTTTATTTAAGGATGCATCACTTTTTACAAAAGGGTGTGATGAGTGCCAACGTTACAAGACCACACAGCGCAAAGACAGAATGCCCTTACATCCTATTAAAGTAACCCAACCATTTGAAAAATGGGGCTTAGACTTTGTAGGTCCAATTAGTCCCGCAGCTCGCAACACTCAATCTCGATATATTCTAGTTGCTACGGACTATGTAACAAAGTGGGCTGAAGCTAAGGCTTCACAAAAAGCTGATGCGAGGACAACAGCTAAGTTTCTTTTTGAGAACATTATCACAAGATTTGGTTGCCCTTTTGAAATTGTTAGTGATAATGGTACCCATTTTATAAATGAGGTAATAAGAGAGCTTACCACGACCTTTACAATATCCCACCATAAGTCTACACCTTATTACCCGCAAGCTAATGGACAAGCCGAGAGCACCAACAAGACTCTAATCTCTATTTTAACCAAGACGGTAGAAGCTCATCGCACTGATTGGGATTTGAAGTTGACATCTGCTCTATGGGCTTATCGTACTGCTTATAAAGTGGCTATTAATTGTACGCCATTCAAAATGGTATACGGCCAAGAAGCGATTATGCCTTGGGAGTTTGTCATTCCTAGTCTTAGGGTAGCTTCACAGGAAGGATGGAATGGTAACCCCTTAACCGAGCGTTTGTATATCTTAGAAAAACTAGACGAAGAGAGACAGTTGGCTGTGCAAAATGCTCTTGTGGAAAAGGATAGGAGAAAGAAGTGGTTTGATCGCCATGTGAAGGATAAGGACATCAAAGTTGGTGATAAAGTCCTTATGTATGGAGTACGTAAAGAGAAGAAAAAGTTGAAATATGTTGGTAAAGGACCATATAGAGTATGTGAAATTACCCCACAAGGTACCCTTCGTGTGGAAACTCTTGATGGAGTTGAAACCATTGGATTCCTCAATGGGAGTAAATTCAAAAGATATTATGATCCTTTAAGCCAAGAAGAACTACGGGCCATTCATCAAAAGAAGGCCGCCAAAGCACAAACCGAGTTAATCAAGATACAAGCTCAAGCTGAGGCTAAGGAGAGACAACAACGTATAAGACAAAAACGAGAGGCTAACCTTGGAGTCACAAATGCATTCCACGTGGAAATCGAAGAGGATGGGTTGGACTCTGACACACCTCTACGATACCCTATTGAGTTAAATAGTGCCTATGGAAAAGTGCTATATAACGCCTTATTGGACACGGGTGCTAAATATAATCTGCTATCCTATGGGGTGTGGTGTTAGTTAGGGAAGCCACCTCTATCTGAGAGTATTATCCAAGTCAAGGGTGTCAACAAGAAAAAAACTACGGTTTTTGGATTCTGGCACACTTCTGTCAGTTATGACAATGGAATTGTAGCTCAAGACTTTTTGGTCATGCCTACTGGAACTATGGAGGGTAATATAAACCTAGGCCGCACGTGGATGATAGCCACCAAATGCACTATTGATTGGGGGACTGGGGGTGTTACAACGCAAAAACCAACTCTTAGCCCTACCACTCAAGCCATAGTCCCTGAGATATTGCCTAAGGAAATAAAACCCAAGACATTGCATGTCCAGGAGGTTGAACCATACGTCCCCATAGCCCAACTCTCTAGAGCTTCAACTGATGTAGTTGAAAGAAAGCTTGAGACACACAAGAACCATCCTAATATAACAGAGAAAACATACAAGTGGGTCCCTAAAGCTTCTGTAGTGAGCATGGTTGATGCAAAAAAACGGAAACCTCGTAAGAACCGTCCCACTCACTCCAAGAAATGTAAAGAAACATTGCGTTGGATTCCTAAACGACTATTGGAAGCCCAAGGATACTATGAAGGAAATGATCAAATCTGGGTGCCCAAACGTAAAGTGTACTCTTACCTGTCACCTGGCCCATGTAAACCCAATCCTGTGGCTCCAAAACAAATTGAAAATCGCGGAAAGGAAAAAATCATGGAATGTTACAGACCCGCTCTAGAGCTAGTTTGGGTACCAAAGAAAGAACGATTTGTTCCACCTAGCTCAGGAACAGGGAAATCAAATGAAGCTTCTTGCTCTTCATGTAGTTCCTATATGCAAATAGAAGCTTCGACAGAACCTCCACCTACCACTATACATATCCATACAAGCACGAAAGAGTTTGCACCTCCCGGGGTAAGTTCACCACCTACAACAATGTTGCAAATAAAATCATGGGAGAGTACCTTACCACCCTTGCAACTAGATGAAACGCATAGGGCGGTCGAAAACTATTGGTTAAAGCCTTCACCCATAACAACTTGGAACAATTGGTTTCAAAAGGTGACGACCTCATTCCAAAAGGTATGATCTACCCGAGGAAGGGGGGAGTGTTTGCTAACATCAATCATTCACTCGCTCCCCTCTCAACCTTCCTCCCTGACCTCTCAATTCCAATCTTAGGGAATGTATATATATAGCCTTATACTCACAAAAAACAAAAATAGTAAAGAGCAAGAGCGACTAGCAACGAGAGAGCACCCTATCAGATCTTACATATAAGTCCAAATTCACCGTGTCAATTCAAGCAACACACAAAAACAAATCTTATGTTTTAAAGGCCTAACCAAATCTATCTATATTTTCAGAAATGGCTACTTCACCAGAGGCATGCACTTCTATTTTTGATGAAAGGTACCCTTTGTCTTTTCCTCAAGTGTTCTACGTATGCTACCCTATACTTTCTTGCGAATGGGATTTGATAGAGAGCCTTGCATGTGAGAGAAATTTTGAGGAGTTAGAATGGCTGATACGTCTATGGCTAACTAGTGATCCCTACCCAGTAGCGAATGTGTCTCCAGTGGCACATGCTTATTCTTTTGCACAAGATGAGTATCCACGCATCGCGAGGTTCTTGATTAGCATGCTTGCACAAGAGGATGATGAAGAGGAACTAATAGAGACCGAGGAAGACTATGGCCTCACGGACAACGATTTTATTTATCTAGATGATGAGGATAGAGGCCTAGCCTTAGGGTGGCCACCCGGTTTATATAATATCCTCTTTCCTTGATTCTAAAAGGGGTGACAGATAGGTAGGTTAGGGGTCTAGATTGTGTTTTGAGTTTGTTTTTTAGGAGTTTTAATTTTTCACACTGACATGCCTCCTAGAGGTATAGTGCCTGTTTTTGGATGTGTTAGGTAGGACTTATATGGATCTCCATCCACATGGCTGAGGACATCTGCTTCAACGAAATGAGCCACTCCATACCTCCAGGTGTACTACTTTCCATGATTCATGTTGGTGGATATGTGTAATTGCTAATAATGATTTTTCATGCTTTGTTTGAGTGCAATAGTTATGATTGTTATCTGCCATTATAGATGTATAAATTTGTCTTTGCTTAAGTTGATTGAACTCCAGTTTAATCTTATGGATGAGCCTGGAGATTAGGAGACCGTGACTTTAGGTTAACTCATTTACTTGACCATTAGGCCTAGCTAATAAAATTATCCGAGTATTTGAGACCTTAGGAATGTTTTAGGCAGAGAAAGCTTGCTCACTTAAACAACAAAAAACACTAGTGCGAATACCAAGGAAATGGAAGCAAAAAAAAAAAACATAAGTGCCACAAATGAAAAATCTTACGCTGGAAGAGAAATCCTGGCTTGAATTGGTACTTCACTCACATGTATTGTCTATGGTACTAGAGCCCTAGAGGTTCCCAGTGTGGGCACTTTTCCTTGAGAAGCAAAAAACCCCGGACATACAAAATAAGCACACACGTCACATGATTGTGACCCAAAGTAAAAAAATATATAAAAAAAAGAAAAAGAAAAAAAAAAGAAAAATAAAAAGACTTCCATTGAGCTTACAGTTAACATTTCAAGCTTTTGTTTGCAGTTGTGAGAGCGAGTTGGCTAATCAAAGCTGAAAAGCATAATTAGGGAATCTTGCATTTAGATAATCTTCTTAGCTTAGCTAGTACTAGAGTAGTTGTTTTAACCTTAGTCATAGCTAACTAATTGATAGACTCACCCATAAGCTCAAAACTCTTGATTAATTAATTTACTCAAAGTGCAATTTATTTGTCCTTAATGGCAGTCTAACATTTCATAAATCTTGCATTTACTCATTTCCACATGTACTTTACATTCCCCTCATGATTTATGGCAATATAATTCCGCTTGCTAAAACAGTGACTTTGCCTTGCAGATTCAAATCTAGATGCTCTACAACATGGACATACCAAGCTTCAACTCAATAGCTTTCGAGGACGGAATCTACATCAGGAAGGGGGGCAATGTTAACCCTTGTGGCTCACGGACACTCTATCGCCTACGACGGACACCGTAACCGTATTATTTATTTAAGTAGAGTCAGGCACCGGGCTTGTCGGTCCAATAGGGAAAGGTAGAGTGATCACCGATGAGAGGCGCACTCTAACACGAACATGCTAGGGTTAGTTGGCTAAGCATGGGCACCCAAGTGTGAATGGGGTGAGCTCACATAAAAGCTAATTAAACCTAAAATTGAGTCATTCTCTCATTGTGCAATAGAAGCTGCTCTTGCTCCATCTCCACCTTCTCCTTCACCATCTCCTTGTGTGTGTGCGTGAGAGTGAGAGAGAGAGAGAGAGAGAGAGAGAGAGAGAGAGAGAGAGAGAGAGAGAGAGAGAGAGAGAGAGAGAGAGAGAGAGAGAGTGAGAGTGTGTGTGCGATCGAGCGTTGCGGCGGCACGACGGCGGCGAGGCGGTTGAGCGCGGCGTAGCGGCGTCTCCCTCTTCTTTGCGGCACGGGAATCCTTCATTCGCAACTACGCAGGAAGGTGAGTGACACACCGTTCTTCCTTGTGAGCTTGTCTGTTGTATGACTGTGTGCTAGGAGCCTTTGTGGCTCGCACACGGCGTGTAGCAAGTCCCTAGCCTTGACACTAAGAGATAGAAGATGTATTAGTCCACCATCTTCACTCGAAAGAACTTTGAAAACCATAGTTAAGGTAATCCTCACCTGCACATGGAAACAACACAACATTTAGTTAGCATTGGTACCGTATGCAGGTGATGCATGGGTATCCCACATGTTATAGATGTCGCCCAACTAGATTGCTTTCAAAGACAAATAGTAAAAAATCATAACATATATTCAAAGATGGTCTCATTTACAAGATCTTTATGAGATAAAGTTCAGTAGAAGAATCTATTCAAGTGCCTCTACCGGTATATGCATGAGGAATACTCACAACCATCAAATAGTTTGGACATTAGTCCATTTCAATGCCAAAAGTCACCTGAGAATGAGTTGGAGCAGCAAAATTCATGATAGCTTGCTTATTCTTTGCCATAGATCCGACATTTAACACCACCCCTTTGCAGGTAAATTCCTCACAGTTTATCCTTACATTATCCTAGCCGGGCAAAAGGACCACCCATATTTACACCAATTCCAGTATCCTAGTACCAGTACCGGTATAGTATTAGTGCACAAGTAGCACCAATATCAATACATAAGTAGCATCAGTCCAGTATATTAAAGTACACAACCCGTACTAATACCAATACTAGTATAGTACCAGTACACAAGTAGTATCAGTACCAGTATCACAAGTAGCACCAATATCTGTCCAGCATAATATTGTACACAAACAGTACCAGTTCCAGTACCAGTATATCACATAAGTAACAGCGGTCCAAGTTCAATACAATACAGTACCAGCACTGGTACCATATAGAACCAATTCACAATGCCTATACTATCCCCTACTCTATCCTAGCAGGGTAAAGGGTCAACCTATTTTTTTTCCTAGTTCCAGTATCACCAATACCAAACCAGTAAAACACAAGTCCACCAGTAGCACCAATACCAATACACAAGTATCATCAGTCCAGTATATTACAGTCGCACAATAGTACTAGTACCAGCTTAGTGCCATTATACAAGAAGTACCAGTACCAGTTTCACAAGTAGCACCAATACAAGTCCAGTATAATACCATACAAACATCACCTGTTACAATACAAGTATATCACATAAGTAGCAGTAGTACCAATTCAATACAATACAATACTAGTATCAGCACAATATAATACCAATACACACATAGCATCAGCACCAGTACATTGTAGCACCAATATCCGTCTAGTATAGTACCAGTGACAGTATAATATAATATAGTATCAGTACTAGTCCACAAGTAGCACCAATACCAGATCTAGCTCCAATAACACTAGCACTAGTTTCAGTATAGAGAAAATTAACACATTATCCCTAGTAATGTGTGTGTATGGTAGTACTAGTAGTATTACCAATACCAGTACTACCAGTATCAGTAGTAGTACTAGTACCAACACCAGTACTGTGTGTGTGTGTACCCACCCTATCCCAGGTGTCATACACAATGGGTTGGTAGTAGGCCCATTGTGTATGGGCCGACTGCCTTGTGAAGTAGATGAGAGTAACAAAAGTCGAGTATGAAGCATTCATTAGCAGAGATGTGCAAAGTCAAAATGTTCTTGAAAAGGGTCAAATCAATCTTATCAACACAATATTTGATATTGTCTTCAAGGAAGACATTACTCTTGTAGGAGTTTTAAGGCTTTGGCAGCCAGTTTGAAAAAAGTATGGTTGTCATTCATAGCCTATCAAAAAGTACGGTTGTCATTCATAGATAAGTAGAAGCTCCTGCTATTAGTTCTGATGCCAAAGGATCATGAATGCATCTGAGTACTTGAAGCGAGGTTTTAGAAAGAGGCTCAGTAGGAAGCTCTAACCTTTGAGATAGTGTTAAGCTCTACATTGTCAAAAAACTTGTTAATAATTGGCATAAAAGACAAATAGAAGGATTGGTAGTTTCTTCAACCTTCAATTGACCAGGAGAACCTATAAGGGTCGTGTTAAGAAACCCCATCCTGTAGGTATCCTAGAAACAGATCTCAAGGATGAACACTGCGGGATATAATATAGTAACTAGGTCTTTGAATAGTATCACTACTATCCTTGGTGTTAGGTGCGTGTGTTCCAATAACAATATAACATAAACACCAAAGCATTCTTTCAAATTACAAAAGAGACTAGAAACTATGTCAATAAAAAGGTGGTATAATTCCCATTCATGGTACAGAACGGGCTTGAACATAAGTACAATAGAGTAAGATCTAGAAGATGTATTAGTCCTCCATCTTCACTGCAAGGAACTTTGAAAACCATAGTTGAGAAGGTAACCCTCACCTGCACCCATGGAAACAACACAACATTTAGTTAGCATTGGTACCCTATGTAGGTGATGGATGGGTATCCCACATGTTATAGATGTCACCCAACTAGATCACTTTCAAAGACAAATAGTAAAAAATCATAACATATATTCGGAGATGGTTTCATTTACAAGATCTTTATGAGATAAAGTTTAGTAGAAGAAGCTATTCAAGTGCCTCTACCGGTATATGCATGAGTAATACTCATAACCATCAAATAGTTCGGATAGCAGTCCATTTCAATGCCAAAAGTCCCTTGAGAATAAGTTGGAGCAGCAAACTCCATAATAGCTTGCTTATCCTTGCTCTTTGCCATAGATCCAACATTTAACACTACCCCTTTGCAGGTAAAATCCTCACAGTCCTATAGTACAGACACTTCTCCCAAATACACACACCACTAATGCTAAGTAAGCATGTAAAGCCCACCTTTTTATAGGTTTTGGAGCAAGTGGTCACCTTCCTGCTTAGCCATATGGCGGGCCCGGCTTCAAGAGGGGGATGGTGTAGCAACACCTCCATGTGCGCGCACACACACACACACACACACACACACACACACACACAGAGAGAGAGAGAGAGAGAGATAACATTTAGAGGGTGTTGTAGCACGGACCTGTCAGGAGGGAGCCACCGAGAAGTTCAACAAAAAATGACAGAGTTTTCAGAGCCAGGAAACCCGTCGAATGAACATGTGTGTGTGTGTGTGTGGTGGTATTTAAGGCATCAATTAAGTGTCATTTAATGCACCTCCAAAAGCTCTACTGAATTACCTACTATATTTCACCCACGACTCCCTAGGTCAAGTAGCCCCAGAAAATAATGTCCAAGGAATTTAACATATTATCCTAGCCGAGCAAAAGGACCACTTATATTCACACTAGTTCCAGTATCCCAGTACCAGTACTGGTATAGTATTAATGCACAAGTAGCACCAGTATTAGTACATAAGTAGCGCTAGTCCAGTATATTAAAGTACACAATCCGTACTAGTACCAATACTAGTATAGTACTAGTACACAAGTAGTATCAGTACCAGTATCACAAGTTGCACTAGTATCTGTCTAGTATAGTACTGTACATAAATAGTACCAGTTCCAGTACTAGTATATTACATAGTAACATCCATCCAAGTTAGTACAATACAATACCAGCACCGGTACTGTATATAACCAGTTCATAAGGCCTATACTATCCCTTACTCTATCCTAGCCGGGTAAAGGGTCAACCTATTTTTTTCCTAGTTTCAGTATCACGAGTACCAGACCATTAAAACACCAGTCCACGAGTAGCACCAGTACCAGTACACAAGTATCACCAGTCCAATATATTACAGTTACACAATAGTACTAGTACCAATACACAAGAAGTACCAGTAGTAGTTTCACAAATAGCACCAGTACGAGTCCAATATAATACCGTACACAAACAACAATAGTTACAATACCAGTATATCACATAAGTAGCAGCAGTACCAGTTCAGTACAATACAATACTCGTATTAGTACAGTATAGTACCAATACACACATAGCATCAACACCAGTACATTGTAGCACTATCTAGTATAGTATAATATAGTACCAATATCAGTACCAATCCACAAGTAGCACCGGTACCAGATCTAGCTCCAGTAGCAGTAACACCAGTTTCAGTATAGAGACAATTAACACATTACTTCTAGTAATGTGTGTGTGTAGTAGTACTACCACTAGTAGTAGTATTACCAGTACCAGTACTGCATACACATTATCCCTAGTAATGTGTGTGTGTAGTAGTACTACCACTAGTAGTAGTATTACCAGTACCAGTACTGCATACACATTATCCCTAGTAATATGTGTGTGTAGAAGTACTACTACTAGTAGTAGTATTACGAGTACCAGTACTACCAGTATCAGTAGTAGTACCAGTACGAGCACCAGTACTCTATGTGTGTGTGTGTGTGTGTGTGTGAGTGAGTGAGAGAGAGAGAGAGAGAGAGAGAGAGAGAGAGAGAGAGAGAGAGAGAGAGAGAGAGAGAGAGAGAGAGAGAGAAAGAATGTGTTTCTTCTTGTATCTGCATCAAGGAGAAGTGTGCAGGGGCTGCTAGTTGGGAGGTGGACATGATGCAATGGGGAGGGTGCGAATATGGCAGTGATCAGGGGTCTGCGGGGAATGTTCTCTTGAGATCTACGACGATGGGCAATGACCTAGGTAGGTAGGAGTTTGTGGGGGAGTGATGGCTTGAACACATTGAATCTTTAGCAAACCTTAGTGTGTGCATTATGAGCTTGGAATCTGGTGAAGATTCCAACTTATAACTTGAGAATAGACCCCAATAAATATCAAAAAATAATGTGACCCATTTCTTTTATGAAGAATCTAGCAAGGTGCTTTTGGCCTTAGGGAAGAAAAAGTGATGCGTTTTCACTCAAGAGAGTGATAGTCTTTTCATTTACAATCTTTCTCATTTCTGAGTTGAAAAGGGAACCTTCGGAGGTGACCCATGATAGAGAAAAAGAGAGAGAGAGGGATGTTTTTCTACAAGGTTCAGTGGACATATATTGGCACTAGATATATGTAAGTTATGCGATGTCTCTCAATCTATCTCTCATTGTTGCAGCTCTTGAGTTGCTGTCACCATGTGCCTCGGCTAGACTCAAGAGCAAAGGTCAAGCTTGCAAGGCATGGCTAGCACCTTCGATTCTTGCAGATGGCAAGCAAAGCTTGTTAAGGAAAGAAAGGATTGGATAGAAAGTGAGAAGGAGGGGGTTTTGGGGGGCAATCACTGAGACACCAGGAGGGAGATGAGATGAAGCTGATGGAGGGGGAGAGAGTTGATCCTCGACGCAGGGCAAGGGGGAACATGCGAGTGGTGGGGATGCATGTTGCTATGCACAAAGACACAAAACATAGCTACGTGGCATTGTTGGGGTGGGGGCAATTGAAACAGAGATGGAAGTTTTTTTTTTATAGTGGGTTTGTCACCATGAGGACAACGAGCTCGGCACAATAAGATGGTTAGGACACATGAACTCTCTGTGATCCTGAGCACATCAGAGTTCAAATGTGATGAGACATGGTGGTGCTTTTACGTGGTGTGTTTGCTATTGCGAGAAGCTAGAGTAGAATATATGAAGATTCTCCCTAATAAGATGAGAGAAGAGCCAGTATGTCCCTCAAATTTTCAAAGCAGGTCTCATTAATGAGAATGTGGGTAGATGCTCTAATGCCTTCGAGGAGAAAAACGTTGGACCTAGCATGTGGAGAGAGAGAGAGAGAGAGAGAGAGAGAGAGAGAGAGAGAGAGAGAGAGAGATGCCGCATGTCAAGACCAAGGTCTAGATATATTTTTACTGTTGGGAACCTTTGGATGCTGCACACATTGCTAGGGGGGGGGGGGGGGGGGGGGTGACGATGATGTCTGATGAATTTTTTTGCTGCAAGCGCTTCTTTGTGAAGCCAGGCAGCGAGAGTAGATGGACAAGATGATGCCATCGTTGTTAGCCATGGTGGGTGCTTTGGGAGGAGCGAAATAGGGAGACTCGTGGCGGGTTTAGAGAGAGGTAGAGAGGGGAGTGCGATGGTGGCTACTGACCCCATGCAGGTGAGGATCATAGGAAGGCATATGTTGGGGGGTGTGAGTCTCTATCTCTGCGCCTCCCCTGTTGGACTCTGGAGTCATGCACCTTTCAAATGATGGGCAAGGCAAGTCAACATACAGAAGATCCGGCTATGTAGCCATAGACTCTCTCTCTCTCTCTCTCTCTCTCTCTCTCTCCCCAATCACACTAGAGAATGCTTGCAGTGTATTCTGTAGGTTGCATGCACAACAAAGATACATGTAGAGAGTGTGCGGCTACGAATGCTTGCGTGCTGCTCGAGGAAGAAACGTAGACACGAGCAGGAGTGTAGAGGGAGGGGAGGGGTGATTGTGCGCCTTGGGGACGGCATGGCGTGGGAATGGTTAGGCTCTATGACTTTTGCTTTAACAAACGCTAGAAAGCGAATCACTCGGCTTAATTAATTAATGAAGTGTAGAATAGACCCAGTATTTATGAAGAGCCACATAGAGAGTTTATAAACTCGATGGTTTTCTTTAACGAAGAAGCAATCTACCAAAACGGTGCGGCAATCTGGAGACCTCCTGATTTCAATCAAATGGACTCATCAAAGCTTTGGTTTGTATATGAAGCATGATAATTTGGGTGCATATGTATAGTATGGGTGTGTGTTGTGTTCCCCCGGCCCCTCATAGAGTCATCAAAGCTTTGGTTTGTATATTAAGCATGATAATTTGGGTACATATGTATAGTATGGGTGTGTTTTGTGTCCCCCACGGCCCCTCTCTCTCTCTACAAATTGTTGCCTTTGACACAGCAGAGTGGGATAGACCGGCCGATAAAGCCGGTGTGCACCACTAGATTCTCGTCTGTGAAAGCTTGTAACTTTGTCATCTGATAATTCCATGGGCTGGTCCATGCTCTTCATATTATAAAGCAATGAAATATAAACTCTTTTATAGAGAGAGAGAGAGAGAGAGAGAGAGAGAGAGAGAGAGAGAGAGAGAGAGTGCATGCACACGAACACACACCCACGCACATGCTTGCGTGCACACACTCACAGACATACATTTGCTATGGGAATATCTCAAATGCCATGGATATTGAGCTTGGATAAGGATACTCACACTTGACCACTAGCCAGCTTTTGATTGCACATGAAATGATAGTTTATGAATAAGACTGTCAAAGGTTTTGATAATATTACACAAAATTGGGCAAAGGGCCAAAGGCTGAGGTATGGATGTACGTGTTTGAGTTGAATTCAAAAGATCCATTTTTGAATTGATTTTGGTCAATGCAAACGAGTTAAATGGATAAGAGATACTTTTTCATGAATGGACACTTTCCAAGTTGGACTTTTTGATTGATAGACCTTGAGACGTATCCAAAATGCATAGTTTATGAACCTCCCTAGATTCCCTTTATTAAAAAATGCACCCAGAATCGTGCACTTTTTTTTTTTCCTGAATTCAAAGATGCACGTGCACAAAAAGAACATCCAAATTTTAGTGTTCACCTTACAATGCTCCCGGACCCGGTTGATGAAAATTAAAACCGCCTTCTATAGTTGCATTTGACCTTAATTCTCAACTTCAAATTTTTATTTATTTTTTGTTTGCAAAACCTACAATATGTGGGCAGAATTGTATCAAAGCCAAAAAATCACAAATACATCCATGCTTAGAACCGAGCCATGGAAGCATAGAGCCAAGCTAAACCACCTTGCATACAGAACATCTTTTTCCCAATGGCAATAATCGCTACTTTGCTTTCCTAAATAATCTCCATAAACCTTGTTGTTTCAATGCGGTTCTCGAAAAGTCGACTGTTCTTGGCCTTCTAGATGTGTTTAAAGTAACAGAATGCGGTTCTCGAAAAGTCCACTATTCTTGGCCTTCTAGACGTGCTTAAAGTAACAGAACCTGACGATTTGAGTACTGATGAGGAGTGGTTGGGTGGTGATCGCCTTCCCCCGTAGAAAAAGATCGTTCTTGTAGAACTCAATCTTCCATGTCTTTTGAATCCACTTGCAAATCTTCCCTGCAAGGCTACATATCACCGAACAGTCCTTGAACAAGTGAGGGAGGTTCTTACTTGCAAATTTGCATTATGGGTATCTATCTCGCCCAATACCTCTAGCTAGGATCTTCACCCCAGTCGGCAAGGCCCCCCATAGCACTTTCCAAATAAGACCTTCATCCTAAGCGACCATCTTGGGCACCAGATGTTCTCAACTATTGTCACCCATCTTGCCTCTGGCCATTGCTTGCCTCATTGTTTGTTTAGGGGGTAGAACTGATCCAACGAAGCCATGAGGGTGTTGTACACCGCCTTGGTGTGTGGTTTAAGAAAATGTCTATCTATAGGCCACCGCCAAGCTTTTCAATCAAACCTAGATTTGAGAGATGGTAGGCAACAGTTCTTCAGCCATCCTAACACTCTATTTATTGCCAATCTGTCCATCCCATTGAGTATGAACTCGAAGGCTATTTGGTCCAATCCTTTCCAGATGCTGCTACCTACTGGAGTCTCAAAATTGGCCCAATCGGAGGAGTCCTTTGTTGTTCATCTTTCCGGCCACCTCCCTCCAGGCACGGTTTAACAATATGCTTCCCACCTTAGACAACCAAGGGGACCAGTGAGACATCGATTTGTGGAAGTATCTAGCTACCTCTCCCCATTCCAAGGCCTCCACCGCTTTGTTGCACTTTCAAGCCAGCTCGCCAGTTAAACCTCCAAGCTTCAGGTTAGACCATCGAGGGGCAAGTAACTTGTCATGTAGATCTAGCCCTTTCCATTTGCCACCTTGTGATTACAGTTTGGCATTATCCATCATGGCCTTAGTCATCACCGCCCATGCTTGATCTTGCTTCGTGATTGCAGCCGCAAACTTGGCACATTGGGCCTCCGCGTGAGTACTAGGGTTAAGAATTTTGAGACCCCCTTGCCCCACGGGCCTCGCCATGGCCTTCCAACTTTCCCATTGCCAAGGCATTGAGCCTTTATTGTTGTTTTTCCATAGGAATCTCTTCACTGGTTTAAGGAACTCCTTCCAGTTGCATTTGGATATCTTGAGTAGCGAGCCATTGAATGATAAGTATGGAATCATATACGAATTGATCACTTTTAATCTGCTCTCAAAAGGGAGGAGTACATACTCCCACCTTTGCAACTTGCTCCTTATCTTATCCAGCAGCCGTGAGAATCTTTGCTTGTGTGCTATATCCACCCCTAGAGGGGCTCCTAGGTGTCTAAACACCGTCCCTTTGGACACAATCTCCCCAAACCACATTGTCGGATCGAACGAATCATCTTCTGAGAGAGAGATCAATCTTGATTCTTCAATATTGCACTTCGACACTGGCTCTGTTGCAAACATTTGCACAATCTCTAGAGCCTTTTTGATCACCTGAGGACAGGCTTTGAGGAAGAGAAGCGAATCATCTGCAAAAAAAGAAAATGAGAAACATCCTACTTGACATACCACCCCAAATGAGATCACCTTGCTGATGAATCAAAGGCATTACACAGGCTAAAGAGGGAGCCACCCTACGAAAAAAAAACACTAACCAACAGAGACGAAAGCAAGCCAATAGGGTGGGGCCCAAAGTCCCCATCACCAATAGGAGCCCTCGGGGTAACAATCGTAGCGGTGCCGCTGCCACCAACAAACCGTACGCCTGCAAGGACCACCATGTAGAGCCGACATGCATAGAAATTTGAAGACAACAGTCGGAAGAGATAGATCTTTGAAGCAACATCAATACGAGAAGTTCACCGATCCACCTTCCACAGGCTCTTGAGGGGAGCCAAACCCTTCAATGTAGGACCTTCCTTGCCACAGAGGACACACCTTCTGCCACAAGATGCACCTCCCAGAAGGACCAACAAACTCGAGAACCAGGCCATCACAATGTGTCTCGAAGGAGGAAGGGGGATGACCCTCCCCCTGTCTTTGAAAAAAATGATGAGAACGAGCCAAGGAGGTGCAACTAGAGCATAAGGAGGGAAACTAGGAGCCCCCCCCCCCCCCGGTCCGCTGACTCCTGCCTTGCCCGCTGCCGCAACATCTCCGCACCAAGCTTTGCCCCGACACTCCCAAGCGGGTCAAGTCTTGCGTCCACCCCCTCTAAGACTCCCACTCACGGAGCTTGAGCAGGCTGCTCAACCCTAGCAGGGGAGCACCTTGTTACAATGCTTACTTATTTTAGTTTGTGAGCTTCAAAATCTTGTGTTGGTGTAATTATGAAGCCTTAAAAATAGTGTTAGATTTTTAAGTAACTCATGATTGGTTCACCTTAGCGTATTCTACAATTGGAATAGGACTGTTCCCATGTCTTTTTCATTGAGATCCTTGGCTTTAAGAGAAAGGGAGAAGGAAAGGACCTACTTTGCTTTGAAATCAATAGTTTGATCATTCAAGGTTTTTAATGGGAGTGCTCACAAATAAGCAAGTTGAAAAAAGAAGGGGGGGGGGGGGGGGGGGGGGGGGTGGGGGGGGGGAGGGGGGGTTTTTTAATGTTGTTGTGAAAATTCAAAATAGTTGGTTGAAGGGAAGGGGAGAAGGAGAAAATCTGCTTGGAAAATTTAAGAAAATAGAGTTAAATTGTGAAATATGCGGGGTCCTTTGGAAAATTTTCTCTTCGACTTGAGGTTGGTGTATATTTCTAATGTTCTTAATACTATCCACTCACAATTGTGAGTTTTGCAAAAAATAAAAAATAAAAAAAATCTCTTCGAATCTCTCGCGAGGGAGTTTTTCACGTGTGAAATTGATTTTTCCCAAATGATGCTCTCTCTCTCTCTCTCTCTCTCTCACACACACACTCACAGTTTAGCCTGAAGTCAGCTGCATAGAGCAGGTTGGACTGCATAGAGCAGGTTGGACATGGCGCAACTCAAAGCCGAGGTAGCTCTCATGGGATTGTCCCCAATGTTTGAGGTTGGGACAGGCATCTTGGAAGATTCGTGCTAATAAACGACCAGAGACCAAGTAGTGATTTTGGTATATATTTGGAAGCTTGAGAACGTTGAAACAAAAGTAAAAGGAGCATAATTTGCTCATTTGGTGGAAAAAGTGGCAGATCGAATGACGATGAGTGAGCTGAGTGAGCACAGATGGAAATGCCTAGTTGGGAAGGGATGTGTTGAGCCGAGAAGGCAAGTTCAGGGATGCCAACTGCTGATCCACATCCAAGAAAGGGTTGTGTTTTTTTTTTAATAGAGAAAATGACCAAAATACCCTTCTAATTTGTGGAAATTTCCAGTATACATTGCCAAGATACCTATTGACGATTGGGATTTGTTGTTGAGAGGAAGAAGGAGAGGAGTGATACGTGGACAAGAGAGAGACGAACAAAGAGAGAGGAAGGGTTGGATTTTTTAGGTGGTGTGTCAGGTGGATGAGCCTTGCATGGCAGAGAGAGAGAGAGAGAGAGAGAGAGAGATCCCCACTTTGGGATCTCGTGAGGGTCTTGGTTGCGGAGAGTAGGCATCGCAAGACATGGAAGGGTTGACGACGATGGTGGTAATGGGGTGTTTTGCAAAGCATCACAGTATCGAACAATCTCCATGGCCTGATCGGGACCAGCAGGCTGCCGTTCTCTCTCTCTCTCTCTCTCTCTCTCTCTCTCGCGCGATTGTGTGCTAGTGGAGAGTCTGCGGGCTGCGGAGCTAACAGTGCCGAAGGGAAGGGGGGGGGGGGGGGGAAACGCAGTGAAGGTAGAGGTCCAGCCAGCGAAGACGTGGTAGAGGGCCGTGTGGCCTTGCCAGGTGTGGGCGCAAGCGACAACGAGCAGCACCACTGAGGGGGTGCATGAGTGAACGACGTCCAGGGGCGGACCCGGGGGGGGGGGCGGCCTTACTGGAGACGATTTGTTGAGAGCGAGTACGAATCTGTTTAAGGAAATGCAGGTCACTAATTCCATCTAATAGAATCGAAGTAGACCGAGAAGGGGTAGGGGTTAATTTTAATGGCTACCCCACCGTACCCCGACATATGGATCCCCTTATTCGGGGCTACAATGTCATGATATTTGATGGTACATTAGCTTTAGGGAACACATTTCAAGTAAACGGGATAAGCATGATGCCATAAGTAAACAAGGATATGGAGGAAATTGTTTATGCTTATAGCGTAGATGTTGGCCCATGGGATTAAGATGATCCATGGATGTAACGGTCACGATGTTGGTATCTCTTAGTAGTAGAAATAGATAAGGCCCACGCCACATATATAAGCTCATCATGTGCATTTTTTTGGACCTCTAACTACCTCAAGATTTCCTTGATCCACACCACTCAAGGTCGTTAATGACTGCACACTTGTGATATTTTGTATGTGCATGTGTTATAAATCACACTTTGTTTTACCGTTTTAGCATATGGGTATCCACCTAGTCAGAAGCCAAATTTTTAATAGATTTGTACTTTGCTATTTTTTCAAACTAGTATAGCTATACCATGTGTAAATCGTGATTTCAAAGTAGCAGATCAATTCTCTGAGTTGTAATTCTTTCATGATCTTTGTAAAGACCCATGTAAGCATGGACACTGGCCATTTAGAAAGACCTAGGTATAAAATACAATAACTTTATTATGAAAATGAGGCTTATCTTTTGGGAAAGAGGAGCTCTGTGTACATACGCTCAAGCGACCAAGCAGCTCAGATTTGTAATCAACTTTTCTCATGATTAGGTGATACAATTTTGGTTCCGAAACTTGCATTGTGCTCCTCTTCTCTTGCTCTTTCATTCAAGTGCAAGCATTTCAGGTTTTGTTATGGTTTGTGACTATTTGTTACTACGTGCCTGCGAGAGCCATACATTCCATTTTGAGTGCTTAAATCACTTTTGACCAGAGGAGGGTGTTATTGGGTGAATGCAAGATAAAGTGTACCCATTTTTAGTAGTTCTCCCCACCTTAACTACTAAAAAATAGTGTGTATTTTGACATTACTATGTACATTTGATTTGCTTGCACTTACTTTGAAGAGGCAAAATTTGGTAGCCACCCAAAACACATAGTGCTAAACACAATGGAAAGTTCTTATCTTCAGTTTTTCAAACCTAAATGAAAATTTTAGTGTACAAATTAGACTACTCTTGCTCAGCCCGTCATGCCATGTCACAACATTGTGACCTTGATGAACAAATGCCTAGAGCTTTATATGGGCTTCTTTGCTTGACTTTCCCTTTTGCACATCAATTGTTCACTTGATTTGCAAATAACTTGATTTATTGATATTTTATTGAATCTCTACATATGCAAAGGCAATGTCAGCCATTATGGAATCTCTTACAAAGGAAATTTCTCTAGGCATACACACTTTGAAAACTGCCAATGATATGTGGTTCAAGGTCATTGAAACGTTTGATCGGGATTCTTGAATATGAGCGGTCACCCTTCTTGGATATTATTTGCCATCAAGTTTCCAATTGGAACTTCCATGCAGTCTTTTTCATTGAAGTCTAAGGGGTGGAAGCATGAGTGAGTGGTACACTTTTAGGGGTGGAAAGCCATTTTTCAATTGCCACAGAATAGCTCTTGGAGTAACTAATTTAAAAAATAAAATAAAAATTCAAAATCTATAGTATGTACAATAACAAACAATCAAGAAAAGACGTGGGAGGATTGATTTGCATGAGACTGCACAATGAAGTCTTTCTTGTGGCATGCTATCGATAGGAATGTGTTGTGCCATGGCCATGAGGTACCTCTCTCTCTCTCTCTCTCTCTCTCTCTCTCTCTCTCTCACTCAATAAATGCATATAGGTACGAGTGGGTAATCACATTATTGCACATCCACATACAGAGGCATATTGAGAATCCTGACCACAATATCTTTGACAATTACATGGGGCATACCTGTTTGGCACTAGTTTTTCACAAAAAATGGTAGCATGGCCACATATCTACATCAACGAGCATAATTGTGTCAATTTCTAGGTTGCCCAAGGGACATATGATTCAAATGCATGAGAAAAGATTTATGCTACTCAAGAACAAGCAGTAAGAAGATTTATCAGTAGTTTTTTGAGCAAAATAATTTGGCCTGCTGCATGTAAAGATCATTTAGTATTCTCACAATAAAGTCCCCTCCTGTATTCGCACATATGGTCTGGTAATTTTGTACCTTTTTTCAATGCCCGATGTTGGATAAATTATGATGATTTTTATTGTAACAACTTAGTTCATAAAATTGAGGATATATTATGTTCGATGGTGCGGGCAACATAACTAGGCATATATGAAATTTACATAGTTTATATGAGACTTGCAGATTGTATTGAACGTGATTAGTACCAAAATTTTGTATTTTTTACCTATTATCATAGAGTTTATTAATTGCACATGATTGCCATAAATGATGAGGGGAACTGTACATATGATGAAGCTTTATGGCCAACCTTTCACTCTTTAAGTCTTAGCTTCCTCAACCAATTAAAAATAATGCATGATATAGGCCCTTAATTAATGTTCACGTTGCTCATAATAACTATGATCATGCTGCTGGAAAGTTTATCTTTAAGTCTTTCCACTCATATAAGCATATGAAATAACATAATGCCGCACAACTATCGCTTACTGGCAATACTAAAATAAGCAACAAAATTTTCCTTTTAAAAATCCAAGATTCCAGGGTATTTTACACTACTTGCACACACTCACTTCCCCTTCATACCTACAATAGGCAAGGCGTGCAAGCTCGCAAAGGTGATTTACAACCTCTTGCATGCACACTTGCGACGAGCAAATTTGCCGCTTCTTGCTCATGCAAACACACACTTAATCATTTGTTGCACTTTACATGTAGCACCACAATACCTGCACAACTTCTCAGGTCATGCAATCAATTTCTAGCAATGTACACACACACACACACACACACACACACACACACACACACACACACACAAGAATCCCCATGATTAGACACACAAACAATCATCATAGGTTTTGGAGATTCTTAGAAATATTCAAAGCCAAGCAAGTGATCCTTGGAAGTACCATCGATAAACAAGCATTTGGAGCAAGCATAAGGGCTATCCAAAAGTTCAAGAGTTACATATTGTCATAATAATCAATATCTAATTCTCCTAAATGATTTTCTCATGTTAAACTGATCATTTAATATGGGGAAGTGCCAGGGGAGAAAAAGCTAGAATATTGGTTAAGCTAGCAGACCGGCCACAGTAGGGATCCAAAGGAGGGAAAATAGGGATCCAAAGGGGGGGCCATCTGCAAAAGAGCCATGTGCAACAATGGGCAAAAAAGACCCTAAGGTTCGGCCCATTAAGACTTCCAAAATGCTAAGGTTCCAAAATTCAAAGGTTGTGTCCAAAGGTCAACCATGGGGGAATTGGATGCTTTGTGTGTGTCAAAAAAGTCTTTAAAAATCCCTACTTAGGAGGGGGTGAGCCTTGCTTGTAGGGGATGAGAGAGAAAGTCACACACACACACACACACACACACACACACACACACACACACACACAAGCTCCCTTTACACAAAGGGAATGAGGGATCGACACATGTCAGCTCCCTAGCCCAGATGCCCACAAGGTGTACCCAACTCCTATTGGATGGCCTTGGAGGTGGACCAATGAGAATTAGGCTAGAGTAAATCTAGTTTAATTAATTTTAAAACACTTAATAAAAGAACCAATGAGAATTAAGCCCTCTAGAAGACTATTGGACAGTCTCCCAAGGGGTCCAATGAGCATTCAACAGCCCAATGGCTTGCCTGATTCCTATTGGCTAGGAGGCAAAGGGGTCCAATGAGAGTTTAGTTGAATTATTAAATTACCTAAAACACTCGCAAAAGGGGAAAGGGGGACAAAATTCAGAAGGTTATCACTTATACTGCTTAATTACCATTGGCTAGGCATGGGGAGGTCCAATGAGAGTAGAGCATGAGCAAATAGCAAGAGGGGTCTCGACCAAGAGAGAGAGGGGGCTGATTTTTGCAAGGCATTATCACACACACACTCACAAAATCTCATGTGTGAAGTAAAGAAGACTCTCTCTCCTTCTCAAGCTTTAATGGAAAGCTTATCACCTACTCCAAGCTTGTGAGAAGGGAGGCCTACACCAACAACTCTTGGCTTTGTGATGTAAATCCAACCAAGAGCCAAGCTTCATTGCATGATCATCTCCTCTACCATGCTAATTACTAAGCTAAGCTATGCTAATATGAGTGATTATGTGAGGAGATGTACATCTTTCTCGTAAGAATACTCCTTCTTCCTCTCAATCTACTCTCATACCCTGCTAGCTCTCACCATCTTGGAAGGTGTGTGAGGTCTTGGGTCTGAGACCGGAGATAATTGATGTTGTGTTTGCTAAGTGTTTTGCTTAGTGCATGAAGCTTTCATCTTCATTGCACTAGCTAGTCTTGAAGGAACACAAAGAATTGTATTGTACAATGTCTCTCTTGATGGGAGAAACCATAATACAAAGCGTTTCAGAGGGGGGACGGGCTCAATGCAAATCCGGTCCTCAACTGTTGTCAATAGCTTAATTTCTCTCTCTTTTGAAAGTATTGTTCATGCTATCTAACTAGGTGTTATGCTTTTTGTTGCTCTCTCCACCCAAGCACTCTTGTAATTCTCATTAGGAATCTATTCCAATGAAATGCCCACTATGTTCATGCTAATTTCCTCTACACACAAGTTTTTAGGCCATTAAATGTTACATTGGTATCAGAGCATAAGGTTCCTCTTTTCTTGCTCAAGAAGGGAGGTCCTTAAGCTAGCTATAAATGGTTGGTATTATTAATTGCATGTGAGTAAGTAGAATAGGGATTTTTCAGCCTTGCAGTGCGCCTGCCTTTGTGCAGCTAACGGGGCATCACCGTCGAGAGCTATGGTCTTAATAGTGGAGTCCTACGGGGCTTGCCTATGGCTTAACCACTATTGAGCTATTAGAAGCTTGACAGGAGCCGGTGCTATTTTTGTGTTGAACGATGCTCTCTTCTGTTCCTTGCAATTAATGGTATTCGAGCCATGGGTACAATAGCTTGAGTGATTTTCTAAAGGGGTAAAGAGGAGTAGCAACTAGGGCTTGAAGTGCCAAAGTACACCTAAAAAGCTTACACCTAAAAGTTATTAGAATGGCTGACAATAGTAAAGAGAGTGAAATTAATGTTGATAGCTTTGATTTTGCTAATGAGCAAGCTACTAATGATGCCCCGATGCTTGTTAACTATCTTGTTTCTAGGCTTCAACAAGCCATGGGCAATCCATCTCTCCAAAGTGAAGTGCAACGGCAGCTTCGTGCTCATGGGATTCTCCAAGCTCACCACCATGACGAGAGAACACCTAGGAAGCCTCCTTGTGAGACTTACAAAAGAGGTCTCTCTCCGATTCGTGAAGAAGAAGAGAATCCATACGAAGGGCTCAAGAATTTACTTCTTGATGATGCATCTCCTTCCCAAAGGAGAACTCAAGAGCCTCCACCGAAGGAACGAGAAAGAAGTGAGTCTCCCGCCACCTCGGCGGAGATGGCTCCACGAAGACGGCGGGTAAATGCTATCCATCACCACCAAAGCGGAGAAGACCATCGCATCCTTCTCCACACCATAATTCAATGAGGGATGATAAAAAGCAAGAGAAGAAAAAGGCGAGAAAGAGGACACCCTCTTCTCCATCTTCTTGATCCTCTTCCTCTTATGAAAATGGTGAAGACGACGAAGATCAAGAAACAAGAAAAAGGCGAGAAGGTAAAGAGGTCACCTCTTCTCCACCCTCAAAATTTTACTTCTGAAGAAATCTGAAGTGTGCAACCTTTGAACCATCAAAAAAGAGGCCATAGGAAATCCTATGCCACATGGAAGAGGTAGTCCAAGCTGAAGAAGCTCAAAGAGGGAGGGAAGAGCATTTTTTTTGCTTACCTATGATGGCACCATTGGTGCTACGGACAAAGTCTTGGCCTTTATCCAACAGTTTGATGTGGCGTTTGGAGATGAGGGCTTCACAGAGTCCTCTAAGCTACGCCATGTAGCTGTGCACTTTCAAAAGTCAATGGTGGTCTAGCCGGTGGTCTAGCCTACGAGCCAACGGTGAAGCTCTGCGAACATGGAAAGCTTTAAGAGCTTCCATTATGAAGCAGTTTTTGGCCACCGATGCGAAAGACAAAGTACTCATCGAATGGCAAAGCTTAAAGCTCTCTCCCTATGAATCCATCCACAAATATGTAGACAAGTTTTGGGACCTACAAAGCCAATATCTTCAAAAAGTTGGATTTTGGAGAGCAAAAGCAACAATTTTGTGCGGGCTTAACCGAAGAAATGGCGGAGTATGTCAAATCCCAAAGGCCACGTACCATATTGGCGGTAATACACCATACTATGGTGGCCTCTCGAATCAATTTCCAAACGGGGGCTAAAAGAAATAATAAGCCCACGGAAAACAAGGGTTCCAACGAGCCTAAGTGGAAGGACAATGTTCAAAATTCTCCTAAGGGCAACTCCAACAAAGCTAAAGAGAAGGGAGTTTACAAAGGTCAAAACAAACTCTCTCCTGAAGAGCTTGAGCGTTATCGCAAGGATAACCGGTGTTTCAAGTGCGGCGAACAAGGGCATGTGTACCGCGCTTGTCCCCAAAACAACAACCGCCAAGATCCTCCTAGAGCTACCTTGGTTGAAATCCAAGAGGAGGAGACCCACCAAATTCACCACAAAAGATCTCCTCTATGCCATGCTTGGGGAAAGGTAAGAGAACATGATGCTTTTATTCTCTTTGACCCTGGTTCTACTCACAATTTTATATCTATAGAGTTGGCCACCAAGCTAGGCATACAAGCCTATGAGATGGGAGATGTCCTACCCGCAGACAGTGCTTTCAAGGGGCAAGAAGCTTCAGTCACTCCCTTAATCGGGAAATTGAGGCTTCATGTCCAAAGCTATGTGGACAAAGAGGACTTCTTTATCTCTCCTCTCAAGCATGAGGATGTAATCCTAGGGGCACCATGGTTTGATCGCCTGGCTGCCAATGTTAAATTCCATGAAAGGAAAATATCCTTTAAGTTCAGGGAAAAAGACATGTATATAGATGCTAAGGAAAAGGGTAACACTATCCCCATTGTACATACACCAGCTTTCAACAAGTCAATAAAGAGATCTATTTCCGTGTACATGATTTTTGTTAAAGATTCTCAAAATGAACCTAATGATTTAGTAAAAGAAAATAAAAGCAACCAAAAGGAATTAGAGTTTTCCAATTTTCTCAAGGGATTTCAAGATGTTTTTATTGACGACATCCCTTGTGAGTTACCTCCTAAACGAGGTAATGATGACCATGCAATTGAACTTCTTCCAGGAATTTCACCACCTAACAAACCTCCTTATAGAGTTTCTCAAGCTCAACAAGAGGATTATGTGGCAAGTGCATGAGTTAGTTGAGAAGGGCATGGTTAGGCCTAGCTCATCTCCATTTTGCTCACCTATGCTATTAGTGCAAAAGAAAGACGGCACATATCGTATGTGTGTCGACTATAGAGCACTAAATAGGATCACTATCAAGAATAGGTTTCCCGTTCCACGGGTAGAAGACCTATTTGATAAGCTACAAGGATCAACCTACTTCAGTAGGATTGACCAAAAAAGTGGCTATCATCAAATAAGGATAGTTGATCAAGACATTGTAAAGACCGCATTTCGCACCACATTTGGTCTTTACGAATACATTGTCATGCCTTTTGGCTTGCCCAATGCACCAGCCACATTCAACCACTTGATGGAGAAGCTATTTAGGCCTCATCGAACCTTCACTGGAGTGTTCTTCGATGATATTATCATCTACTCTAATTCATTAGACGAACACAAGCAACATCTCCATGTAGTATTTTAAGTTTTAAGAGAGAATAAACATTATGTTAATCGAAAGAAAAGTGAATTTTTCTTGCAAGAGATTCAGTATTTAGGTCACATTATCTCTCAAGATGGCATCCAAATGGATCCATCAAAGTTAGGGGTAATAAAAGGATGGCCTAAACCAAAGAATCTTCATGAACTAAGAAGCTTTATAGGTATGTGTGCATACTATAGACGCTTCATAGAAAAGTTCTCACAAATTGCGGGACCATTACATGACCTAACAAAGAAAAGCATTAGGTATACATGGTCTGCTAAGGAGAACAATGCTTTCGAAAAGCTTAAAGATAAGCTTATCTCTCAACCTGTGCTTACACTACCGGATCTCTCAAAACCATTTGAGGTCCAATGTGATGCTTGTGGTGATTGCTTTGGAGCCAGTGCTAGAAAAAAACCGAGGTCTAGTGTATTTTAACCGGCTGAAATTATATAATCCTGGTTAGATTTTGAGCTTGCCTTTAAGAAAACCGGAAAATTTACACAAGTTTTAGTGTAACTACCGGCAAAAGCTTCAAATTTTGACCTTAAAACCGGGAGAATTCAAGTTTTCCCTTATTTTGTTCGGTTAGGAAAAATGTATTTTTCTAGCCCTACTTGGAGCTGTTTTGCTTCAAGAAGGGCACGCCATAGCCTATGAAAGTCGAAGGCTCGACCCTGTTGAGCAAGCTCTAGCCATATACGAAAAGGAACTCCTTGCAGTTCTACATGCCTTAGACTCATGGAAGCACTATTTATTGGGGACTCCTTTCATTCTGCGAATGGATCACCAAAGTCTTAAGTACTTCATGACGCAGACCAAGCTCTCCGACAAACAAATGAGGTGGGCAAATTTCCTTTCGCAATTTCATTTTCATATTGCACACATTGCTGGCAAGCATAATCAAGTAGATGATGCACTCTCAAGACGGCCGAGAGGGAATGCGGTTTCCATAGCCACTCACAATGATCTATCTTCAATGATAGATGAGTATGCTATTGATCCCGATTTTAGAGATGTGATTTCAGCCCTTGCATTAGGGAAGAAAGAAGAACCATTTACTTTACAGATGGTTACCTTCTCTATGGCAATAGACTATGTGTTACTAACTCACTACGTGAGAAAGTAATGTATGAATCTCATGCTCCTCTTACGTGGGGCATAGAGGGATTCAGTGTACCCTAAAGGGAATTGAAACATATTTCTATTGGCCTACCATGAAAGTGAACATACAAGAGTATGTTTCTAAATGTGTGGTATGCCAAAAGAAAAAATCTGATAGAGGGAAGCAACCTGGATTGCTTCAACCCTTGCCAATCCCTAACTCACCATGGGAGAGCATATCCATGGATTTTATCTTTGGATTGCCTAAGTCTATCCATGGGAATACGGGAATATGGATGATAGTAGACAGGTTCAGTAAACAAGCTCATTTTATACCTGTCAAAAAGACTATCAAAGCCCATCAAATGGCAACCCTCTTCATTTCACAAATTTTCAAGTACCATGGCTTGCCAATGTCCATAGTGTCGGATAGAGATCCTATAATGACCACTAATTTCTAGAAGGGTCTCTTTGAGAATTTAGGGACAAGGCTAATTTTCTCTTCGGCCTATTATCCACAAACGGATGGCCAAAGTGAAATAGCTAACCTAACAATTCTCGATTTACAAAAAGCCTATGTAACGGAAGTAGATCAAAGATCCCAATGGGAGAAGTACTTACCCTTAGTGGAGTATGCTTACAATAACACTGTACATACTTCCACGTGAAAAGAACCTTTCGAGGTAATTGAGGGAAGATCAAAAATTCCCTTGCTACTTAAGGTACATGGGGAGATCTTCGCTGTCTCCAGATGAGTATAGCCGGGACCTACAAGAATCTTTTCAAAAGATTAGGGATGCAATCTCTATCTCACAGCAAAGGAAAAAGGCTGCCTGCTGACAAGCACAGAAGAGCCCAAGCCTTTAAAGAAAATGATTGAGTCTTATTAAAGTTTCCCAAGGCTCGATTAAGGCACACGACGGGCAAGAATCCTACAGGACACCAAAAGTACTATGCTAAACTAGCAAAAAGGTACTATGGTCCCTTCCAGATTCTTAGGCCAATCAATGAGATGGCCTATCAACTCAAGTTGCCAAATCATTGGCTCATACACAATGCTTTCCATGTGAGCCTATTAAAGCCTTACAAAGGAGAGCCACCTCAAGAACCAACTACTAAGACCCACCGGATATTGAGGACCAAGAAGAGGTGCTGCAGCCCGAGTCCATTCTCCGACATGAAGACAAGGTACTAAGAGGCGGTAAGACTATCCGATGATATCTTATTAAGTTTAAGAATTATCCTTTTGAAGATGCTAGATGGATGCACGGCATACAATTAAAGGATAACCTAAACCTTGTCCATGCTTACAATGCTTCCCAAGAGTAAGCAAATGTACAAAATGTTAAAAATGAACAAAGTTTTTGTCTTATAAGACTCTCTTTTTCTTTATTGTGCACAAAAATGAAGTACTATGCATGCTTAGATCAAGTTTGCGGAGACGACGTCTCCCAAACACCAAGTAGAGCTTGTCAATCTACTATGGAAGATTGATAGGACTAATGTGCAGACATGCTTGCGGCAGCCTCGGGCTCTCAAGCACCAAATGGACTAGTCATCCATTGTGGAATGATGTCGTAGGGTAACATAGGAATCCTCTACCCCCTAAAAAAAGGACTCATCAATATGCTTTATCTTCTCAACACCATAGTTGAGGACGACTATGATTTCAAGAGAGAGGTAATGTCATAATAATCAATATCTAATTCTCCTAAATGATTTTCTCATGTTAAACTGATCATTTAATATGGGGCAGTGCCAAGGGAGAAAAAGCTAGAATATTGGTTAAGCTAGAAGACCGGCCATAGTAGGGATCCAAAGGAGGGAAAATAGGGATCCAAAGGGGGGCCATCTGCAAAAGATCCATGTGCAACAATGGGATAAAAAGTCCCTAAGGTTCAGCCCATTAAGACTTCCAAAATGCTAAGGTTCCAAAATTCAAAGGTTGTGTCCAAAGTTCAACCATGGGGGAATTGGATGCTTTGTGTGTGTCAAAAAAGTCTTTAAAAATCCCTACTAAGGAGGGGGTGAGCCTTGCTTGTAGGGGATGAGAGAGAAATTCACACACATACACACACACACAAGCTCCCTTTACACAAGGGGAATGAGGGACACATGTCAGCTCCCTAGCCCAGATGCCCACAAGGTGTACCCAATTCCTATTGGATGGACTTGGAGGTGGACCAATAAGCATTAGGCTAGAGTAAATCTAGTTTAATTAATTTTAAAACACTTAATAAAAGAACCAATGAGAATTAAGCCCTCTAGAAGACTATTGGACAGTCTCCCAAGGGGTCCAATGAGCATTCAGCAGCCCAATGGCTTGCCTGATTCCTATTGGCTAGGAGGCAAAGGGGTCCAATGAGAGTTTAGTTGAATTATTAAATTACCTAAAACTCTCACAAAAGGAGAAAGGGGGACACATGTCAGAAGTTTATCACTTATATTGCTTAATTACCATTGGCTAGGCCTGGGGAGGTCCAATGAGAGTAGAGCATGAGCAAATAGCAAGAGGGGTCTCGACCAAGAGAGAGAGGGGGCTGATTTTTGCAAGGCATTATCACACACACACACACTCACACAATCTCATGTGTGAAGTAAAGAAGACTCTCTCTCCTTCTCAAGCTTTAATGGAAAGCTTATCACCTACTCCAAGCTTGTGAGAAGGGAGGCCTACACCAACAACTCTTGGCTTTGTGATGCAAATCCAACCAAGAGCCAAGCTTCAATGCATGCTCATCTCCTCTACCATGCTAATTACTAAGCTAATCTATGCTAATATGAGTGATTATGTGAGGAGATGTACATCTTTCTCGTAAGAATACTCCTTCCTCTCAATCTACTCTCATTCCCTACTAGCTCTCACCATATTTGAAGGTGTGTGAGGTCTTGGGTCTAAGATCGGAGATAATTGATGTTGTGTTTGCTAAGTGTTTTGCTTAGTGCATGAAGCTTTCATCTTTATTGCACTAGCTAGTCTTGAAGGAACACAAAGAATTGTATTGTACACAGTCTCTCTTGATGGGAGAAACCATAATACAAAGCCTTTTGGAGAGGGGACCGGCTCCATGCAAATCCGGTCCTCAAATGTTGTGAATAGCTTAATTTCTCTCTCTTTTGAAAGTATTGTTCATGCTATCTAACTAGGTGTTATGCTTTTTGTTGCTCTCTCCACCCAAGCACTCTTGTAATTCTCATTAGGAATCTATTCTAATGAAATGTCCACTATGTTCATGCTAATTTTCGCTACACACAAGTTTTTAGGCCATTAAATGTTACACATATGGACAAAGGGACACTCGTGGTTCACAAGCCTAGCACATGTTGGGTGGTGATTTCTGCACACGTTATGGTGGCCACTTCCACAATTCAGGTTGGATTAACAGCTTATTACTTTTTTTTCGAGGAATCCAAGTAATATAGCATAGGAAACTACACTTTGCACACAAACATGCATGAAAGATTTAAAAAATAATTTACAAAGTGTAAAGAGACTAACGCTTATGGCTATGCACAACTTATACAAAATTTCCACGATGTAGTTGATCTATGACACTTTGTTAAGAGTAAATAAGTTAGGAATTGGGTTCAAGAGCGCCTCTATTGTTTATTCTACTGCCTACTGTCAGGAAATAAGACGTAGCTAAATAGATATTTGAGTAGATTATTTAATGGAGAGAGATAGATTTCACACACAAGAGATTATAGAGTAGAGTAGAGAGAGAGAGAGAGAGAGAGAGAGTACACACGATATACGTGGTTCACCCAATGTGGGCTACGTCCACGGGAAAGCAGCCAATCAATGGCTTTAGCACTTCAAAAGAAGAAGTAGTTTACAAAGGGATTAAATCCTTAATAGAGCTCCCGCCTTGCTTCACTCTCACCACCTCACACTCACCTTGTTGCATCAACTTCACACACTATGAAATGTGTGTAGAAATGGCCTCCTTTTATAGGCCAAAAGGGCTGCCCTCTCTCATGAGAGGCAGCCATGTGTAGCCGCCCTTGTGTAAATAAGTCCAAATCGGACCCTCCAATCCGCCCATGTGTGGCCGCCCTTGAGAAGACAAGCCCGCTTTTGAATTCGGCCACCGGCCACCACCGGCCATTGACTTCCGACCACCGGCCACCGGCCACCGGCCAACCGACGGTTGTTTTCCGACCGCTTTCTGACCGTCGTCCGGCCATAATTTTCTGGCAAAAAGGAATATTCCGACGAAGCAAAAAAACAGTCTCGGGGGCTTCCGTCCACGAGGCCCCTAAAGCTGCCCCTGATTTTGGCCATGAAAATTTTGGTTTCCGGCAAGTGATTTTCCTTCATGCACGATGGCTTCTCCTCAGAATGGGGGCCTTACAAATGTGCGCTTTTACCATAGAAAATTACAAGGGTAAATCAGGCTCCATACTTAACAATCTCCCACTTGGAGACTGATCTCCAAACCAAACCTGTGACTGCTTTCCATTCTGGCTTCTTATCCTTGAATGCGGATTGAAGATGAGCAAAAGCTCAACTTCTCCTTGTTGACCACCTTTGTAAACATGTCTGCAGGATTTTCACTTGTATGCACCTTTCCTAGCTTTAGCTGTCCCTCTTCGAAAAGAGTGCGTATGAAGTGATATCTCACCTGAATGTGCTTTGTCCTTGAATGAAAGGCTGAGTTCTTTGCAAGATGGATAGCGCTTTGGATATCACTGTACAAGACACAATTGTCTTGTTTGAATCCAAGCTCTTCTAAGAATCTGTGAAGCCACATAATTTCTTTGCTTGCCTTCGTCATTGCTACATACTCTGCTTCCGTGGTAGAAAGTGAAACCACTTTCTGCAGCTTTGAAGCCTAGCTTACTGCTGTGCCTCCAACCGTGAACACATAGCCAGTAGTGCTCCTTCGAGTATCTTTGTCACCTGCCATATCTGCATCAACATGTCCTTCTAGAAAAATATCAATTCCTCCAAAATACAAAGCATTTGTTGTTGTCCCTTTTAGATACCTAAGTATCCACTTCACAGCTTGCCAATGCTCTTTACCTGGGTTGTCCATGAACCTACTCACAACTCCCACTGCATGTGCAATGTCCGGCCTTGTCCAGACCATAGCATACATTAGAGAACCTACCGCTGCAGCATATGGAACTTTAGACATATAGGCTATCTCCTCTTGTGTCTTTGGACATATAGGCTATCTCCTCTTGTGTCTTTGGACACATATCCTTCGTTAGTTTAAAATGACCAGCCAAAGGTGTAGAAACTGGTTTTGCATTTTGCATTTCAAACCTTTCTAGTACCTTCTTGATGTAATCTTCTTGAGATAGCTTTATTGTCTTCTTCGTCCCGTCCCTTGATATTTTCATACCAAGTATCCTCTTTGCAGTACCTAAATCTTTCATTGAAAAAGATTTAGACAACTCCTCTTTTAGGTCTTTTGATGTTCTGCATGTTAGCACTTGCAATCAGCATGTCATCAACATACAACATTAGGATGATGAACTTCCCATCTCCCAAATTCTTCGTGTAGATGTAGTGATCCGAGTTGCATCTTGTGAATCCATGATCCAACATCCATCGATCAAACTTCAAGTACCATTGTCTTGATGCTTGCTTTAAACCATACAAGCTCTTCTTTAATCTGCAAACCATTTTCTCCTTACCTTTTACTTCATACCCCTTTGGTTGAAGCATGTAGATTTCCTCCTCTAAGTCACCGTGAGGGAATGCCGTATTTACATCCATTTGCTCGAGATTTAGATCATGAGCAGCCACAAGGCTTAAGACAAGCCTAATTGAGTTCATTTTTACAACAGGAGAAAATATTTCATTGAAGTCAATACCTTTCTTTTGAGAAAACCCTTTTACCACAAGCCTAGACTTGTACCTTTTCTTCCCACCTTCTTCTTCCTTCAGCTTGTACACCCATTTGTTTTGAAGTGCCCGCTTACCTTTAGGAAACTCAACCAACTCCCATGTTTGGTTGCGATGTAGTGAGTCCATCTCCACTTGCATGCTCTTCGTCCATTCTTCTTTGGATTCATGTTGCATAGCTTCTTCGTATGATTCTGGCTCTCCAGAATCTGAGATCAAGAGATGGTTGAAGGAAGGAACAAACCTTTCTGGAGGTCTACTTACTCTTGTAGATCTTCGGGGAACAGGTTGAAGCTCCTCATTTGGTTGACATTGTTGCACATTGTCACCGTTTGCAGTCCTTGAGTCTTCACCGTCCTCAAGCTCCATGTACTCATCACCTGTTTCTTTTGTTTGTTTTCTCTCCAAGTAATCTTTGTACATATTTTGTTCGTTAAAAATTACATCCCTACTCCTTAAGATTTTACCATCTTGAGGATTCCATAGGCGATACCCAAAGTCACTTTCTCCATAGCCAATGAAGAAACACTTTTTGGACTTTGCATCTAGCTTTGATCTTAGGCTTCTATCTATGTGCATGAAAGCCTCACACCCAAACACTTTGAGAAATGCATAATTCACCGGTTTACCTGTCCATGCCTCTTCTGGAACTCCCCCATCCAATGCCGTTGAGGGTGACCGGTTGATTAAGTACACATACGTACTTACAGCTTCCGCCCAAAGCTCAAGCTGTAGGCCTGCATGTAACCGCATGCTTCGTACTCGCTCCATGATTGTCCTGTTCATCCTTTCCGAAATCCCATTTTGTTGAGGTGTCCTTGGGGTTGTTCCTTGCCTCCGAATGCCATTGCTAGCACAAAAGCTTTCAAAAGCTTGGCTGCAATATTCGCCTCCATTGTTGGATCTGAGGCATTTAACCTTGGTACCTGTTTCATTCTCCACAAAGGCTTTCCACCTTTGAAATATGGAAAATACATCGGATTTATTCTTCATGACATAAAACCATGTTTTTCTAGTCGCATCGTCTATGAATGTTACATAGTACAATGAGCCACCAAGTGATGGTGTACTTGACGGACCCCAAACATTAGAATGAACCAACTCAAGTTTTTTATTTTTTCTTTCATTTCCTGATTTTTGAAATTTTACCCTCTTTTGTTTACCATAAACACAATCTTCACAGAACTCTAAGTCCACTTCTTTCAAACCTGGTAGAAGCTTCTTTGTTTGAAGGATTTGCATTCCTTTGGCACTCATATGCCCAAGTCGGTAGTGCCACACCGCACTGTCAACTTCTGTAGTTGTTGCACAAGCTGAAGGTTGCGTGCTAACAGTACACAAGTAAAGTGTACCGACTTTTTCTCCCTTGGCAACCACCAAACATCCCTTTGAGATCTTCCACCTTTTGTTTCCGAATGCAATGTTGTGACCTTCATCATCCAATTGTCCTGTAGAGATTAAATTTTTGCGAAGAGAAGGAACATGCCTAACATCTTTAAGCTTCCATTCATTTCCATTAGCAGTTTTGACAGAAACTGTACCTTTGCCGACAATCTCACAAGCTTCATCATCTCCAAAGTATACATACCCAAAATTACCTTTGGTGTAGTCTTGGAAATGTTGCTTGAGTGGTGTCGCATGGAATGAAACCCCGGAATCTACTATCCAGGAATTAGACACATTGTCTAATGAGAGAATTAGAGCATCTTGCTGTACTTTACCTGCCACATTGGCCTCCGATGTTGGCTTGTTGTCTTGAGACTCTGCCTCCTTCTTCTTCTTGGACCAGCAATCCTTCTTGACATGGCCCTTCTTGCCGCAGTTCCAACATTCAAGACCTGACTTTGTGCGTGACTTGCTCCTCCTTGAGCGATCATAACCCTTTTGGTTTTTGAACCTTTCCTTAGGCCTTCCTCTTGTTTCCACTGACAGTGCAACACTTGATGATTCTCCTATGCTTCTCCTTCGTATTTCCTCGCTTAGGAGAACACCCACAACATCATCAAACTTAAGAGTATTTGTGCCAGAAATAGAATTACTTACAACCATCACAAGGCTGTCCCAACTATCCGGTAGAGATGATAGTATAAGGAGAGCTCGCACTTCGTTATCGAAATTGATTTTCACCGATCGAAGTTGACTTATGTTTGTGTTAAAGTCATTTAGGTGTTCTGCAACTGAACCATTCTCTGCCATCTTTAAATTGAACAAGCGCTTCATAAGAAATACCTTATTGGATGCTGATGGTTTCTCGTAGAAGTCGTCAAGTGACTTCATCAAGTCCTCCGTGGTCTTCATCTCCGAAACATTGAAGGCCACCGTTGACGCCAAGCTTAACCGGATTGTTCCCAGTGCCTTTCAATCAAGGACAATCCATTCTTCATCTGCCATTGTTGCGGGCTTCTTCGCAAGACCGCCTAGTGGCAAATAGAGATCCTTCTGGTAGAGATAGTCTTCAATCTGCATCTTCCAATGTTGGTAGTTTTTGCCGTTGAACTTCTCAATCTTGAGCTTCCCTTCCTCCGCCATAACTCCTACTCAATTCAAGGAATCCATTCCTTGAGATAATTTAGCTACGAGCAAACCTTGCTCTGATACCAGTTGTTAGGAAATAAGACGTAGCTAAATAGATATTTGAGTAGATTACTTAATGGAGAGAGATAGATTTCACACACAAGAGATTATAGAGTAGAGAGAGAGAGACAGAGAGAGAGAGAGAGAGAGAGAGAGAGAGAGAGAGTACACACGATATACGTGGTTCACCCAATGTGGGCTACGTCCACGGGAAAGCAGCCAATCAATGGCTTTAGCACTTCAAAAGAAGAAGTAGTTTACAAAGGGATTAAACCCTTAATAGAGCTCCCACCTTGCTTCACTCTCACCACCTCACACTCACCTTGTTGCATCAACTTCACACACTATGAAATGTGTGCAGAAATGGCCTCCTTTTATAGGCTAAAAGGGCTTTCCTCTCTCATGAGAGGCAGCCATGTGTAGCCGCCCTTGTGTAAATAAGTCCAAATCAGACCCTCCAATCCGCCCATGTGTGGCCGCCCTTGAGAAGACAAGCCCGCTTTTGAATTCGGCCACTGGCCACCGGCCATTGACTACCAGCCACCGACCAACCGACGGTTGTTTTCGACCACTTTTCGACTGCCGTCCGGCCACAATATTCCGGCGAGGGGAACAAAAAAAAGTATCGGGGGCTTCCGCCCCCGAGGCCCCTAAAGTTGCCCCTGATTTTTGGCCATGAAAATTTTGGTTTCCGGCAAGTGATTTTTCTTCACGCACGATGGATTCTCCTCATAATGGGGGCCTTACAAATATGCGCTTTTACCATAGAAAATTACAAGGGTAAATTAGGCTCCATACTTAACACCTACGAGGTGCGACCGGTGGGGAGGCCACAGCCGTAGCCTGTGGTGGTAGGGCGGATGAACTGTGGAGGTTGCTGATGTTGGCACAATGCTTAGCGACCATGGTCCTCATTGGGCAGGGAATCCCTAAGGAGGTAGGGCCCGACAGTCTCGACTTGGGTCTGCCTGTACATCCTTTCCAGATCGCTCTTTTTTATGCTCTGGTGAGGACGCCCCTCCATGGCCCACTGTGGACTGAAACGACGTCTAGGATTGTTTGTGTCTCCATTGCGACTACAATAGCGACCCTTTGACCTGCTTGGTGGGAACCGATTTGATGGCTGCAGATGCTAAATTTGTTCTTCAAGCTTTGGTTGGTTGTTGTTTTTGTGGCTCTCCTCTGCGTGCTGTACTGCTATGGTCATTCCTTTTTTGATGTTGGGGCCTCTGAGGCACATTGGTAGCGGGTGGCAGCTGCTCCGGTGTGGTGGCAACTCGGACTTCGGCTTGGGTGATGGGGACTTTGGGCCCCTCCCTTTTTGCTATGGTATAATCTCCTTCTCTCGAGGGTGGCACCCTGGTTAGCCAATGTATCTGTGATTTCTCTATGGTGATGCATTTGGGTCATATGGAGGGGGTTTTCATCGAGGGTCGCAGATCTACTAGATTTCGTGGTAACCTCGTGTTTATGTCTGGTGGTGTCTAGATGATTGTATTAGTGTTTGGTCTTATGGTTTTGGTGGTGTCTAGATGATTGTATTAGTGTTTGGTCTTATGGTTTTGGATGGTTGGTAGGGTCCCTTTGATGCCATGGCTCATGTTGAGCATGGCTTACTTTGTAATTCTTTTTGCTTGGTAAATATATCTACTACTCACTATTGTGAATATTGGCACAAAAAGAAAAAAAAAAGAATCAACTTATTACATCCTCCCTTAGTGGAGTTAACGCTCATGTTTGCATATTGATCAAATTTAATCCCTATCCCACATAGCTATCCCACTATGTGTTGATACATTTATTCACTTAATTGTCACACTATCATGCTCTGTACAAATACATTCGTATTTATTTCTATCTATCTCAGATATACGCTTCCCTAATCACTAGTTTTTGAGAAGTCAAGCTCCCACATGATAGCTCTATTGGTGGAGAAAAAGGTTATCCACACAATCATAGCCTTTACTAAAATAATCTTTTTGTGAAATTATACTTCAAGGATCACATGATCAAACTAGTGACAAAAAAAACGCAGTTCAAAAACTAGCAGCAATAATAAAGATCGAAGACGAGCATGCGACGGGAAACCACTTCAAATATTTTCCATTTGGGAAACTTTGTCCTTTAGCAATATGTGATTTTCCTAAAGGATTTCAATTGGCATACACTTATAAACGTAATAAAACTATAGCAAAGAGAGTACTGCCCCCTCACAAAGCCAAAAAATTATCCCCTAATGTGTATAAGGAGAGTGAGGGAGTGTAGGGCTATGTGATAGCTTTCACAAGCAAAATAGACTGCCTCATTACTTGTCTTGCCAATCAAAGGTAGCCAAAGTTCTAACTGATATATGTGTTGGATGGTGGCAGGTATAGTGTATGCTCTCATGGTCTATGAGCTCGTTCAATCTCTTGCAAGATTGGTTGTACCAATATATATGAAATGAAAAGTTCTATTTTATTGTCATTGTCCATTTTTTCTTTTCTATACAAAAGATAGTTTCTTTTGGTACTCTCGAAGTCAATAATTTATATATGGTTTTGTATTGAAGGAATATTAAACATAAACACACACATTGTTTCCCAAATTGTCTTTGGTTGGACAATCACCATATATTAAGTACTGAAAGGCAGTCAAGTAATTTTTTTGTAATCTTTTTAGTTGTTACAATTCTATTGTTTTAATATTGCAGAGAAACTTGATTGCTTCCCTCACTTGCTTAGGATATGCCTCTGAAAAGGATATCCCGATGCCACCTGTTGGTACCAATGTCTTTTTCTTGTTTCAAAGGTACTGAGTTTCATAAAAGCTCTTAGACCATGAAAAAGAAGCCATCCAAAACAAACTTTCACCTTTAACGGTATCTTCTATTAATGACTGGCTTAAGCTACTAGCTTTGGCAAGAAAGGACCCCGCTCTTCTATCACAAGCCTTAGAGTCCTTCCTAGCCTCCCTCAAGTTTATAGATGATAAGGAATGAGCTGATTTGGATTTTATTTCACTTTTTTACCCTCCATTATGAATAAACTCTAATTTATCAACAACTTACCCATTCTTCCCTTTGACATCAAGCAAAAGAAAAATTTTCTTAACCCCTTGCTTGACATAGACCTCCTAGAACCAGATAAAAAGAAAGCCTTTGGGTTTTTAGGGGATCCCAATGCTTTGAAAATTGAAAATTCTATGGCCAAAAGATTCTCAAAAGTCATCTCCTCCCTCCTTGCCAAATAGAAGTGGATGCCATTAGATTAGAAAACAGACCGTGGGACTTTGAGATTCTTAATCAATGTGCACCTTTTACAATTGATTCCCTGGCATTCTTATGTAGTTTGTCTCCCGAAGTCATAGAGCAGTGCAAAACCTCCGCTTTACAATCAAAACACCTCTTGTCATACGATTTACCTTTTGTCCTAAAACAAATCAAGCTATCCAATGTCGAAAACAAGAAGTGCTCCAATACAGCACTGGTTGCCAGGACAAAAGCGCTATCTGTCAATGATAGACAAAATGACTTTCAAAAATTCTTGAAGAATTGTTGGAACACCTATAGGCCCTTTGTTAAATGTACCTACAAAAGGCATCCTACATCAACTTTCCCATCAACAATCATTTGGTTTGATAATCCGTTGTGTCCAAAATCTTCCAAAGTTTTTCCCTTTTTCATCAGGAGTGACGCAAGTTTATGCATACATTGTTTAGGTGGCGTCATTTCCTGTTGAACTATGCCATATTGTGATTGTATTAGACTATGCTGATATTCCTTGCTGAGAACCATATAGGGCTAAACATGCCATGGCATGGTGACTATGGTGGTTTGCGGCACTGTGGAGGATATAAGTGTTTACTGATTGCCTAATACATGAGATTGTTTTGCCTTTTTTCATTGGGGGCTCCTTTCTGCCGCTCTGTTGAACCTGACTTTACTTGGTTAAGGGTTACTGAGCATACCATAAATGGCCTAAACTAGCAACATCATACTACTTGAATTAACAGAAACTGTCGCTGTGTATTTTTTTACTACTGGTCGTAAAAATTGTCTCTTTCTGTGACTAGAATAAATGGAGGTACCATTATTTATATGGTTTTTTACCCTAGTTTCCGGTATAAACTGGCATTTCCTTTTGACATACTAATTCTATCGTAGGTTGGCTGACTACCTGGTGCCGTACTGTATGATGGTTTTTTTACTGGTTTAAATGTTTGTTATCATATTAATGATAAGCTTGATAAGGGGGTGTTGCTCCATCCTACCATACACCAGTTGTAAACTTATATTGGGCCATGTAGCAGTTTTTATCTTTCTTTTTTTAATGGTTTTATTAGCAGTAAAGATGGAAAATTTGTTTTTCTCTTTACGTTGGCTCACTGGAGATTTAATGTTCCCATTTACTTGGGAATTTCTTGCTTACTTAGTGATTGTTTCTTAGGAGGAATTTTTGAACATAAAGAAGGTTTACCATTGCACATTGCTTCTTTGCATCACTATAGTATGGGAGGCCGGCATTACTGTAGTGATTGTGACTATTCTCGGAAATGCACTACCTTTCAAGTGTTACTTAGACTTTTTGATCTCATTAAATATGGTGGAAGTATGGCATGAACCTACTGCTTATGGGTATCAGATGATTCCTTTGTAACACCAATTTTTTTTTGGGTACCTGTTGGCTATAACCCGTCATATTGAAATATCTACAAAGGTTTCCTATTTTTTCTCACATTAGGAATTACATAACACAACATGAGAGGATCTTTTCAAAGAAGAGGAAAAATTGTGTTCTTATTTAGTTTCACCAAGAGTTTCTTGCTACCTTGGCTGGCCATAAGGCGGTAGAAGGTAAGTATACCAACATTATTGGTGAGTTCTGATAAACATGATGGGCCGAAGTACCTTGCCATAAATTAAAATAACACATCATTGAACTAGCCTATGACTAGGATAGAAATATTTAAAGAATTTTTTTTACTACACTAATTGGTGCCTTCAATAAAAGATGATCTAAAAAAAGGGGGGATTCTGACACTTGGATTAGAAGGGGTAATAGCCTTCTAATCAGAATGATATGAAATTTTTCTATAATATCTTTTTGGGTTTTCTTTTTTTTTTAAAAATAAAACATTTACTATGGACTAAGCTTGTAAAAAGTTGATTAAAAAAAAAAAAGATTGACATGGATAACAACTGGTATAGTCCATTAATACCTGTAAAACACATTCAAAGCTAACATATCTGTTGTCTTGTTTGGATGGATGCAGGTAAAGACTCTATCTTATCTTGGAAGGTTTTTTTTAAACTTTGGCAAGCTAACCTACACTAGATTGAACACTCACTTATGATTTGGGAAGTTCTTCTACTATTTGTATATCGGAAGGGGACCTCTTTCCTACAAACATTGTACTTAAATAATTCTAATATTGGGTTGTTTATTTACTTATATATTGTTTGCTCCATTGCCAGCTGCCTCTTGAATGTAAACGTTTAATTATGTCTTATTATCTAAGATTAAACAACCACACACACACACACACACACACACACACACACACAAATCCCCATAATCACACACACACACACACAATCATCACAGGTCTAAGAAATCCTTAGCAATACATCAGTAATAAAATCCAAGCAAGTAATCCCTAGAAGTACCATCCGTAAACACACACTTGGGGAAAGTATAAGGGCTATTCGATAGCATTCAAAAGTTACATATGGACAAAGGGACAACCACAAGCCTAGCACACACCGGGCGGTGATTTTTACACACAAGGAGTTATGGCATCCACTTCCATTGTTTAGGCTGGATTAATAGCTTTTTTATTTTGAGGAATTCAAGTAACATAGCATAGGAAATGGCACTTTGCACACAATCATGCATAATAGTCATGGAAGATACAAAATACAATGTACAAAGTGTAAAGGGACTTACACTTATGGCTATGCACAACTTCTACTAAATTTCCATGATGTAGTTAATCTATCACACTATGTTAGGAATGATTCATGAATAAAGGAATCAATTATTTCATCCTCCCTTAGTGGGCTTAACGCTCATGTTTGCATGCTGATCAAATTTAATCCCTATCCCACTATGTGTGGATACATTTATTCACTTAATTGTTACACTTTATCATGCTCCATACAAATACATTCGTATTGCTTTCTATATCCCAGGTCTCATGGGTTCCCATATACGCTTTCCTAATCGTTGGTTTTTCGAGAAGTCAAGCTCCCACATGTTATCTCTATCGATGGAAAAAAGGTTATCCACACAATCATAGGATTTAGTAAAAAGATCTTTTTGTAAAATCATACTTCAGGGATCACATGACCAAACTAGTGACAAAAAAAATGCAGTTCAGAAATCAGCAATAGTAATAAAGATTAAAGACTAGCACACGATGGAAAACCGCTTCAAATATTTACCATTTGGGAAACTTTGTCCTTCAACAATATGTGATTTTCCTAAAGGATGTCAATCGGCATACACTTATAAGCATAATAAAACTATAGCTAAGAGAGTACAGCCCCCTCACAAAGAAAAAAATTAACCCCCTTTATGTGTGTAAGGAGAGTGAGACAATCTCAAGGGAGTGTAGGGCTATGTGACAGCTATAACAAGCAGAATAAACTTCTTAGATACATATCTTCCCAATTAGAGATAGTCCAAGTTCTAACGTGATATCTGTGTTCTATGGTGGCAGGTAGAGGTCTATTCTCTCATGGTCTAGAAGCTCGTTCGGTCTCCTACAAGATCGGTTGTACCAATATATAGGAAATAAAAAATATATATTCTTGTCATTGTCCATTTTGTTCTTTTTTATATGAAAGAAAGTTTATTTTGGTACTATCGATGTCAATAATTTATAAGTGGTTCTATATTGAAGGGATACTAAACATGAACACACACACATTTTGTGTTTCAATGTCCTATTGGGTTGTTCTGCTAGATGGATACATTGCTGTATAGTTTTCTTTTCTTGAAAGTTAAAGACAAATTTGGGAGAATCAATGCAAATTCTAATTGTTGTTTTGGTTGACTTGTTGAGGATGACCTTTTTTTATTTTCAAGTTAGAGAAGCCTGATTTGATTTTAAAGTTAAAGAAAGCATTGAAGAGAAATGTGGCCAAGATATCCCTCATGCCGTGAAGATGATGTTTGGTGCAAAGGCAACACTCGTTGCTGCAAAAACCTATACAAAAAAATGTACACCACTAGGTATATCCTAAATATTGCTAACTTTTTTTGTTGAGTTCTTAGTCACTAATTGTGCTAGATTTTCAACCAAAAACTATCTTTTAGGTATCCATTAGCTATCTGATAGGTGTATTACAACTATAGGACAATAATTGGGGGAGGGATGTGACAAATAGTTATTAGTGTTAGATAGGAACCTAATAGCTTTGAATAGCTATTACTAGATATTCAATAGTTATTAGCTATTGATAGCTACTAGCTTCTTAACATATGAATATTACAAGATACTACCGAATATTCAATGGTTATTATATACTAATAGCTACTAGCTTCTCAGCATATGAATATTTGATGAGATTTTTCCTAGCTATCAAGCAGCTACTATTGGGCATTGATAATTGTACAATAGCTACATATACTAGCTTTTACTAGCTACTACTAGCTTCTAGCACTTAAATATGTAAACTATGTCATAATTATTTGTCAATTGTCAAATAGCTACTAGCTATTGATAATTGTCAAATAGATAAAAATACTAGCTATTTATAGAAGTTTGCTTTTAGGACATAACTATGACAGCTTTTAGAGAGCTAATAGCCTGTAATACATTTTAAAAAGCTACCATATAGCTACGTACAAAAAATTTGATCTAATAGAATTTTCAACAACTATTAGTCATCAAATAACTTCTAAGACTAGTCATTTATGACAACTTGCTTCTAGAACCTAAATATGGTAGCTATGTGATAGCTACTTCACAACTTTTAGATAGCTATTAGCAATCAATAAAATCACCCAAAAATTATACACACTCTAAAAAGTCACAAAGTAACCTAGAAATAATATGCAATCATATTTTTTGATGAATTGCTCCATTTTCTTATTATTTCAATTTAAAAAATAAAAAAATAGGTTGGAAAGCACGAAATATTATATACATATTTACACACGCTAAAGGAATCATATTGTCTTTTATCATGTCCATATCTTTGATTAGTCTTGGTTTAATGGGAATAAATTAAAAAAATTGAATATCTTCAAAATAAAAATTTAAAATCTTGGTTTTTTCCAAATTGTTATTGGATTTTCTTTGATATTGTTGTGGTGTCTTCTTTTGTTTGTATTTGGGTATCCAATGGACTTTGAATTTGCTTAAAACACCGTGTTTGGTACCAATATATTTTCTAGTTCCTTGCATGCCCATCCTTGAATGTGATTGTCATTAGGAAGAGAATGGAGGGCCTCTTTATTTGGCAGTTTAAGGAAGTCAAACCTTTAATATTAAGATAGTAATCAAAGGACAGCTTTTGAATTCAAACATGCAAAATGGCTAGTTTATTTGAATTTAAAGTTTCCCCCCAAATTTGAATTCAAAATCTAGCGAGTAAAATCATATCATATAGCATATCTATGGAAAGCGCTTGACATGTAGATTGCAGATCTATGATCTCCCCTCAAATCGGAGATCATATGTGGGAGTTATGGAAGGCCGAAAATCATAAAATTGTCCACCTCCTTTTTGGGGGAAAATGTGCATCCTTTGACCACTCTTACACATCCCTTACAAACCCACCATTCTTGCACACATGGTGTACACATATTCGTCAAAATGTTAATCACCTCCATAAGCTCAGGGCAAATAAAGAGGCCCTTCGACACCCCATCCTCTTCCTAATGTATTGGTGGTTGCCTTTTTTTTTTGGCAATGGAATTTACTCATGAAAAATGATTTCGTCTCAGATCTTTTGAAATTATTTATCATCAAGGAATTGTTATCACAATCTCGTATTGTGTTGTAAGTCCTAATTCAAGGCGTCTCCAATATCACATTTTTTCCAAGGTCAACATAAAGTGTTCAATCACTTCATTCAAGAAGTGAACACCCATATCACTACTATCTTGATATGAAAACCATACCTTGTAAAGTCATACTCATACAAGAATAAAGTTTTTGCCCTTGTATCGTTCTTTCTAGTGGACTTTGCTTCGGCCACTTTGTCAAATTTTTTGTGGCTACAATAATATATTGAGCCTAGCTTTGGTATGAGGGTATCTGAATGGATCCTACATCAACTGACCATTTGAAAAAGTCTCTTGATCCCATAATAGGTCTCAATGGAATACTATCCCCTCTTTGTGGAATTGGCTATCATTACATTGCTTAACATACACTTTTGCATAGAGAAATAGGATAGGCCCCCAAATCTCCACTAACATAGATTTATATAAGGTATTGGAAATAATATTTTTCTCCTGCACATTCAACATTCATTTAGTCTAATATATAGATATGTATTCGCTCTCACTAGCGCACAAGCAAAGGTGTTAATCTTTCCTTGCGTATGCAATTGTTCTCCAATAAGAGCATAATTATTAGCCTTGGTCTCAATATCTCTTTGTGTATGCTTACTCATTGTACTAAGAAAGCTTTTTATCGATAGTTATTTTACAAAAAACTTCTCCCATATTGTTAGAACCATAATTTGGAATAGTGTGGAAGAAGGTACTGAAGATACCTTGAACCATTGCTCACAATTTTCAACATCTTTATGGACATTTATTTTCTTGGATGGCAAATAGACAACCATAAATATGAGCCTTTAATTGTTTAATCTTTTGCAAAATATAGACTTGTTATTCTCTTGTGAGCTTTGCTAGAATATTAATTTTGTTTGTTAAGTTGTATGTAATCTTGGAGGGTTCACCTCTTAGACATGTAAGTTACCACGTGAGTTCAAATGAATGGGTTTTTTTAATTGTTGCCAAAATTTTATAATTTCAATAGGATTATATTAACGAAAGGGTTTTTTTAATTAATTTTACAGAAAAACTCATAAATTTTTCAAAAAAAAAGAGGTCATTTTATTACCTAAAGCATGTAAGTTAAGGGGTTTTTTCAATACCCTTTGAACGCACGCTATATGAATATTTTCTTAAAGGTGCACCCCCTCCCCCCGGAAAATGTAACGTTCCCATAAGTAATTCTCCTATACATTAGGAAGAGTATGGGGTGTAGGAGGGCTTCTTTATTTGCCATGAGCTTATGGAGGTGATTAACATCTTGATGAAGAGGTGTATGCCATGTCTGCAAGAATGGTGGGTGTGTAAGAGTGGTCAAAGTATGCACTTTTCCCCCCAAAAAGGAGGTGGACAATTTCATCATTTTTGGCCTTCTATAACTCCCACATATGATCTCCGATTTGAGTGGAGATCATAGATCTGCAATCTACGCATCAAGCTCTTTCCATAGAAATTCTACATGATATAGTTTTACCTCTGCTAGTTTTTAAATTTTATTTTGGGGGGAGAAATTTGAATTCAAATAAACTAGTCATTTTGCCTCTTTGAATTCAAAAGCTGACATTTGATTACTTTCTTAATACTAAAGGTTTGACTTCCTTAAACTTCCAAATAAAGAGGCCTCCTAGACCCCATTCGCTTCCTAATGACAGAGTAGCTTGTACATTCAATGATTCTAGGCCTTAAGGGAATATGAATCTGTTTTTTAAATTGAACTATAGTCATTAGAGTCACTATATCTTTAGACCATCCTTTCACTTTTCTTGTATAGCTTTTGCCTATTGTGTCATTGGTTTGCAAAATCAAGCAAAATTTCCTCTCAATTTCTTGATAATAGTCACATTCTTGATCACTCTTTCTCAAAATTTGTGTCACTTGAAGTGGATGTATTCTCTTTTGGATATCATATGTACCATCATAAAATGTAGCTTCCGCACCTTGTTCTCACCTCGACAAGTCATTCATGGAGGTTTCTTCTTGTAGATTGAATACAAATATCTCCTCATCATTTTCACACTCTTGTTGGTTGGATTCGTCTCTTGGAAGTTGGGTCCTTATAATCTTTGTGCCATTACGGAAAATTTGGACTCTCAAAGGGGCCCTATAAGGAGGTTTGACTTTGCCTCTCTTGTCCAAAGTGGGAAACCCGGTGAAGTACATAAACGCTTTGTCAAAACCTTATCAACCAACATATCATTGGAAAGATCTTAGAAAGTAGGTTCTAAATCCCCAAACTCGACAAATTTGGAGTTGATTTGTCAAATTAATGGCCTCCCCATTAAAGCTGGAATGTGGGGATCAATGGATAGATCTTGATGAGTACATTCTAAATTCAAAATGTCCAACAAGTTTTGATTTCATTTGTAAAAATTTTACCGTGCGCCCGTTTTGGACAAGAGGGAGAAAGTCAAAGTCCTTATAGGGCCCATTTGAGAGTTCAAAATTTCCCTAATGATAGTGCCATCCATTTGGATAGGGACTATATCATAACCTTCTCTGTCACAAAGTTTAGTAGCAATTGACTCATTCACATATCTGTCCATGATTGACAAAAATTGAGCCAATTCAAATGGCTCAAACAAGGAATGACTCTAAAATACATGATTCATCTTCTACTTCCCAATACAAGATGCAATCTTCTTTGGTTAAACTCACTTTTTTGAAGCCTATACATACAAACATGTGTTCTTCATTCAACCGTGATGGTAATTTTGTATCTGTAGGAGATACCAAGTCAAATTATCAATTGAAATTTTGACATGTCTTTGAAAGAATACCCTTCTAGATTTATCCTTGTGAGTTACCCCAAATTTCTAAGGTATATGTAGTTATATCCCCAATCTTAAATGATTTGCACTTGACACATAAATGGTCTTCATAATGAGTTCCTAATATAATGTCATAATTGACTATATTTTCAAAATCCACAATAGCAAAGGTATGTTGGAAACCAATACCACAAGAATTGACCATAACTCCTTCTAACAACCCCATCGGTCTTTCTATATGTTTATCTACAAGTTGTAGCTTCATGCTTGTTTTTATAATAGCAGGTTTTTCTCAAGATTTCTAAACTTTTTTGGTAGCAATGGCAATAGCCTCTCAAATTTTTATTATGGCCATGGATTTTATCACAACATACTCTGCAAGTAAAGTGGTGTTGCCCTCTTCACCTTCACGATAGTGTTCTACCTTGTTCATAGGAACAAGTTTTCCCTGGAGAATCTTCTTGACCCATTTCTTCTTTGTGATCTTAATTTCCATCTTTTTTTAGAAAATTTTGAAATCCACTCCTTAAATTAGGTCTAGGAATTAGCAATTCTCCTAGCATTAATGCGCATTCGATTTTAGTGGACATTATGCAATGTAATATCTCAACATCCAAAGATTCCTGGTCCTTCGACACTTTGGTTTTCTTGAAACTTAATGAGCTCTCTTCATGCTCGCCCAAAGATAAAGATAGGATTTTAAGGTGTTAACCTCTGAATGCCCCGGTCTTATTGGACCTACACCAATCTCCGTACAAGGATTGAATATGCACCTCCATGTGAGGATGTTCCAAGTACAACTCTTCAAATGGAGTAGACCTTAGTACGCCTACCATCATTGGTGTCTCTAGTAACATCCCAAACATGATTAGGCTAGTACTCTTCCACCACAAGTAGAATCTTGCCCAATCCATCTTATATATTTGGCATAACAAGAGTTGGTTCCCTTGTGAAATTTGGCTCTTTTTCTTTTGCACCATCCACTTTCTTCCTAGTGCTTGACTCCCTAGTTTTGTCTCCACTTAGTAGTGATGGACCCTTCTTTTGCATATCTAGACTTAGCTTGTGTAATTTGTACTTGCATTGGATACTTAGATTTTTCTAACTTAAGTTCTATGTAGTTCTTCAATCTTCTATAAATATCCAAATCAAAACATAGCTATCACTACTTCTATGTTGTGTCTTTATCATAAAAAATACATTGTGCATAATTTAAAATAAAAAAACCGGAACAAATGGGATGGTTTGTAACACTAGCTCCTCTACTATGGCAAGATACTTTGTAGTGGCCACATGGAACCATATGATTACCTTAAGGTGAAAGCTAAACATGTATTTTTTTTCTGAACTCGTGAATTGCATTGAACTGGTGCATTGGCTTGTGAGGGTGCACCTGGCTTACACCTTGAACCTAGGCCACACCTTGAACCAAGTGCTATGTATGGTCACCTGGAAAATACCTCAACCTTGTGGGGTACACCCACCCTTGAACTCGAAGATGAGGGGGTACTATTAAACCCCAAATCCCCAATCCTTTTCCTACCACTTGAGGTTAATAACAAGTTGCATGTCCACGTGGCATGAGAGAAATCCCCCCCGGGTGAGCCCCAACACCCCCAGGGCAGGAAAGCAAAAGTGAAGCATCCACGCATGCATAGAGAAAACTCTCCATTCATGGCACTTCTATCGCGATGGAATCTCCTCTCAAAGTTGTTGTCATGTTGTGTCTCTCTCACTCGCCTTGCCACGTGGAGACAAGAGCTTGTTATTTATCATAATCCATGCATGACATGCTTACAATTGTACCTCCTCAACCACCAATCAACCTCCTTGCTCTATATTGATGCTCTAGAGTCTACCATCAAGTCTCAACCTCCCTTCACAACCACTATCCATTTAGCAGGAGTGTATTCTACTTCAGTTAGACCTAACAAGGTGTATGATAGGATTGTGTGGTCGATCTATTGATTTGTACAAACTCTGGGCGCATCAACCAATCTGAGATACTGTTCAATGATAGAATTGTGGGCTCCTTTGAGGTCAAATGAGCTATTAAGCAAGGATGCCCCTTGGCACCTCTGGTCTTTGCCATTGGGTCCCATCCTCTAATAATGATGCTCAAAGATGCTGCTACGTGAAGGGAAATTCAAGGTATAGCTTTTCTCGACAACGACCAACTCTTGGCTGAGATGTTCACAGACGACTCCCTTCTCTTTTTGAAATCTTGCCCTCAGGTTCTCAAGAAGGTGCTTGAGATTGTGCAGATGGACATTGCTTACTATCTTATTGGTCGGGGATAGCACAAACGCCAATTTTTTTGTCATAGGATCCTCACCAAACCCTATGGCAAAAAAATGACGATTGTAAATCCGTACGTAGTCTTGCTCATGAGCATTGCTTGCACTCCCAAATTTTTAATCTATTTTTTGTTGTAAGAGCAATGTCTTTCGCATTTCTAACTTTGTGGAGGAAATCATTGTGTGTCTATCTTGCTTCCGAGACTTTTGTGACAGTGAACCCATGCTTAGTTAGGGAAACGACTCTTAGAATAGTTAGTGATTCAATCAAGAAGGGATGAAGGTCTCAAAAACTCACTCACACATAAATAAAGTGAATTTTTAAAAAAAGGTGTTTATATACATTTTCTCCCTAATGTAATCTAAAAAAGTGAATTTTGCTAAAACTATATTAATCCTATTTTTGAATACTAAAGTAGATAAATTACTAATTATCTCATGAATTTTATGACACAAGTAAACAAAAAAAAAAAATCCTAAAAGTTTTCTATCATCCAATAATATTTCAAACAAATAGAATTTTGATATTAATTTATACTCCTATAAAATAAATAATTGAAAAAATATAACTATTTTATTTTTTATGACACATAAATCATCAGGTTGAATTATATTGATTATGTATTTATTTAATTTAATTCTTTTAAAGTTCAAAAAATGACGTGGCGAAGTGGTGTGGATGATTGATGACATGGATTGCATAGGTGGAAAGATGATGTGACAAATGGGATCCTCTCATTTGCCATGTCATATAATGATATGTCAAAATGATAACATGGATTGATTAGGTGGCAAAAAGGCAGTGATGAGCTGGAGAGATGGTGATGTGGCATGCTCCGTGGCTTGTGAGGTGGCGAGTGATGTGACAAGGCTTGCAAGCACCATACACAAGTGGCACGTGAGGTGGTGGATAACATGGCATCTAAAGTGAGGTGGCATGCAAGGTGACACTTGAGTGTGGTGGGTGAGTTGGCAATTAGGGTGACATGGCAAGCCAAGTGTTGAGGTCAAATGGCTGATTATGGTAATTTGGAAGGTGAGATGGGTGATGACATGGACTTTTGGTGATGTGACAGCCTCCTTGTATGAGATGGACTAGCCAACTAGGATTGGGAGAGTGGGACCAAACCATGGTATATAGACAAGTGTCAAAATTCTTAGGCTTGGGACTTTAACAAACCTGGGAAGGCACACCTCAAGTAAATGGTGCAAGTGAAACAAATTAAAATAGTGAAAAGATGCCTTTCCCTAGCTCAAATTTTCTCCATGAGGACCTTACAATAAGACTCATAAGATACACACAAATCAAAATGAGTGGTAGTGTACATTATTTATCAGAATTTTTCTAAAAACTCTCTTAAGATCCTCTAAGTAGTTTTCGTTATTTTTGAGCTAGATCTAAAAAAACTGAAGTGTTAAAGATTTAACTCTTTTGCATGGTCATATTCTTCGTGTCATAATCTATGAAATGACCGTTGGATCTTGAAAAATAAATTCTACATCATTAGATATCTGGTATAAAAAATTTTGGTTTTTGATTGCATGATCATATTCTTCATGTCATAATCTATGAAATGACCGTTGGATCTTGAAAAATAAATTCTACATCATTAGATATCTGGTGTAAAAAAATTAGGTTTTTGTAGATAGAAATTCTAACAAAGAAAAATGAATCATAATTACGATTTTGATGCTCATCATCATTCCAATGGACGTAATTATTGTCATTCAATTTGTCTCACTGGCACTCAAGCGAAGGGGGGGGGGGGGGGGGGGGGGGGGGGGGGGACATGTTGTAGATGCAAGGTCTATAAACTTAAACTGCTTCCTTCTCGTACTCCAAAAGGACTCAAATCCAAGCCATCCACCAAAATTTTCAAAAAGGGAGTTCAAGGTCCTCACTCCAAACCACCTAGACAATTTAAATGGGGGTCCACCCCAATGCCCTAGGGTGCCCACAAGATTGTACTAACAACATTTTAGAATGCTCTGGCAAAACGTTCTTGGGTCACCGATGGGGAGAGGCCATCACCGTCAAGAGGAGGGAGGGGGTTGGATGGACAATGGAATTTCAAAATGCTAGCAAACAAAGTCGCCTAGCGATTGCAAAGTTGGCATTGACGACGCTTGCATGGGAGGGTGTTTTAAAATGCTAGCCGCAATGCCACAAGATTGGGTACTGGAGGGTGCGACAAAGAGAAATTTCAAGAACGTTTTAAAATGTTGTGTGTAGCATGGGAAGGAAGAGCACCCTTGACAGAGGGGAGGGAGTTCTCTTCACAACACGATATTTCTCCACCAAGGCTCTGGTACCATGTCAAAGTTGACAATGCAAAAGCTTCTAAACCAAACAGAGAGAGAGAGAGAGAGAGAGAGAGAGAGAGAGAGAGAGAGAGAGAGAGAGAGAGAGAGAGAGAGTTGTGAAGCAATCAACTTGGACAATGAATTATATGATTTACAATGAGGGCTATGGGCTGCTTATATAGACATCTAGGCAAATTTCCCAATCCATGATTTGACAAATAAGCAAGATAAATACCCAAAGCCAAAATAGCTATTGGGTATTCACTTGAGATGCCCACCCGGGGGGGGGGGGGGGGGCGGGATCACCGCAAATCAAAAATGCCTATCACATGGGTTTAGTAGTAGGGATTTTTTTAATTTATATCCTTTTACATTTTTACACACAAAAGGGTGTCAAAAACCCCCCTTCCCCTCAAGCAAGTATAAACATAGATTCTAGATAAAGGAGGACTTTAACTATGTAGCCATACATTACATCAGCTAGACTTGTGTTCCAACTCATGTTCATCACTTGGAAATATAGGTGCATAAGGTGTCCTTAAATCTCCACAAGAAGATTCTTGATCTCCATATCCCACACCTCCTTGGAAGGCCCATTCATTAGGGACAGGATATAGCTGTGTGAACTTGGTGTATGTGGAAGGTTAAACTTCTTAATTAACTTGTGATTCAAAAAATTCTATGTGGAACCATCATCAATCAAGGTACACACACATGTGTTGTGAATAGTTCCATGTATATGCACAAGTTGATGAGGTCTAAAGGGGGGGGGGGGGTCACCTAAGAATTTTGCGGCCATCACAAGAGTGCAACAGAAGAGATTTCTTTTTTGCTCATATTTTTACATACAGAAGGGTATTGTAAAATAAAGTTGAAAAAGAAACTTACAGATTGAAAAGGGAAAGGGTGTATTTTATTTGTCAAAAAATTATAGATAAGGATTTTTAAAAATAGTACTTGAACGCACGCGATTCACACAAGCTATACATAGTGGCCTCCCCCCGCCAAGGCTACCACAAAGCAGTAGTCAAGCAACACTCATGGAGACCCTCTGCATGAGAAACCTTGACACAAGAACACTTGGAAGAGGAGACTAAGGGCAGTAACTACACCATGTTTAAGGCCTTTCATTTCCCCTTCTCCATGTCTTTGTCTTCTTGAGATTTTCCTTGTTGCAAACAATCCTTCTTTTCATGTTTTCCAAGACAAACCAAGAAAATTTTCTCTTTCTTGGCCCTCTCCAACTGTTCGTTTGAGAGTGTTTCTGGAGGTCCATTAGCTTTCTTTGAGGACTCAAATGTGGAAGTGAAGGAAGTATTTCTTTTCTTGCTAGATGTAGGTGATTGTTCAGGTGTCCTTCTCTTCCTTTTTGTGCATCAATATCATCATGCATTGTGCATGACGAATAGCTTTTGTTAATAGCTTTGGGTGGTGTATTTTAACCTTGACTTAACTCTCTAGATAAAGCTTATACAAAAAAATTTGCCAGGTTGGATCTCGATGATTGACCTTAATTCTGGCCTCAACCAAGATCTCAAACATGTATATGAAATGAAGTTTGTGACTAGACTTGATGTGAAAATCCTTCTCCAAAATCTTTGATGCTTGAACGAATAGCTAAAGGATGTCATTTGTGTGCTTCATCAACTACCCTAAGGTCCTTCCATTGATTCATCATTTCTCTAAAGTTGTCCATTCATCCTTCAGCTCAAAAAATGTGTATTTATCAGTGAGCATTGATTTTGAGGCTACCCATAGAGCATTGGCATGCTCATTCCAATCTTAAGGTTTTTCTACTATCTGAACATATGTCATCTTTTGTGCAGGTTCATTGTAAACTGGGTGAAGTACTAGGTGAAACCTATGTAGCTCATCTTCCCACAAAGGCAAAGCATACATGAAGATAGGGACATCTTGCATCGTTTCAATATAGTTCATGACTATCTCATTTTCAGAAGCCATCAATTTTCTAGTAGTTTTGGCCAAATGGAATAGTCGTCTAAGGAACTATGCTTGTTCCCTTAGTGACACTCTATTATCAAGGATCTTTTGATCAACTTCATAAATTTTAAAGTGTCACCTCGATCTCATTCCTGAAGGCTTCAAAATGTGTATCATATCACGTGAGCTAATAAAAAAGGATTATTAATTATGCAAAATGCAAACTTTTATGTATACATGAGCAGGGGTGTTTTTTTTTAATAGTCCCGTAGTGTAAATATAGTATGTATATTGAGGTATTATTAATAACCACTTGAACACACATGATACAGAGAGATTTTGATAAGTGATTGCCCTTGGTCTCATACTAGACATCCTTCACGCAATTATAAGTAGCTCAATTCCCTAAGAGCGTCTATAGCTGAATCCCCAAACTCGTTAATCATGGTCAGTTTTCTTAGTTGAGGATACTCATTGATAACATTGGTATAAGGAGGCATTTGACATTCTTCTTGCTCATGGTAGTTCAGAGCTTTCCAATTGGCAACCAATATTCTAGCCCAAACTTACAACCTTTCATATCTCTGTAGTTTGAAGTAAGCATGATCATCATTGAGATATATTTGGACCTAGAGCTTCCTTTTTTCCTTAACTTATTATTCAAACTCAGAATTGATTTGAGAATGCAAATTTTGTGTTTGAATCTGTCTCTATCTGAATAGTTTTCCTGTGCTAGAACCAACTGTTTTTGTGTACCTCCAATCTACTAGCTATTTAGTGTTTTCTATGGAGTTTGTTCTATCAAGCCTGATTAGTTTGCCTTAAACAAGCCTTGGGGAATTTTAGCAAGACCCAATCGTTTTTCTTAAAAGCTCAGGGTCTTCTGTGCTTATTAGTAGTAGCCTTTTGCCTTGTTGTGATATGGATATAGCTCCTTTAATCTTTTAACAATTTTCATGTAGATCTTGGCTATACTTATTACTCACATTAGCAAAAACGAAGATCTTTCCATGTACCTTAAATAGCAAGAACTTTTAGATCTTCCCTCTATGACCTCAAAAGGTTACTTCCCTGTAGAAGTGTGTATGGTGTTATTGTACACATAATCTACAAGGGGTAACTACTTTTCCCATTGTGAGCGTTGATCTAATTCCATTACATAGGTTTTTAGTAGATCTAGGATCGTAAGGTTTGCTATTTCACTTTGACCATCCGTTTGTGGGTGATAGGCCAAAGAGGAATTTAACCTTGTGCCTAGGTTCTCAAAGAGACCATTCCAGAAACTACTTGTCATTCTAGGATCTCTATCCAAAACTATAGATGTTGGCAAGCCATGGTATATGAAGAAGGTTGCCATTTTGATGTGCCTTAATAGTCTTTTTGACAGGTTATAAAATGTGCTTGTTTGCTAAACCTGTCAACCATTATCCATATTCATGAATTCCCATGGATAGACTTGGGAAATCCAAAGATAAACTCCATGCATATGATCTCCCATGGTGAGTTAGGAATTGGCAATGGCTGAAGCAATCCTTTTATTACCCTCTAGCTTTGATGTATCCATTTGGATGCCATCTTGAGAGATAATGTGACCTAAGTATTGAATCTTTGTAGGAAAATTTCACTTTTCTTTTGATTAATGAGAAGTACGTTTATTCTCTCTTAGAACTTGAAAGATTACCGAGAGAAGTTGCTTATGCTCCCGGCGAGAGAATTAGAGTAGATAATGATATCATCAAAGAATACTCTAGTAAACTTGCGGTAGGGCTTAAAGATTTTCTCCGTTGAGCAGTTGAATGTGGCCAGAGCATTTGTCAAGCCAAAAGGCATGACAAGGTATTCATAAAGACCAATTGTCATGTGAAAAGTGGTCTTTATGATATCTTCATTGACTACCCTTATCTGATGATAGGAACTTTTAAAGTCAATCCTACTGAAGCACGAGAAATCTATTTTTGATAGTGATTCTATCTGGTGATGTATAGTCGACACACATATGATATGTGGCATCTTTCTTTTAGACTATGAGGATTGGTAAACCAAATGGTGAAGAGTTAGATCTCACCATCCCTTTTTCTACCAGTTCATAGACTTGCTTCATGATCTCCTCTTGTTGAGCTTGTGAAACTCAATAAAGAGGCTTATTAGGCGGTGAGCTTCTTGGTAGAAGTTCTATTGCATGATTGTCATCCCCTTGTTTTGGAGATAACTCTCTAGGAATATCATCAATAAAAACATCTTGGAATTTACTTAGGAAATTAGACATCTCTAATTCCCCTTGATTGCGACCATTTTTAACTAGTACAACATTAAGATCATTTACAGATTCCTTAACACAAATCATGTACGTGGAAATTGAGATTTTTATTGACTTATCAAAAGCAGGCGTATTTACAAGGGGTATGGTGTTACCTGATTCATTAGCATCTACGTACATGTTCTTTTCCCTGTACTTGAAATATATTCTCCTTTGAGGAAACTTCATATTGGCAGTCGTGCGATGGAACGATGGTGCCCCTAGGATAACATCTTCATGTGGGAGAGGGGAGATAAAAAAGTCCTCTTTGTCGATGTCATAATAATCAATATCTAATTCTCCTAAATGATTTTCTCATGTTAAACTGATCATTTAATATGGGGAAGTGCCAGGGGAGAAAAAACTAGAATATTGCTTAAGCTAGTAGATTGGCCACAGTAGGGATCCAAAGGAGGGAAAATAGGGATCCAAAGGGGGGGGGCATCTGCAAAAGAGCCATGTGCAACAATGGGCTTAAAAGACCCTAAGGTTCAGCCTATTAAGACTTCCAAAATGCTAAGGTTCCAAAATTCAAAGCTTGTGTCCAAAGGTCAAACTTTGGCAAAATTGGATGCTTTGTGTGTGTCCCAAAAGTCTTTGCCAATCCCTACATAGGAGGGAGCGAGCCTAGTAAGTAGGGGATGAGAGAGAAACTCACACACACACACACACACAAGCTCCCTTTGTACACAAGGGGAAAGAGGGACACATGTCAGCTCGCTAGCCCAAATACCCACAAGGCGTACTCAAATCCTATTGGATGGCCTTGGAGGTGGACCGAGGTGGACCAATGAGAATTAGGCTAGAGTAAATCTAGTTTAATTAATTTAAAAACACTTAATAAAAGCACCAATGAGAATTAAGCTCTCTAGAAGACTATGGGACAGTCTCCCAAGGGGACCAATGATCATTCAGCAGCCTAATGGCTTGCCTGATGGGCCTATTAGCCAGGGGGCAAAGGGGTCCAATGAGAGTTTAGTTGCATTTATTAATTACATAAAGCTCTTACAAAAGGGGAAAGGGGGACACATGTCAGAAGGCTATCACTTATACTGCTTAATTATCATTGGCTAGCCCTAGGGAGGTCCAATCAGAGAGGAGCATGAGCAAATAGCAAGAGGGGTCGACCAAGAGAGAGAGGGGGCTGATTTTTGCAAGGCATTATCACACACACACTCACACAATCTCATTTGTGAAGTAAAGAAGACTCTCTCTCCTTCTCAAGCTTTAATGGAAAGCTTACCACCTACTCCAAGCTTGTGAGAAGGGAGGCCTACACCAACAACTCTTGGCTTTGTGATGCAAATCCAACCAAAATCCAAGCTTCAATGCATGCTCATCTCCTCTACCATGCTAATACTAAGCTAAGCTATGCTAATATGAGTGATTATGTGAGGAGATGTACATATTTCTCGTAAGACTACTCCTTCTTCCTCTCAATCTACTCTCATACCCGGCTAGCTCTCACCATCTTTGAAGGTGTGTGAGGTCTTGGATCTGAGAACAGAGAGAATTGATGTTGTGTTTGATAAGTGTTTTGCTTAGTGCATGAAGCTTTCATCTTCATTGCACTATCTAGTCTTGAAGGAACACAAAGAATTGTATTGTAAAATGTCTCTCTTGATGGGAGAAACCATAATACAAAGCCTTTCGGAGGGGGGACCGGCTCCATGTAAATCCGGTCCTCAACTATTGTCAATAGCTTAATTTCTCTCTCTTTTGAAAGTATTGTTCATGCTATCTAACTAGGTTTTATGATTTTTGTTGCTCTCTCCACGCAAGCACTCTTGTAATTCTCCTTAGGAATCTATTCTAATGAAATGCCCACTATGTTCATGCTAATTTCCGCTACACACAAGTTTTTGGGCCATTAAATGTTACATTGGTATCATAGCACAAGGTTTCTCTTTTCTTGCTCAAGAAGGGAGGCCCTCAAGCTAGCTATAAATGGTTGGTATTATTAATTGCCTGTGAGTAAGTAGAATAGGGAATTTTCAGCCTTGCAGTGCGCCTGCCTTCGTGCAGCTAACGAGGCATCACCGTCGAGAGCTATGGTCTTAATAGTGGAGTCCTATGGGGCTTGCCTATGGCTTAACCACTATTGAGCTATTAGAAGCTTCACAGCAGTCGGTGTTGTTTTGGGGTTGAACGACCCTCTCTTCTATTCCTTACAATTAATGGTATTTGAGCCATGGGTACAGAAGCTTGAGTGCTTTTTCTAAAGGGTTAAAGGGGAGTAGCAACTAGGGCTTGAAGTGCCAAAGTACACCTAAAAAGTTTACACCTAAAAGTTGTTAGAATGGCTAACAATAGTAAAGAGAGTGAAATTAATGTTGATAACTTTGATTTTGCTAATGAGCAAGTTACTAATGATGCCCCGATGCTTGTTAACTATCTTGTTTCTAGGCTTCAACAAGCCATGGGCAATCCATCTCTCCAAAGTGAAGTGCAACGGCAGCTCCGTGCTCATGGGATTCTCGAAGCTCACCACCATGACAAGAGAACACCTAGGAAGCCTCCTTGTGAGACTTCCAAAAGAGGTCTCTCTCTGATTTGGGAAGAAGAAGCGAAACCATACGAAGGGCTCAAGAATTTACTTCTTGATGATGCATCTCCTTCTCAAAGGAGAACTCAAGAGCCTCCACTGAAGGAACGAGAAAGAAGTGAGTCTCCTGCCACCTCGGTGGATATGGCTCCACGAAGACGGTGGGCTAAACGCTCTCCATCACCTCCAAAACGGAGAAGACCATCGCACCCTTCTCCACACCATAATTCAAAGAGGGATGACAAAAAGCAAGAAACAGGACAACCTCTTCTCCATCTTCTTCATCCTCTTCCTCTTATGAAACTGATGGTATACAAGCCTATGAGATGGGAGATGTTCTACCCGCCGCAGACAGTGCTTTCAAAGGGCAAGAAGCTTCAGTCACTCCCTTAATCGGGAAATTGAGGCTCCATGTCCAAATCTATGTGGACAAAAAGGACTTCTTTATCTCTCCTCTCAAGCATGAGGATGTAATCCTAGGGGCACCATGGTTTGATCGCCTGGCTGCCAATGTTAAATTCCCTGAAAGGAGAATCTCCTTTAAGTTCAGGGAAAAAGACATGTATATAGATGCTAGGGAAATGGGTAACACTATTCCCATTATACATACACCAGCTTTCAACAAGTCAATAAAGAGCTCTATTTCCATGTACATGATTTTTGTTAAAGATTCTCAAAATGAACCTAATGCTTTAGCAAAAGAAAATAAAAGTAACCAAAAGGATTTAGAGTTATCCAATTTTCTCAAGGGGTTTCAAGATGTTTTTATTGACGACATCCCTTGTGAGCTACCTCCTAAACGAGGTAATGATGACCATGCAATTGAACTTCTTCTAGGAAGTTCACCGCCTAACAAACCTCCTTATAGAGTTTCTCAAGCTCAACAAGAGGAGATTATGCCGCAAGTGCATGAGTTAGTTGAGAAGGGCATGGTTAGGCCTAGCTCATCTCCAATTTGCTCACCTATGCTATTAGTGCAAAAGAAAGACCGCACATATCGTATGTGTGTCGACTATAGAGCACTAAATAGGATCACTATCAAGAATAGGTTTCCCGTTCCACGGGTAGAATACCTATTTGATAAACTACAAGGATCGACCTACTTCAGTAGGATTGACCTAAAAAGTGGCTATCATCAAATAAGGATAGTTGATCAAGACATTGTAAAGACCGCATTTCACACCACATTTGGTCTTTACAAATACATCGTCATGCCTTTTGGCTTGAACAATGCAGCAGCCACATTGAACCGCTTGATGGAGAAGCTGTTCAGGCCTCACCGAACCTTCAGCGGAGTGTTCTTTGATGATATTATCATCTACTGTAATTCATTAGACGAACACAAGCAACACCTCCAGGTAATATTTCAAGTTTTAAGAGAGAATAAACTTTATGTTAATCGAAAGAAAAGTGAATTTTTCTTGCAAGAGATTCAGTATTTAGGTCACATTATCTCTCAAGATGGCATCCAAATGGATCCATCAAAGTTGAGGTAATAAAAGGATGGCCTAAACCAAAGAATCTTCATGAACTAAGAAGCTTTATAGGTATGTGTGCATACTATAGACACTTCATAGAAAAGTTCTCACAAATTGCGGGACCATTACATGACCTAACAAAGAAAAGTGTTAGGTATAGATGGTCTGCTAAGGAGAACAATGCTTTCAAAAAGCTTAAAGAAAAGCTTATCTCTCAACCTGTGCTTACACTACCGGATCTCTCAAAACCATTTGAGGTCCAATGTGATGCTTGTGGTGATTGCTTTGGAGCTGTTTTGCTTTAAGAAGGGCATGCCATAGACTATGAAAGTCGAAGGCTCGACCTTGTTGAGCAAGATCTAGGCATATATGAAAAGGAACTCCTTGCAGTTCTGCATGCCTTAGAGTCATGGAAGCACTATTTATTGGGGACTCCTTTCATTTTGCGAACGGATTACCAAAGTCTTAAGTTCCTTATGACGCAGACCAAGCTCTCCGACAAACAAATGAGGTGGGAAAATTTCCTTTCGAAATTCCATTTTCATATTGCTCACATTGCTGGCAAGCATAATCAAGTAGCAGATGCACTCTCAAGACAACCGAGATTGAATGCGGTTTCCATAGCAACTCACAATGATCTATCTTCAATGATAGATGAGTATGCTATTGATCCCGATTCTAGAGATGTGATTTCATCCCTTGCATTAGGGAAGAAAGAAGAGCCATTCACTTTACAAGATGTTTATCTTCCCTATGGCACTAGACTATGCATTACTAACTCACTATGTGAGAAAGTAATGTATGAATCTCATGCTCCTCCTTACGCGGGGCATAAAGGGATCCAGTCTACCTTAAAGGTAATTGAAACATATTTCTATTGGCCTACCATGAAAGTGAACATCCAAGAGTATGTTTCTAAATGTGTGGTATGCCAAAAGACAAAATTTGATAGAGGGAAGCAACCTGGATTGCTTCAACCCTTGCCAATCCCTAATTCTCCATAGGAGAGCATATCCATGGATTTTATCTTTGGATTGCCTAAGTCTATCCATGGGAATACGAGAATATGGACGATAATAGACAGGTTCAGTAAACAAGCTCATTTTATACCTGTCAAAAAGACTATCAAAGCCCATCAAATGGCAACCCTCTTCATTTCACAATTTTTCAAGTACCATGGCTTGCCAATGTCCATAGTGTCGGATAGAGATCCTAGAATGACCAGTAATTTCTGGAAGGGTCTCTTTGAGAATTTAGGGACAAGGCTAAACTTCTCTTTGGCCTATCATCCACAAACGGATGGCCAAAGTGAAATGGCTAACCTAACAATTCTTGATCTACTAAAAGCCTATGTAACGGAAGTAGATCAAAGATCCCAATGGGAGAAGTACTTACCCTTAGTGGAGTATGCTTACAATAACACTATACATACTTCCACAGGAAAAGTACCTTTCGAGGTAATTGAGGGAAGATAAAAGTCCCTTGCTACTTAAGGTACATGGGAAGATCTTTGATGTAGATGAGTATAGCCGGGACCTACAAGAATCTTTTCAAAAGATTAAGGATGCTATCTCTATCTCATAGCAAAGACAAAACGCTGCTGCTGAAAAGCATAGAAGAGCCCAAGCCTTTAAAGAAAATGATTGGGTCTTATTAAAATTTCCCAAGGCTCGATTAAGGCACACGACAGGCAAGAATCCTACGGGACACCAAAAGTACTATGCTAAACTAGAAAAAAGGTACTATGGTCCCTTCCAGATTCTTAGGCCGCTGCAGCCCAAGTTCATTCTCCGACATGAAGACAAGGTACTAAGAGGCGGTAAGACTATCTAAAGATATCTTATTAAGTTTAAGAATTATCCTTTTGAAGATTCTAGATGGATGCAGGGCATACAATTAAAGGATAACCTAAACCTTGCCAATGCTTACAATGCTTCCCAAGAGTAAGCAAATGTACAAAATGTTAAAAATGAACAAAGTTTTTGTCTTATAAGACTCTCTTTTTCTTTATTGTGCACAAAAATGAAGTAGTATGCTTGCTTAGATCAAGTTTGCGGAGAAGACGTCTCCCAAACACCAAGTAGAGCTTGTCACTCTACTATGGAAGATTGATAGGACTAATGTTCAGACATGCTTGCGGAAGCCTCAGGCTCTCAAGCACCAAATGGACTAGTCATCCATTGTGGAATGATGTCGAAGGGTAGCATAGGGATCCTCTACCCGCTAAGAAAAGGACTAATGAATATGCTTTATCTTCTCTACACCATAGTCGAGAATGACTATGATTTCAAGAGAGAGGTAATGTCATAATAATCAATATCTAATTCTCCTAAATGATTTTCTCATGTTAAACTGATCATTTAATATGGGAAAGTGCCAGGGGAGAAAAAGCTAGAATATTGGTTAAGCTAGCAAACCGGCCACAATAGGGATCCAAAGGAGGGAAAATAGGGATCCAAAGGGGGGGCCATATGCAAAAGAGCCATGTGCAACAATGTGCTTTAAAGACCCTAAGGTTCAACCCATTAAGACTTCCAAAATGCTAAGGTTCCAAAATTCAAAGGTTGTGTCCAAAGGTCAAACTTTGACAAAATTGGATGATTTGTGTGTGTCCCAAAAGTCTTTGTCAATCCCTACATAGGAGGGGGCGAGCCTAGCAAGTAGGGGATGAGAGACAAACTCACACACACACACACACACACACACACACACACACACACACACAAGCTCCCTTTGTACACAAGGGGAAAGAGGGACACATGTCAGCCCCCTAGCCTAGATGCCCACAAGGTGTACTCAAATCCAATTGGATGACCTTGGAGGTGGACCAATGAGAATTAGGCTAGAGTAAATCTAGTTTAATTAATTTAAAAACACTTAATAAAAGAACCAATGAGAATTAAGCTCTCTAGAAGACTATTGGACAGTCTCCCAAGGGGACCAATGAGCATTCAGCAGCCCAATGGCTTGCCTGATTCCTATTGGCCAGGGGGGCAAAGGGGTCCAATGAGAGTTTAGTTGCATTTATTAACTACATAAAGCTCTCACAAAAGGGGAAAGGGGGACACATGTCAGAAGGCTATCACTGCTTAATTATCATTGGCTAGCCCTAGGGAGGTCCAATGAGAGAGGAGCATGACCAAATAGCAAGAGGGGTCGACCAAGAGAGAGAGGGGGCTGATTTTTGCAAGGAATTATCAGACACACACTCACACAATCTCATGTGTGAAGTAAAGAAGAATCTCTCTCCTTCTCAAGCTTTAATGGATAGCTTACCAGCTACTCCAAGCTTGTGAGAAGGGAGGCCTAGACCAACAACTCTTGGCTTTGTGATGCAAATCCAACCAAGGCCCAATCTTCAATGCATGCTCATCTCCTCTACCATGCTAATACTAAGCTAAGCTATGCTAATATGAGTGATTATGTGAGGAGATGTACATCTTTCTCATAAGACTACTCCTTCCTCTCAATCTACTCTCATACCCGGCTAGCTCTCACCATCTTCGAAGGTGTGTGAGGTCTTGGGTCTGAGTTCGGAGAGAATTGATGTTGTGTTTGATAAGTGTTTTTCTTAGTGCATGAAGCTTTCATCTTCATTGCACTAGCTAGTCTTGAAGGAACACAAAGAATTGTATTGTAAAATGTCTCTCTTGATGGGAGAAACCATAATACAAAGCCCTTTGGAGGGGGGACCGGCTCCATGTAAATCCGGTCCTCAGCTGTTGTTAATAGCTTAATTTCTCTCTCTTTTGAAAGTATTGTTCATGCTATCTAACTAGGTGTTATGCTTTCTGTTGCTGTCTCCACCCAAGCACTCTTGTAATTCTCATTAGGAATCTATTCTAATGAAATGCCCACTATGTTCATGCTAATTTCCGCTACACACAAGCTTTTAGGCCATTAAATGTTACAGTCGACGTAGCTTTGAACATTAAGCCTCAATTTACCAATCAAGGGAGTAATAGAGGCATTTTGTCCCTTGAAAGCCCCATCTTTAGTCACAATGTCTTCCATCCCAAAAGTTTGTATGCCTAGCTGGGTAGCCAACTCCATTGATATATAGTTGTGAGTTGAGCAAGGGTCAGAAAGGATAGAGACATCATGCTCTCTCACATTTTCCCAAGCATAATAAAGGGAATATCCTTTGCAATGAGTGGCCTCTTTTGGAGTTTCAATCATAGAAGCTCTAGGTGTCTCATTGCGTGCATTTCTTTAGGGGAAAGTGTGATAGCCATGTCCTTGCTCCCTACACTTGAAGCTCTTGTTGTCTTTGCAAAAACGCTCTAGCTCTTCAGGGGAGAGTCTATTCTTAACTTTTTAGACCCCTTTCTCCTTAGCTTTTATGTTGGTGTTACTAGATTTGCCTTTAGAAGAATTTTGAGCATTGTTCTTCTTTTTAGGCTCATTTCAGTTTTAGTTTCCATGGGCTTAGAATTCCTCTTAGCCCCTTGTTGGAGATTGATTTGTGAAGCAACCATAGTATGATGTATGACCACAGAGATGGTCCTAGGCCTTTGAGAATTGACATATAACACCATATTAGAGAGTTTGAGACTTTAGAGATAATTTGGGAATCACCAATGTCTTAAAGATTTGGCCATATGACAAATCTCAAACTATTTTTAAAGACCAAAGCCTTCCACAAGGTAGTACTTGAAAAGATCTTCCAAGCCATGCTCCCAAAAAATTGGCTAAGATTTGACCATGTGATCAAATCTTAATCTCTTTTTCAAAGTGGGAATCAAGAAATTCCCAAATTCACTAATATGGTGTTATATTCGTCCATGTCTTCAGATAGCCCAACACAAAACTATTGTTTTTGTTCTCCAAAGTCTATCATTTTATAGAAAATGGCTTTGAGATGAAAATCCCAAAACTTGGTCACATACTTGTGGATAGACTTGTAGGGAGACAACTTTAAACTTTGGCATTCGGTAAGAAATTTTTCTTCAGTGTCATTTGCAAGAAACTTATTCATTAAGGAAGCTCTTAGGGCTTTCCATGTCCTTGGAGCATTGCCATTAGCTTGTAGACTAAGCCACCATTGCCTGACAGACTTTTGAAAATGCATAGCTACATGTCGTAGCTTAGAGAACTCATGAAGCCCTCATCTCCAAAGGCCACATCAAATTGTTGGATGAAGGCCAAGACTTTGTCTGTAGCACCAAAGGTGCCATCATAGGTGAGAAAAGAGATGTTATTTTCTCCCTCCTTGAACTTTCCTTCATCTTGTTGGACCTTTTTCAAGCAGCATAATATTTTTGATGCCCTCTCCTTCTAAGCTCTTTAGGGGATAAGCTGCTACTTTCATCGGAATAAGAGGAAGGTGATGAGAATGAAGAAGAGGGTGACCTCTTTATCTCTAAAGAAGAAGGTGATGAAGGTGGAGAAGACGGTGACCTCTTTCTCTCCTTTCTCTTCCTTTGATTTCTCTGTTCCTTCTTGGTATTGCAAGGAGAAGGACTATGTGGTGATCTTTTCCTCTTAGAAGGAGTTGGAGATCTTTATGATCGCCGTCATCTAGAGCCACATCTTCTGAAGGGTTTGAAGACTCACTTCTTTCTCTTTCGTAGGGTTCATCCTCTTCTCTCACCGGAGAACGTCTTCTTTTGGAAGTCTCACTAAGAGGCTTCCTAACACTATAAGAGGAAAATTCTAGAACTACTAGCATTGCCACAAAAAAACAAAAGAAAATAGAAAGAGATAATATTGTGTGTGCGGCTATAGCAGCAAAAAAGGACGTGGTAGTGGTTAAACAACAATATACACGATAATAGTTGTGGAAATATACCCGCGACTATTACCAGTGCATTGTTTCTACTACTATCGCTTATATTACTGCTAAACGCCTATTCAAAAATAAAGGTGCTCATTTGGGCCACCCAAAATGAGCACCTTATTTTTTACCTGCATAAAACATAAGAAATATTTTTTTTTTGAAAGAGTATACAAAAAAACAAAAAATTGAAATCATATATACTTACCTTCACAATTTGATGTGCAAAAGATCAACTATTTAAAAAAGTTACAAATAAAATGAAAATAGCTGTGTATACATTGTGCCATAGTGGGACTTTATGAGAGTTTAGAGTCTAGACAAATAATTTTCTATCTAATCCTCCTTCTCCTCATCGTCATCCACAAGCACATAGGTTTGATTGCCCTAACTCTACATAAACCCAAACCAAATTAGACAAATATCAACAGCTCAAAACAATCGATACAATATTATTTGTTTAAACTTACCCGCTGAGGCGGTCCGGGGCGGGCGACAAGAAGAGCAACCTCTAGACACCCTTCAAAACTCTCGTGCTGCTCAATGGGGCTGGGGCACAACACAACACAAACCAAAACAACAAACCCACAGCCAAATCCCAACTACACAAGGGGCACCACCTAGTTTAAGAGCGAACTAGGACGCAAAAGAGGAGAATCGTTGGAGCAACCCACAAACAAGCAAGGAATTTACACTAACCCTAACACCAATGGAACACTCTCACACACTAAAACACGAGAGAGAGAGAGAGAGAGAGAGAGAGAGAGAGAGAGAGAGAGAGAGAGAGAGAGAGAGAGAGAGAGAGAGAGAGAGAGAGAGAGAGAGAGAGTGCTCGGGCTGCTTTGAAATGTATCGGCAATGATCAAGCAAACACAACTATATATTTAAGAAAGAGAGAGACAGGGAGAGGGGGTGCTTGTTGCATTAATACCTTCTTACAAATCTGTCATGACAAATCAAAGTGAGATTAGTATTTGTTCAACATAGCTTGCGTAAATTTCACCACAACACATCACAAGAAAAGCCACCCCAATCATTGTCTTAAGGCCAGGGGAGTCCTCTCCACCCTGTCGCCCTCTTACAGTATGTGGGATTTATGGCTAGATTGATGACAACCCCAGAGACAAGCTATCAAGAACTTAACAAAAAACACCAAGACACTTATGCATCATTGTTGTCCATTACTTCACGTTGGAAGGGAGACAAAGTATCCAAGCTTAGTCCAAATCCACCCTCCTTGATTCAGCAATTGTTTGGGCTTACACTAGTAGGAGAAATGATAGATTTCCTACTCTCAATTGAATGATCACTCTCTCTCTTACAATGGCATAGAGTTCCCTTGCTAATCCCCTATTACAACACATGCACATGCATAAGACAATGAGCTTCCACTCAAGAGCTCCTTCTAGAGAAATTGAGCTTTGCTTCTCAAGCTATAGCATAGTGCTCTTGCTTATGGCTCCTCTTTTGTGCTAGCTACACCCTCCTTTTATAGCAATTTTGAAGGCTAGGGTTACTCCTCTAACCATGGTTGGGTTAGATTTTCATCCATTTATCTAATTTCTTTTGCTTGGAATTATCAAGAAGTTGGTGGGGAAAGAGAGAGGAGAGAAAGGAGGTGATAGGACTTTTCATAGTGGGTTAGTGTTAGTAGAGTTAGTATTAATTTACAAATGGAATTGGATATTTACAATGGGAGTATCCATGTAGGATACAAATAAGGAAGAAAAACTCTTAAGAGGTAAGAAAAGGTGGATTTCTTACAAGGTTGATGCTCCAAGTGTCTTGAGTAGGGCCAATTTTGACGCTTGTTGACGGTCCACTAGCTTTGACGGTACATTTTTTCTCCACTCTTGACCTTCCTTGAGAGACAAGGTAATTGAAGCTGAGTAATCAACCACCATGATGCTGTCTTTTAAGAGAAGAGGCTGAATTTTGTGGTTTTTTTGATAGATATGGGTAAATTGGAGGAGGAAAAATGAGACTAGGTGGTCAATTTTTGAATGGAATTGTGTGTGGGAGGTATGAGTTCACCATGGTTTCTCTTATTCTTCAAGGTTGAGGAGAAGGTGAGTAGGGTGCAGAGAGGAGTGGTGAGAGAGGTGGGGATGATGAGTGGAGAAGTGTGTGTGAAAGAGGAAAATGATAAAGTGGAAGAGAGAGTGTGGCTGCATAGCATGGGAAAACTGGGGTCCACTAATAAAATCATAGCTCACAGCTCGTAGCTCAAAAAAATATGAAAAAATTTGAGGCAAAAGTTCAGCTCATGAGCTACAACTTTTGTTTGTATCACCTTTTCAAATTCGGAGAGCAAGTGAACTTTAAAAATTCAGCAAAACAGACCGTTTTTTTCCACTGCACAAGGTCCTTGTGGGGTCCTTCTTTGGATGATTCTTTTGAATACCTCCAAGAGTGAGCCCTCCATAGTGCATGTATGCATGCCACCTACCCTTGACCTTATTTGGTAGATCTATAATTGAAGATATTGTTGAGATTATGATATAAGTGAATAGTACAACTAAGAAAATCAAATATTGAGGGATCTAAAAAATATGTACATGTCAAATATAAATAATATAAGTGGAAAAAATATAAAGGGGTCAAAAGAAATCTCTCTCATTATGAGGCTACCATAAAAAGATAAATATTTTTGGTGTTCTAATTTTTTAGAACAAAATAGATGTAGGAAGGAAAAAATCACAATAGTGAAAAAATATACACATAAATAAAACTAGTTTTTTTGGATTTTTGTTGGGGTGGAGTTACACCAAATATAAGAGAAGCTTACATGAAAATATTTCTATATGGAATAAAGAATATGAAAAATGGTAAGAAAAATTGTGGTAATGGTGAGGCAATGTATAGAGCATAAATAACACACACCTAGGTAAAAATATTTAAATAAATACCAAAATAATTATGAAAAAATCTTTTATTTAGGCCCTATATACAAAGAAATATTTACATACGCATGGGCCATAATATACTTATATTTTTTATTTTTTTTTGGCTCAACTAGCCCAATAACTAGCTAATTGAGAGTTTTTTAAGAAGATATGGGAAAAGTCCCGTGACTCACGCACGCCTATTTACAGTGAAATGGTAGGGATAGCCACAGTGTTTGGGTGATTTTGGTAGGGTGAGGTAACTCACTATGGCAATTACAGAGAGCCGAAAAAACGGCTATCACCGCTTACAGTGATCCAACCACTCTGTCGAATTGCTCGCAAGGGATGTGGTTATTCTCTAACAACCATCACGAAGTTTCAATATCTATATGTCGCTCTTGAAACTTGACCATCTCTTTGGTTGGTCGACTAAGAGTGATATTTTTTCCTAAGTTAGCAACAATAAAACAAATCATCAACTAAGATCTTTATAATCACCGATTTAGGTAGTAATTTAACCAATCTTACATATTTGCCCTTCCATGCTGCTTTGCCTCCCGAGCCATAGTGCATGGGAGGGTATCTGGCCCGAGCTTCACGTTATTGTTTGTAGGATGAGCCCATTGGAGCCTGATATCTTTTTTCTTGCATTGCCCACTCCCACTCCGCATGTTGCCATGAGATCATCACAGTCTCAACCATGGTAAAACCAAAGCTATGTTGTGGTAATCCATGCACGAGTGGATCAATGACCGCAATTCCACGATTAAAAGGGGACTATACCCAAGAGAAAGTGCCTAACCTTCGGGTGCTATGCTCCTGTACTTCGTACCTACATACATGCATAAAAAAATATATATGTACACCCCCTATAATTTAGGTATATACAATTACATACTCTCTACAATTGAGTATAATTTAAGTATATACAATTACATAAATGTGCCCATCATTTTGAGTAGAGATAAAGAGCTATGGTTGTAAATGTAGCCATTGTTTTATGTTGTGCACACTGTAAGAGAGCTTATGCCTCTGAAGAGTGCTTTGAAGAAGAGCTTTTTTATTGTTCTTCTTGTACAACATCTCTTCACAGCACCTCCTTGTTGAAGGAATTACTGTGCACATTAGATGTCTAATCCATTCTGAGCTATTGTGTCGTTGAAAGCTTTCCAACCTAATTCCACATCTGTAGAGAAAAAGATAGAGATAGACAGAAAGAGAGCGAGCAGGTAGAGAGAAGACCATTCTGAACTCCATCTTGGGGACACAAAAAAGATCTTTTTCAAAGCACCCTACAGAAGCCTCTGCACTCTCACATGGTGCACCCCACAAAACGGTGGCCATCACTTATTGGGTCGTTTGCAAAGGAGTCTTTGAACGGGGGCTTACCGTGATCTCCATAGGACGCTCAACCTAACACTCAAACATCTCTACTACTTAAGGTAATCACATAATCTCCCTCCCCCTTCTTTCCCTATTGTATTGTATAAACACATAAACAAACACACACACACACACACACACACACACACACACACATGTGCACACATACTTACTTGCATAAAGATAGAAACAATAGGAGATTAAGAAGCGTGCACACACACACACACACACACGTAGGTGCACACACACTTACATGCATAAAGATAGAAACAATAGGAGATTAAGAAGTGCACTTGACTCATTCATTTGACCGATTGATGCAATAGGGATTATCGTTAATGATTTTTTAATGTAGGTTGCTTATTGAAGTAGATAAATCTTATCGCGTGTCATTGTAAACTTGTTTGCTTTGTTTCCAGATGGATACTTGAGTAGCTTTGTTTACAAATGGATTGTGAAAGGAATAAAAAAGAAATAGGTTAAAGTAAATAGAGAAAGAGAGAGGGACATGGAGAGAGAGAGAGAGAGAGAGAGAGAGAGAGAGAGAGAGAGAGAGAGAGAATAGAGATATAGGTAGAGAGAGAGAGGGACAAGAGATAGAGAGGAAAAGAGAGTAAAGATAGAGGTAGAGAGGGAAAGAGAGGGAGGGGGAGAACAGACAATAGAGAGAGAGAGAGAGGGGGGGGGGGGGGGGGGGGGGGGAGAAAGAGAGAGAAGGGGAGATAGAAGTAGAGAGAGAGAGAGAGAGAGAGAGAGAGAGAGAGAGAAGGGAGGGGAGAGAGAGAGAGAGAGAGAGAGAGAGAGAATAGAAAAAGAGAGTGAGAGAGAATAGAGACAAAGAAAGATAAAGAGAGATAGAGTGGGAGATAGAGAAAGAAAAAGAGAGAGGGAGAGAGAATATATATATATATATATATATATATATATATATATATATATATATATATATATATATATATATATATATATAGAGAGAGAGAGAGAGAGAGAGAGAGAGAGAGCGAATAGAGAGACATAATTTCATACATAGCCTTTTGATTTTTGTTATGATTCTTTTTTTAAAATTTTTCTTATTGAATATTTTATACTAACATGTACTTTAATAGTTAGCATATGTTTATTTGTAGCACTTTTAGATGTTTTTTATACGAAATCTTAAATCTTTTTGTACCATTTGCGATTAAAAATTAATCCATTTAGTATAAGTACTAATTGCACTTTATTTAAAAAATTTATAGCACTCATTGCAGTTTATTCTCTCTATATTTTTAGTCATTTTTCTCTTTTTATTGAAATATGTAATTGAAATTATTAAATTTAATTAATTGTTTAACTTTTAGGACACGTATGGCTAAATTTGATTTTTTTGAATTATAATCTCTCTTTTGCACGTATGCAGGACGACTGGATGATCGTGGCCCTCCGAATGGCCCTGAACGTGATTGATGGCTCAAGGACAAACTCCCTTGTCCTTGTGCCGAGTGCAAAAGGACAATCCCTCGCTTGATGCGCATTGCTTTGGAGCACGTGGAAAATGAAGGGCTTTGGTATCCTCAAAAAACGCTTGGAGAGATGAGAGAGCCACTCACCCCTCGCTTAAGGAGGTGCCCCATTGGTCTGTGTTCGGTGGTGGTGCACCGGTGCGCAAGGCCGAACGACAGAGACAAGAGCTATTGGACAAATTAGGCGTGGTGCATAGTGACCTCCCACTAGCTCTACTTTGACAGCTCCTTCTGTGGCATCTTAGGAGCACTTTGAGGTAGAGGATGATCACATGTTTGACATGTATGACGAGTTACTGGCTCATGAACGCAACATATGCGAGGAGGATCGTCAGTCATGCACTCAATGGGCAGCAATAACGGAGGACAAATTGCTGACGAGTGTCCCTGGGGGATTCACTCTATATACAAACAGGATGCTACCTACGAGCGGACAACTTTGATAAAACCCCTATATACGACTCATATTAGGGAATATGACCCCCCTTTCTACGCTTATATGACAATCAATGCAAAAAACTACCATACCCCTATCTTACATATAAATTTTAGGTCTCACAAGATCTAACTGAATAAAACTAGTCAAAGAGCGTGTAGCATAGTGGCTGGCAACGTACTAAAGAACCACTTTTGTTGATAACTAGATGTACCCTCAATGTGTCTTAGTTTGACTTTCAAAATATGTGTTCGTTTAACATGCACTCTAGCTACTCGTCCAATTTGACCCATCTAAATTACTCAAAAGACATGGTTATAAAGTTATGTTAGGTTCTCCATGTAAATTTTCATCTATACAAAATCTTTATAGATTTCATTTTTCAACAAATGAACTATAATCACAAAACAAGCAATTCATACAAAGGAGTGTTAGTTCTTGCAATTGCATGTATCTTTGTAGCTATTGACTCACAAGTTCAAGGGGAGAATCTTTTGGGAGGCCATGATTTTGAAACACAAAAACTTCTTCTCATTTTTCCCTTTTATCACTCCCCCCCCCCCCCCCCCCCCACCATAAATATGATACCCCCTCCCTTATTTTTAAGCTTGGGAGACAAATTATTGGGGGCCTGCCCCTAACTTATGTGCTTATGTCACTTGTAAACCCCCCCCCCCCCTTGCACTTACGTGGTGCGGTAATTTTTTCATGGTGCATCCCCCGGGCGAGTGTCCAAACACCTCCTTACAATGGTGCACAGTACTCGGTGCTCCGTGCATCATTAGAAGTCCTCAACTTGCAAGAGAAATTTGGTTGGAGAAATGCAAGTGTTGATGCACTCCTTGGGTACGTTCTTTATATGTCTTTTATACATCTCTCTCGCTTCATGGTGCCTCCTTGCAATTGTATTAATACGCTTGTTTTTTATAGTTTGATGGGAAAAATGCTGCCAAAAGATCACCACATGCCTCCGGATTTCCGACAAGCTAGATCGTATGTCATTGCACTTGGCATGAAGTATGAGTGCATCTACGTGTGCATCAACAACTGCATACTATACCCCAATGAGCACGCACATTTTACCTCATGTCCCGTGTGTGGGAAAGCATGCTACAAGATCGGAGTGAGCGGGGCGCACTTACCTTACAAGGTATTGAGACATTTTCTTTTAATCCCTCGCATTCAACACATGTTTAAAAGCAGGCCTACCGTGGAGCTTCTCACGTTGGTACAGCCAAAGCGTGTCGACTCTAGAAGGTGGCATGGACAGATATGTGCATGCTAGCAGAAGCTTGGCAAAAGGAAGGAGCAGCTAGGAAGATCATGGATTAACAAGCAGCAGCGGGAATGTATGCCTGATGTGGTATATAGGCCAAGGAAGGCTCCATGAGGGGCTAATTGGGGAAGCAAATGAAGGAGATGCAAAGTGCAGCTTTTTGGCCCAATAATATAGAGCTTAAAGTGTTGAAGGAGCAGGTCCAAACGGCTCATCAAATTGAGCTACGGAGCCCAAGTTATTGAAACGTGAAGGTTCAAGGTGTTGCAAAATTTTTCCGGACAGGGCAGCTATGGACAAGTGGCCCGGGCAAGTGTCAAAGTTTATATGTGTAGTGATCAAGGTATGTAGCATAGCTGTCTTCTCAGAGTACAAATCGGAGCTCAGGTTAGCAAGATATAGTCAGTTGAAGTTTTTCAGGGGGCCAGTTTTGAGCCCACTTGCCCACATTGGGAAATGCACCATCTAGTGTTTTCATGAGCTCTCCAGGTGTTTAGTACATAGTATGCAGTGTATGATGCTAACAGGAAGTGACGGCATGTCAAACGGAGTCCGGAGCGGGGAGATACTGGAGTCAGAAGATAAGGTGCACTTATCTGGATTGGAGTGCAGATGATTTGATCAGCTGTTTGCGGCCTCGATTCGGGGGATTAGAGAACTGAAAAAGCCGATGAAATCAGATGTGTTTGCAGTCGACAACATGGAGTCATGCCCGGGCTTTGTAGTCTGGCAACCCGACACTGGAGCCATAAATGGAAGGTCTTGCAAACTGGAGGGAAGAAGGTTTTGGTTAAAAACTGGATTTCATTGTTTTTTGCAAATCCTTAAAAGGCTGGAGTGAAGTGGTGTTGCCACGTGGCCCTCCAGAAAAAACCCACATGTGGGCACCGGCTACCGAGGTCTGGGGTATATGGGATGGCCCATGGCCATTCACAGGGCATCAAGGGGGGGAGGAACTCCTGTGTGGTGCGAGCTATGGCGGACCCCCGAGGGGGCGCTGCTCTGGCGGTTTGCGACAGCGCGGGGCGGCCCGTGCACCTGTGGCCGTTTTGGGCAATGTGATGGCGCCGGTGGCGCGCGATGCTGTGTCACCAGGTGATGACGTTGTAGGCCACCCAATTGGGGGCCCTTGCCCGCACCCTTACAGCCGATTTTTGAAATTAGAGGGAGAGAGCAATAGCGACCTCGCTATTGCCTCCCCCTCCCCGGTGCATGATAAGGGTTGTGTCCCACAACACACACACACACACACACACACACACACACACACACACACACACACACACACACACACACACACACACACACACAGAGAAGAAGGGTGGCAAGTGTGAGACCGGTCAAGGGGAAGAATCCCACCAAAAGGTAGCAAGGGAGAACGTGAAAGCTTCAAGGTGCAAATAAAAAATGGGAGCCCACCACAAATGTGCCGAGAAAGAATAAAAGAGGAAAAAAACAAAGGGATAGAGCCCAAAGGTGAGTTGAGCAACCAAATTGAGAAAGTATGCACCATGCAGATACCAAACACCAAGAAAATGCCAAGTGGTAGCCATGCAATGAAAATTTCTAAAGGGAGCTCCAGTTAAGTTGTACGAGCTAGATGGCTCATGTGTTTTTTTTCATTTTTAGCCTTAGCTAAGCCTTATAAAAGGGCAAAGGAGTGATTTTTTAAGGGCTTTTTTGCCAGGGGGAGTGATTGAAGGTTTCAAGCCTGTGTAGTGCAAAGCTTGCCATTGGAGTTGCATACTCTACAGTACTATCCCCCTATGCAATAATACCAAGTACTAGCCCCTACATCTTGTGTTTCTTCTCCCCATCCCCCCTCCTTTTCTCTTGCTCTTTGTGTACATGCCGGTGTTTGCAGAGGGTTTGCCTGCAACTTGAAAGGTGTCGCTAAGAGGGTAGAATTGGTGTGTTTTGTGAGTCGTAAAGGGTGAGTTGATCAGTGTGGGTGTGTTTATGTTGAAGGGTGTTTCTTGCAAGGTGCGAGGCAGTGGTTCGATATGCTAAAAGTGGGATCCTTAGTGCAAATTAGCCAATTTGAAGGTGTTATTGAGAGGTTAGGGGTGTTGTGAAATCCCTGGGCTATACAGAGGCAAACATTTGGTGTACTAGGTGTGTTCCCTATTCCCCCTCTCCAACGTGGCACGCCAACCACCGCATATGAGGCCTAGTTAACTTGGCATGAACAATACTTGTAAAAGAGAGAGAATTGAAGAGATTGACAACCGTTGAGGACCAAGTTTACATGGAGCCAGTCCCCCCTCCAAAAGGCTTTTGTATTGTATGTTCTCCCATAAAGAGAGACTTGGTACAATACATTCTTTGTGTTCCTTGAGACCTTATTGATTCCATGAAGATGGAAATCTTTGTGCAAAAATATATGCCTAAAACAATTAGTAAACTTACTTGCAATAGCATAAACTTGTCCCTGGCCTCAATCTCAAGACCTAAACCACCTTCAAAGGTGAAGAGAGCTAGCATGGAGTGAGGAAATTAAAGAGGAAAAAGATGTAGCATATGAGAAAGAAACATTCTCCTTACCATAGATTACTCTTAGAGCTTAGCTTAGCATAGTAATTGTCATAAAATCTAATATCTAACTAACCCAAATGATTTTCTCATACTAAAATGATCATATAATGTGGGAGAATAAATGGGAACAAGAGTTAGAATATAAACATGTGCTTATGGATCCATCTCAACAGAGGACCAAAGTCAATGGGTCCAAATGCGAGATGGTCTATCAAAGAGCAATGCTAGCTAATGGAGCTTGAAAGAACTTAGGGTTAGCTTCATTAAATATCTCCAAAGGTTAGTGTTAAGCTCCTTAGACCTAGGACCTTAGGCAAGCTAGGGCTGAGCTTAAGGTGGGAGCCCAGCCCAAGCTTAATGTGCTTGTCGTGCTTGCTGACTAAGGTGCTTGAGGTGCTTGTCGTGCTTGGTGACTAAGGTGCTTAAGGTGCTTGTCATTCTTGATGATTAAGGTGCTTAAAATGCTTAAGATACTTGGGGGCTAAGGTGCTTGAGGTACATCAAGTCAAAGCAAGGCCTACAAAGGAGGGGGCGAGCCATGAGAGTAGGGGATGTGGCTGAATGATCACTCCCTCATCCAAAAGGGCACCCCTTGTTCAAAGAGGCAAAAGGGACATATGTCAAGCCCCTAGCTAGGTTGCCCTCATGGTGTACCTAAAGTCTTTTGGTTGACCCTTAGACATGTGATAATTAGATTAATCATTTAAGCATTTATCGAGCCCTCTCTCTCAAAGGGGAAAGGCGGACACTTGTCCACCAAAGGCTACCCCTATTTCTAGTTGTGACCAAGGCTTGTCATTGGATAGTCTTGAGAGAGCCAATGAGCCACAAGCATGAGCTAGAAGAGGGGGTCGACCATGCAAGTAGATGGCCTTGAGGGGTATTGTAAGGACATGGGTCCTATGGGCAAGGCCACTGACATGGCCGAATAGTGTGTATGCTAGGGGTAGGCTATAAGATAGCACGATTGGGTAGAGACTAGCACACGCATTACCACCGCCCTTTCACTGATATCCGAGCTATTTTTAGAAGGAGACAAAAAGCGGGTTGCATGTGCATGCGACGTTCTGCTTCTCGCCCATGTTTCGCAGATAGCGACGTCTCCGTTTTGCAGCAACAGAAGAAAGACACGCTTTCCTGTGCACAGTGTGTGGACAGACAACGACAGTCGACCGCAGCCACCGCAGCCGCCCCATCTACGCCCTCCACAACAAACTCGACCAAGGCAAACTCGATCGGCAACTCGACGGCAGCAAGGCTTTGTTAGCGCCGCAGGAAGGCCCGCTTAACCCTTGCATGAAGGACCCCATGAGGGTAAGAGGCCAACACTTTACCATCAAGCTATACTCTTTTTGTTTTTCATTAAATAGAATCTCCACAAGATCCCTTAGGATCTCCAATTAGCATGTCCATGCACGTCACCATCTAAAACCAACCTTAATGAGTAACATTTGAACTCATCACGTAGATACTATGAAACTCAAGCTAAACCACTAGGCTATACGCCTTGCGTGCCCTTAGGCCTCCCTTAAGCACTAAAAAAAACAAATATGTCCCCCCCCCCCCGCACCCTTCCCTTTTCCTTTCTTCCCCCCCCCCCCCAAAACTAATTAATTAATGCCTTTGTGAAAAAGTTGTTTCGGGACCTACTGAACTTTGTTGTGTATAACAAGGAAAAATAGCCTACTTGTGTTGAAGGGAAAACTAGAAGGAAAGGGAAAGCTTCAAACTTCAAGGAAGTAGGCTTTGTTAGCGCCGTTGGCAACACGTGCAAGAAGGCCCACTTAACCCTTGCATAAAGAGGAATGAACCCACCCCATGAGGGTAAGAGGCCAACACTTTACCATCAAGCTATTGACCCTTGTTGTGTATAACAAGGAAAAATAGCTTACTTGTGTTGAAGTGAAATCTAGAAGAAAAAAGAAAGCTTCAAACTTCAAGGAAGTAGCTTCACCCTTCCTTTTCACTTCTTGGAGGAAGGCAAGTTTTCTTCCAAAAATTCTTTTTTCTTCAATGAGGTAGCTTCAAAACAAAAGCCTTCACAAAAACGACGGGTTTTTGTGAAGAATCAACAAAGGTGTTCTTACAACGAACGAAAAGTGAAGCACTCAAATTCTCGAAAGACAAGGTTCGCATGCAACGTAAATCGCGGAGCATACAAAACACAAAGACTTCAATTTCACAAGGTACAAGTTGTTGTTTTTTTTCCTCTCTTTGCATTAGTGTGTATTTACCATGGCCAGTGAGGATATCCCACCTACACACACGTTTGATTTTGAGCACGTAGATCAAAATCAGGACACCACGAGTGCGGCTGACACTAATATACATGATGACGACAATCTAGGAAATCATGGCCTTGTAGATATGGCTTCTTTCAAGACTCTGGAACATCGCCAAAGCGTACTTGAAAGAAACCTCTATGCACTCAATGCAAATGTTACCAATATTACGGAGTTACTTGTGAAATTTATGAATTCACAGACGACTCAAGGAGCCACAAGTGGCACGGTTCAAGGGAACCAAGCTTGCACGAGTCAAGGAGTCCAAGAGACAAATGTTGTAGAAGATGCAGAAGGTAGCAATGCATTACTTAAGAATATCACCATTCCTGAATTTTACGGGGAAGAGCGTGATCGCAACAAGGATGCGGTCAATACGTTCTTACACAAATGGAGTGATATTCATCGATTGAGACACACCCCAGATATAAAGACGGCTATGGAAATAAGTATATCTCTTAAAGGCAAGGCCTATAAGTGGTGGATGACATTTCCAATAGATGCTCGTCCTCCGTCTTGGGCTACGTTTCAAACTTCTTTCTCCAAAGAGTTTTTGGACTCCAATGAAGAAGATAAGAATTGGTTAGCATGGGATGCATATATATAGACTCTACGGGCTCCAACTAGTATCATAAGTGACACATATCGAAAGTTCGATAATCAACTTCTAGAGAGCTGTGTTTCAAAAGTTGGAAACTGAACTTAATTTAAGTACGGCTGATCATCCAGAAACAGATGGTCAAATCAAAAGAGTTAATCAAGTGCTAGAGAATATGCTACGAGCGTACGTTAGCAAGAAGAAAACCAATTGGGAAGACTACTTACCTATATTAGAATTTTCTTTTAATAGTTCAAAGCATGTGACTACAGGGTTTAGTCCATTTATGCTTTTGTATGGATTTCAACCTAGATCACCCGTTACGGTGGGGTTGGCTAAGGAGAAGATACAACAAGCGAAGGATTTTCTCCAAGACCATTTGACATGCTTTGAGTTGCTCGAAAAAATGTTAAGCAAGCTTAATATCGATATAAAAAGTACGCAGATGAGCATCGTTGTCTTGCTACTTTCGAAGAAGGAGACAAGGTTTTCCTCAAAGTTCCGGAGCATTCAAAAATTATGAATACGGGAAAAGTTCCTTAACTTTCACCACGCTATTGTGGACCATTTACGATTCTCAAACGTATAGGTCAAGTGGCCTACAAGTTAGCTCTTCCAGAGCACTCATGAGTTCATCCTGTTTTTCATGTTAGCCGGTTACAAAAACACCTAGGACAGAATGATAATTTCATTGACACAGGTGTGTTGGTTGACCTTATCGCACCGCCAAGCATTCCTAATGAGCCCAAAAAGATTTTGGATTCTCATGAGCTTCGCAGTAGACATCATGTCAGACGACAGGTTTTGGTGAAATGGTTAGATAGACCTGAAGAAGGTTCTACATGGGAGAATGTCTCCGTACTTAAGAAACATTTTCCTATGTTTTTTTTCGAGGACGAAAATGATTCTCCAAAGGGGGGGGGGGGGGGGGGGGGGGGGTAATGTAAGACAGGGGTCCTATGGACAAGGCCACTGGCACGGCCGGATAGTGTGTACGCTAGGCGAAGGCTATAAGATAGCACGGTTGGGTGGAGATTAGCACACACATTACCACCACCCTTTCAGGTATACTCTCTCCCACACACTCAACACACACTCTCATTGTGTGAAGTGCTAAGGTGCAAGAACTTCGTCTCCTTCTCCAAGCTTGTTGAGAAGTTGAAAGCCTACACCAATACTCTTGGCTATGGAATGAAAATTCAACCAAGAGCCATGCTTCAATGCTTAAGCTTGCCATCTTCTTCTTCATCATTATATGCTATTATGCTATGCTAAACAACAAGAGTGATGATAAGTGAGGAACTATTCTTTCTCGTAAAAATGCTTCTTCTTCCTCTTCCCTACCCCCATTCTCTGCTAGCTCTCTCCACCTTCAAAGGTGTTTGAGGTCTCGGGCAGAGGCCGGTGACAAGTTAAGATTTCATTTAGCTAACTTAGGGGGTAATTGTGGTGCATGAAGCTCTCTATCTTGATTGCACCATCAAGGTTTCATGGAACACAAAGCTTGTATTGTACCAAGTCTCTCTTTATGGGAGAAACTATAATACAAAAGGCTTTTGGAGGGGGGATCGGCTCCACATAAATCCAGTCCTCAATGTTGTCAAGTTCTTTAATTCTCTCTCTTGCAAAATAGTGTTCATGCCAAGCTAATTAAGTGTAATGGTTATGTTGCTAATATTGGTATCAGAGATATTGGTTTCTCTTTTCTTGCTTAAGAAGAGAGGTCCTTAAGTTTTCCATGACAGGTTGAACATGTTCGTTGCAAGAGGGAAAGTGGGGCATGGATCTATTATCCTTGTTGAAAAGGACTTATATCGAGGTACACCGTTGGGAACTATAAATAATGGAATCTCTTGAGGCTTGGCTTTGGATTAGCCATTATTAAGCTACTAGCAATCTCAACAGGGACCATAATCAATCGGCCAATGTTAGACCCTCTCCACTATTATTTGCAATCAACAATCTCTAAATCATGGGTGTGGCTGCTTGAGAACTAATTTTCAAAGGTAAAGAAGAGTAGAAACTAAGGTTTTTGAGGGTACCAAAGCACAAAGTAGCATACACATACGTTCAATTAGCATGGCTGATAATAATCAAGAGAGTAGAATGAATATTGAATACTTTGATTTTGCACATGAAGGTGCTACTGATGATGCCCCAATGTTTGTGACCTATCTTGTTACTAGGTTGCAACAAGCTATGGGCAACCCTACCTTGCAAGCCAAAGTTAACAACTTTGTGCTTATGGGATTTCCCTTCCTCTCCAAGAAGAGAGGGAGCTTAGGAAGACTCTTGTTGAGACTTCCAAAAGAAGATTCTCTTCGATAAGAGAAGAGGAGGAATCCAATGAACAAGGAAGAAGTAAATCTTCAAATTCCTCTAAAGATGTGGCTCCACAAAGATGGCGGTCTTGATAATCCCCAACTCCTCCCAAGAGGAAAAGATCATCCTATAGTCCTTTTCCTCCTCACTCCAAAAGGGAAGAGAGGAAATAAAGGAAGAAAAAGGCAAGAAAGAGGTCATCCTCTTCTCCTTCTTCTTCATCTTCCTCTTCTTCTTCCGATGAAAGCAGCAGTTATTCTCCTAGAGAATACAAGAGGAGAGGCATCGCAAATCCTACCCTACTTGAAAAAGGTCCCAAAAGCTTAAGAAGTTCAAAGAGGGAGGAACGAGTATCTCTTTTATCACCTATGATGGCACCTTTGGTGTTACTGAACAAAGTATTGGCCTTCATCCAACAATTCGATGCGGACTTTGGAGACGAGGGCTTCACAGAGTCCTCCAAGCTACAACATGTAGCTATGCACTTTCAAAAATCTTCTCGTCAATGGTGGGCTAGTCATGCGGGAATGACGAAGCCCCAAGGACATGAAGAACTCTACAAGTTTCCCTAATGAATCAATTCCTTGCAAGCCATGCCAAGGACAAAGTGCTTACTGAATGGAGAATCTTGAAGCTACTCTCCCACGAGTCCATCCACAAATATGTAGACAAGTTTTGGGATTTACATCTCGTTCCTTTATATATATAAGAACTCTCCTTTCTCTTGTGCACAAGGCTTCCATCAACGATGAAAGTACACAGTCACCTTTCAATTAAAATCGGAGGGCCAAATATTTATGAAGGTTTGCTAAGATCCAATCTTCATCAACTACAATATCCCAAATATCATCTCCTAGTGCAGAAAGATGAAGCTCCACTTGTTCCGTGTTAAACATTACAAAATCTAAAGCCTCCCATTCGCCCCTATAGCTAGTGAGTTTCCAATGTCTGTAGGGGAAGACAATGAAGAGCTGTTGCTTGGAAATTTGGTATTGCACCACCAATTTCTCTACCATTACCATGCACCTGATGGTGTCACCTTTGTGTTGGATGACCTTGGACTCCCAAGAATCGGGAAGAATAATAGCTAAAGCATCTCCCCCCCTTTGCAACCTATATAGTCTGTGTAAAGTGCACATCACCTGCAATGAACAAAAACAAAAACATGTGAAAAGGCATGAAAAATAGTGATGGTTGCACGATGCATATGCTTCATTGCATTGTAGACGTCAAAGAAGACCATCTTTCCCTTGGTCTACCTAGAGTTGACAAAAGTGCTACCAAGTCGAGAAGTACAAACTGGGTAAGCCATCAAGTTTTCAAAGATGAAGGCCCATTATTGCTACAATGTGTAATTATAAAACTTTTCATCTCTAAGAGTAGAGTTGTGAAAATATAAGGGCTCATAGTTTCCAATGTACCAGAAAAGCTTCAAGTTTCAAAGAGATGAGCTGTTAATATTAAGAATGTGAGTACATTTATGCTGCTCTCTAGATGCTTCTCTTGGATCTCTATCTATTCACAAGCACGGTAATGGTTTACATCATCACCTATTCACAACAATACATAAGCAGCTTAGTATGATAAGGTGCACACTATTTGTTCATGTACACTTTCACATCATTTGCATCTTAAAATCTGATTAAAATAAAAGCAAAGTAAGGTTGCTCAATTGTTTATTTTTGTAGGAGTTTCGGCCATTATACTAAACTAAAGGACGTGGTGTAAAATTGAGGTTGTGAATAAAATCATGCATGCCATTGATCTCTATCTATCTCTATCCTCTAATGACAAAGTATATTTATCTTTGAGAGAGCAGATTGCATTCAACTAGCTTGAGCCTATTTCCTTGCGCACAATCTATACTATACCAACCACTTGGCTTAATTGCTGCTCTATTAAATGTGCGATTGGACATTGAGGCAATGTAGGACATCCTTTTTTTGTGTCCACATTAGTTTCCTTGACAATTTGAGAATATGAGTATCATACCCTACTTGAGTACACACACACACACACATATACATACTACATATATACATATATGTATAAAGATATGTACATACATATATATACACACATGTGTATGTATACACACACCACACACACACACATATATGTATATATGTGTATTTGTGTGTGTATACATATATGTATGTGTGTGTGTGTGTATATATATATATTCTTATATCGAAGATTTGTCACATAGGTCTTGGAGCCTCTTGTTGTTATTATAGTACAATAACTATGACATTCAAAACTTTTTTGCTCCTTTCGTGCAACCCTCCTCTCTCTCTCTCTCTCTCTCTCTCTCTCTCTCACACACACACACACACACACACACACACACACACACACACACACATTAGATGATAGAAGTTTGCACGGAGCTCATGCATGCATACACATACGACTTGGCATCGTGGTATAATAGTTGACAAATTGGCATTGCGGTTAAAGTGATGACCTCAAGTCAATCCATGAAAAGGATGAGCAAACTCCTTTTTCTCAATCTCTGTAAAGAGAAGTATAGATGGCTATGATTGGTCTCTCTCTCTCTCTCTCTCTCTCTCTCTCTCTCTCTCTTTCCTTCCCATAGATATTCAAGTGTTAAAGACTTGTTATGTAACTTTAATGTCTTTTTAGATTGTTCTTACACCTTAAAACATTTTATTTTCTCTTTCTCCTCTTCTCTCTACTGCTTGTTGCATCCTTCGTTGGACGCTAAAACATTTTTCTTTTATGTGTGTGTGTGTGTGTGTGTGTGGTTGATTTTTGATAGGCACCTTTGCTTTCAAAGTTTAGATAATTTACTAATATAGTTTAACTCTTAAAAATAAAAGAGACAAAATATCCAAGAAGAACTGCTAAAACGTACGTTAACTTGATAATTTCTCTCCCTATTTGGGGTGCCAATGTGAGGGTTGATTTTTGTTGCGCATTTTTTTTTTCGTCGGTGAAAACATTAGCTACTTTTTTGAAAATACACTATTACTCAAACAAAACCATTGTATCTTGGAAATTTGAATTTGGGAGGGGGGGGGGGGGTTTCACTATATATGAATTTTGTATATCACGTGCAACAACTATTTTTAAACTCCTTATCTCTGAATTTTTAACAAATAATTCAATATTAAAAAAAGAATTCCAATTACATTTTATGGTACCCTTCTGTATGTGAAAATGTGAGAAAAAAATTTTAATAATCCGTTCTGATGTAGTCGCATAAATATTAAATGACCTCCCCTCCCCCGACACTCCCACGAGAAATTTGAAGGGCTTGAAGGGTGTCCTTGGTGAGACGGAGCCCTATGAGCTCGAAACAAAAATCTCTCTCTCTCTCTCTCTCTCTCTCTCTCTCTCTCTCTCTCTCGTGCACATACACGCACACACATGCAATGGGATGGTGTCTCTCTCTCTCTCTCTCTCTCTCTCTCTCTCTCTCTCTCTCATTCATGGTCAATAACATGGATAACTACTTCTTCATTTGCATGTATTTTCTCAAAGTGAAACTACCCCAAGTGGACACCACACGAGCTTTTTTCTTCTTTTTTTTTCATTCTTTTAAAGGATTTTTTTTTAATATCAATATTGATCTTGAAAAAAGACTCTTGAAAAGATAAAGCCAAATATATCTTCAAAAATTGAATTCTCATTAAATAATAAAATATTCACTAAATTTATCTCTTTTTTGTTACGTTCATATAAATCAATGCATTTATTCTATGTAGAGTAGAAAGTCTTTGAGTTTCTATTACTAAAACACTTTCTAGTACTAAAGAAAAGAAAAGTCTTTTGATTTTACATTATGACAAAAGCTAACAAAAGCTGCTTGTTATTTCTTACAATCTCTCTCTACTTTTGCATTTTAGAGAGGTTTTCTTTTAAGTGAAGCATTGAGTGACACATGGAGTATCTCTCCTTCCTTGAAAAATTTAAGCTACTTCATATATAGTAAGTACTAGTACCGGCGACGAACGCGTGCAAAGGGTCGTTTTAGACTTTAGCCTTCAGGTCGCAGATTACGATACGTGTAAAAGGCTCCCCCTTCCTCCATATTATGTTAGTAGATAGAAAGGAAAGTTTTCTCCAATGCCCACCAACCATGGTTTCCATCTTAAAATTTCTTGTTTGAAAATGAATAATTATAATTAGACTTTCAATTCCATAGCCAATTTTGACGCATTGTAGTTATAAATCTCAATAAATAGCTTGGTATTTGGTGTTTAAGAGTAGCAAAGTGATCAACTTTGCCCATCTTGGTGGAGTTGGAAACCACTCCCTTCTTGTAATTGGCAATGAGATGGCTACTAAATGTGCAAACCATGTCTCCTTCCGATGGGAGTAAGTTTCCTTCTATACATGCTATCCCATGGCATAACCACTTGCAATGCAGAAGAATGTTGCGCGTTAGGAACAGCCGCTGGCAAGGTGGATAATTGGCTAGTTCACTGAACTAGCCAATTATTTTGTCACACATCAGACTAGCTCACTATGTCAATTATTTTGGGACAGGTCGGCCAAGTCACTAGATTGTCAATTCTTGGAGTGACAGGAAACTGGAATCATGCCGCTAAGTTTAGAATAGTTAATTCAAGTGCAGTAATATATTAGTCATTTGGAGGAGTGTGCACAAGCTGCGGCTTTCTAGTTCCTATCAAGAGTCCTCAAGCACGTTGCCTAAATGGAATCATTCAAACTAGGGTAGGATGGGGACAAATCTTTGCGCTAGAGCTCACATGCAAAGCCTGCATTCTCTGCGTCCTCTCTCTCTCTCTCTCTCTCTCTCTCTCTCTCACACACACACACACACACACCTCTTTCCTCTACAAAGTGGGCGCCCAGAGTTCTTCAGCTTGCAGCCTTGCACACGCACGCACTCACATGCAGCGGCATGCGTATCTCAACTAACCCAAGAGAACCCATGATTTTTCCCCACATGGGTTCACGAGCCCGCCTTCTTTACACAATACAGATATGGCGTTTTTCTGTAATTTCTGCGCAAAATGCACTTGCTTGATCAGGAAAGCAGTACGACCTCGTTGCGAAATTGCATGATTTGCCCAAATCGGAAATTTTGCATGCTAATGCCTTCGACTTCTGTGCAAAATGCGCTTTCCTGCTCAAGAAATTATGAGTACAACCTGGTGGTTTCCCCAATTCGGCAAATTTGGTTGTTTCAAGCTTCCGATTCTCTGCAAATTGCACTTTCCCGATCAGGAGTACATGAGTAAAACCTGGTTGTGAGTTTGAGGGCTTTGCCCAATTCAACAACTTTGCAAAAGCGGGAAAAAAGCTGGATGCTCAGCAAAATGGCCCTTTCTGCTGCAGTATTCTATCTCCTGCTCTTTGCTTTCCCCTCAGCATCAGTTGAAGCTAACCCACATGAAATTATTGAATGCCTGGATAGTCCTGATGGTTACACTTCCTCCTTCGCGGCGGCTGCAATAACAGCGACATCATCATCCTCATCGTCGTCTTCGCTTGCGGACATCTCTGACAGTGCCAAAGAGCCTGCTTTTGTGAGCTGGTTGAAGGGCGTGCGGAGGCGAATCCACGAACGACCGGAACTGGCTTATGAGGAACACGAAACAAGTTCTTTCATAAGGGATGAGCTCGATAAGATGGGGGTGGAGTATCGATGGCCAGTTGCGCACACGGGCATCGTCGCTTCGATTGGCTCCGGGAAGCTGCCCTTTGTGGCTCTCAGAGCTGACATGGATGCTCTCCCTCTCCAGGTGGTAACCATGAAAGCTGAGCATCATCTAATCCTTTGCTTTTCTTAATCAGGCCTTACCAAATGAGTACACTAAATAAATACTGAGAAGATAATTAATCTGAACTGATGGCATTAATTGTTTGGTAAAGAAATGGCTTGTTCTTATGCCCTCTTCAAACTGATGATAACATTTGGATGACTCAGGAAGCAGTGGAGTGGGAATACAAAAGCAAAATACCAGGAAAGATGCATGCATGTGGGCACGATGCACATGTGGCGATGCTTTTGGGTGCAGCAAAACTCCTGATGCCTTTACTGACAAAGATCAAGGCAAGAAATTATATAAACTTGTAGTACACACCTTAATCTTATCTCAAACATCAGTGTGTAAAGAATCGAGTATAGACTTGCGGTCGGGGAATTACACGAGAATAATGATGTTCGCTGTGAGCGAACAAGGTGTAAATCTCCTTGAAGGAGGGCGGTGCAAGCCAATATTCTCATCTCAAAAGCAGGGTCCAGGACACCACAGCCACACTGATAGATGGTTACCTTAGTATAAATTGCTAATATCTTGTTAGATCTTGCAGACATGCAATATAGAGTTAGAGCTAAAAAGTTGTGTTTGCTCATAGAAGGTGGCCGCTTTTCCAGCTACAGGAAAGTTCAAACCTTTTGAATCTAGAATCTAAAACAGTTCCCTGAAATGACAATCCTCTTTACATCGTCTGTCCACATAAACATACGAGTATCGCTAGGCGGCCTCTCTCTCTCCCGCCCCCCCCCCCTTTCTCAGCTCTCTCTCTTTTTTTCGCTCCCCCACTTTTGGCTTATAGCCTTCATCTCGCAGAACGTGACACGTATAAGGGTCACTTCCTCCACCATATTATGTTAGTAGATAGTAGATAATCCCATAGTTCTCATTAGGGTCACTTCCTCCACCATATTATGTTAGTAGATAGTAGATAATCCCATAGTTCTCATGGGGGCCCCAAGGATGCTTTTTGATTGTTTATAGTCCTGCAATTTGCCACTACACTCACATAATATTTTGCTCCCATTTACAGGGAACAATCATGCTCATTTTCCAACCTGCCGAGGAGGGCGGTGCCGGCGCCAAGCGCATGATCGAGGAAGGAGCCCTTGGCTCAGCGGAAGCCATATTTGCATTGCATGTCATGCCATCAGAACCATCGGGCGTGATTGGGATACGGGACGGCCCTTTTTTGGCCGGCTCAGGAGTTTTTAGATCCATCATCTCTGGTCAAGGTGGACATGCCGCGTTGCCCCATCTCACAGTGGATCCCACTATTGCAGCATCCTCCATCGTGCTGAGCCTGCAACATCTAGTATCGCGCGAGGCGAACCCTTTGGATTCTCAGGTTAGATGCTGTTTTGTACCTGCTTGAATTGTAATTTGTCAGTACAAGCACAAATGTCAATGGCCTGCAGACAAGTAATACATTAATTGCTGCCCATGTGATGGAAAATATGTGTAGTATATGGTACCAAAGCCCCACCTTAAAGGTCTCAGATAATACCTTATATCTTTTGCATTAAACAAGCTCTTGCAGAAAATTAGGGCATCAAACTATCATGCATGTGAGCAAAGGCATTGTTTGAACTTTGTATTCTTTAAAGAAGTTTAGACTCTCTTTCTCTCTCTCTCTCTCTCTCTCTCTCTCTCTCTCTCTCACTCACACACACACACACACACACACACACACACACACACACACACGAGAGAGAGCTCTCACACACACACACACACACACACACACACACACACGAGAGAGAGAGAGAGAGAGAGAGAGAAAAGAGGAAACTGGATTGACCTTTAATTCACAAGAAGTTTTGGACAAACTCTCACAATAATTCTCACATTGTGACTTACCTAAACATCATGAGCTTATGTGAGGGAGGCGTTGCATACCTAGCTAGGTACGACAGGGGGCAGGGGACCGCCTGAGCTTATGTGAGGGAGGCGCTGCATACCTAGCTAGGTACGACAAGGGGCAGCGGTGGCCGGCGGTCCCCTTCCCCCAATCGTACCTAGCTAGGTATGTAGTGCCTCTCGAGCAGAAGCTCATGATGTTGTGCATCGTACAAAAAACACTCCGTTTTCCTACATGACAAAATTTCTAAATCTTCTTGTGTTTCTATGTAGATTGGTTATCCCAATTCACACTTGAGTGTCATGTCTTGAGTTCGAGACCTGTTGTCGAAGAGATCTTTGAGATCTCTTGGGATTGTTTTGACAATGGCAGAATCTCTCTCTCTCTCTCTCTCTCTCTCTCTCTCTCATTCATTCAATGAATCAACTTGATCTCTTGGGCTTCTTCCCACAATGTGAAAATCAGGCTTCTTCTTCTCTCTCACCTTGCGCTCAATTACAGCCTCTGAAAATTGCCCATTAAACAATTTCTTCTAACTACAGCTGCTAGTGCTATTATTGCAGCTTGATTAATTTAAGCATTACTGCTGTGCATGTTTAGGTGGTGTCGGTGACGACCATGAACGGAGGCACTACATTTAATGCAGTGGCAGAGTCCATGGAGATAAGTGGGACATTCAGGGCTTTCACAAATGCCACTTTCAACAGGCTGAAACAGAGGATTCAGGAGGTAGCCTCTTATTATGTGACACCATCGCTTTGTTTCTTTGTTCTTGCTTGGGTTTAAGGTGCCATTGGTTATGTAGCATGGGTACCTACATGCGCGCCACACCCCGGGACTTCGCGCCACACCCCGGGAATTCACCACTCATAATAAGGGGATGTCACCTGCATTCATGAAATGCCGCTTTTTAACCCCCACAGGAAGTTTTGGACAAATTATTCTCACACTATTTCCCACATTGTGACTTACCTCAACATCGTGAGCTTCTGTGAGGGAGGCGCCGCATACCTACTAGGTACGATTGGGGGCAGGGGACCCCGGCGCATACCTAGCTACGTATGCGGTGCCCCTCGAGCAGAAGCTCATGATGTTATGCATTGTATGAAAAACACTGAGAAAGACTCCGTTTTCCTACATGAGAAATTTTCTAAATCTTCTTGTGCCCTATATATGGGGCCATTCTTTGTATTAAATTATTGCACCTTTCATTCTTTTTATAACCCCCTCCCTAACACAAGAGAATGTCAAAGCATGTTAACATGACACACTTTTATTTAGCATAGTCATGTTAGCGTAATTTGAAAAACTTGGGTTTTTGGTAAAATTTTTATAAATAATATAAAAAAAAGTGATTTGTACATTTGGATTACTTGTTTGAAGAGCTTTCTATTGATATAATACGACATAGATCTTGGTGATCCAGCTCATGTTATTGTGCGAGTTCACATACTGCAAAATTGTGCTAATTAGCACTGTCCGAGACTGCCTTTTTTGTGCATGTTAACATGCCGGGGGCTAAAGAACAAGAACAAGAACAAAATGTGCACTCACATACAAACATATCATAATATTAATAGCTGAGTTAAGATTCCATTGATAATTTCAGGTAGTTAGCAAGCAAGCAGAGGTGCATAGGTGCCACGCAATAACAAGTTTCTTGGAGGATAAGCACCCAGCCTACCCTCCCACTGTAAATGACAAAAAGATGAGCAAACACGTGCGCGATGTTGCCACAGAGGTAGTGGGTGCCAAGAATGTCATCGAGGTAGAGCCGATAATGGGGGCGGAGGATTTCTCCTTCTTTGCAGAGATCATTCCTGCAAGTTTTTTCTTCATGGGAATAAAAAATGAGTCTTATGGATCAGTTCACTCACTGCACTCGCCTTTCTTTGTTGTGGACGAAGAAGTCCTAGCTATTGGGGCCACAATGCATGCTGCCATTGCTTACCGGTATCTGGAGAATCATCCTCTGTTATCTGCAGGTAATGGAATGCATGACTTTGGGGCTTGCAAGTATCACAAGAAGATTTAGAAACTTTCTCATGTAGGAAAACAAAGTCTTTTTCAGTGTTTTTCATACAATGTATAACATCATGAGAGGCACCGCATACCTAGCTAGGTATGATTGGGGACAGGGCACCACCGGCCCCCCACCGGGCCGGCGGTCCCCTGCCCTCAATCGTACCTAGCTAGGTATACGGTGCCTCCCTCAAAGAAGCTCATGATGTTGAGGTAAGTCACAATGTGGGAATTATTGTGAGAACTTTTCCAAAACTTCTTGTGTATTATGTGTTAAATGCTAGGTTGCATTATGGCATGTGTGTGTGTAGAGAGAGAGAGAGAGAGAGAGAGAGAGAGAGAGAGAGAGATGCCTATTTTTCCATTGAAGCTACTTCCATTGAAATGAATGTACAGGTTGACAATCTACCTACTGAAATTGAGATGCCAAAGCCTAATGGCATCTAGCTATAGAAACGGTTCCATTCATGTAAATGCTCTAGGGATAATATAGACCACACCTCTGCCCTTGTACATTTATAAGCCATAGCCAAGCATTTTTTCCCATTGTAAACTTGGTGGAAATTCAGACTCACAAATTTCTAGGGTCTCTACTTTATTTACAACACACAAGTGACTCCATATTGCATGTGAATAACACAAGGTGGACACTAAAGAAAGTTCATAAATTTTCATGTGTATTATGTGCTCTTAATATGGATCCTTGCATTGGATAATGCTCTACTTTTCTTTTTCCTTTAGTTATCCTTTTTGTATCACTATGGTTCAACCTCGGGGACATGCGGGGGTGGGTGTGTGGCCGCAATCTTGTGAAAATTAGCCAATGCATTGTAAAAAAAAAGAGAGAGATGATCTACTAGTCACAGGATATGTCCTTCATTCTTAGCTAGTGCTAGGTCCCCCTCGCTTTTGTAAATTGAAAATTTTGATTTAAATGCAACGAGTTTGAATTGAAGGGTGAAAGAACCTTAGACAATGGAAGATGAAAGACAAAGAGAATTTGAACATCAAAAGTTAATACAATGTGTCTATACTAATTGTGTTTTCATTTTCAATTCTTTTATCCTATCCTCTAATTTAAGCTTCCTTGATCCTTATCAAAGGAATATTGCTTATTAATGAACTTCCAATTGCAAAGGGTTTTTGAGAAGGATTTTGATGCTTATTTCGAGAGAGAACTCCACAACCAGCATGTCATATGCTTATACATAGGGTATGCATTATGTGCAGCAAGCACACTTTAATTATTTAATTAGTAAAGCTTTGGGGATAATAGCATTACATGTGTCATATCTTTGCCAAATCCTAGAAAGTCAGCAACGTTACAAGCACAACATCATATTGTCCCAAATGCTTACAAATAATATTACAACGAATGATAATTGCACCAATAATCTACATTCTTTGAGGCTATATAATTTACTTTAATGGAAAACTCAACCATCGCATTAAAGGCACCAGAACGTAGTAATGGCAGAACATTAATGTCTTAATCTCAGAGAGGTGGCGGGTTAAAGTTGTAACGAGATTGATGAGGAGAGAACACGAAATCTTGCAAGCACACATGTACAACCAAGAGAGAGAGAGGTGGCGGGTTAAAGTTGTAACGAGATTGATGAGGAGAGAACACGAAATCTTGCAAGCACACATGTACAACCAAGAGAACACACCCGATGCCACTTCTTGTTCTTCACTATTCAAAAGGATGATAAGATCTACAAAATATCAGTGAGAAATACAATATAAATGATTATTGACCTTAGTACTTGAATGCCCAACTCTCTAAGTAGCATTTGAAACAGTTCTAGCTCACAACTTCAGCACCCCTATACTCAACCTATATACATAAGCAATCAATCATGGGATGTTGCTCCATGTGATAGTATGGCTTCCAACTGCGAACATGAACCCACTAGTAGATTAGAGACAATACCAATTCAATGTGCAATTGTGTAACCATAAAGCTGGAAGTTTGTGCCAACCCCATGAAAGAGTGCATAATGCAAGCTAGCACTCACATAGCAAAATGTGCACCTCATTGCATTTAAATGTGGCTTCCTCGTGGCTTCTTTAGAGGCTACATAAAGTGGCTCTCCAACCTAACCGTGTAACTCAATTATGGTTGTGAGATTTTCAAGTAGATCACTCTATCCACAATATTCATGTACATTGTAGCATTCCCAAGTACATTACCCATGTCACCTCACGCCTTGAAATTTTGATATATGGGTTTATCAATAGCCTTACAATTTTCCATACCATACTTTGACAACATATCCAATGCATATTGCCTTTCAATAACCTACACATGTCCTCTTTTGTGTGTATAATTTAAAGGCCACAAAAATATCATAGCTGTCCCAAATTCTCCATATTACATTCTTGCTTTAAAAGACTATTTACATGCTCAACTTGAGTTTCATGATTACCTTAAATAATCAAATCATCTGCTTTAATAAAAACGACCACAATCCATGCCTCTACGCGTACAAATAAGGATTCCTGTTAACCATACAAAATCCAATAGCAATTGCATAAGATATAACCCTTTCATACCAAACTATGGGCACTTGATAAAGTGTAACTTCCTCATTATACCTTATCCAATAGCAATTGGATAAGGTATAATCCTTTCATGCCAAACTATGGGGTTGAAAGCAAGTATTGGTGGTACAAAATGTGGTGTCCTTGACACAACAACCCTTTGGTGAATTTGTTGTTGAAAAAATGAAGTGTTACGTGATGAAGTTATTTTTATTTTATATGGTTTATATGTATTTTCACAAAGTGGTGGTCTTTTACTTTATGGCAACAAGAAAACTGTCGAGTGGGGTCATTGGAGACGTGCGATGCTTTTTTGGAGGGGAGAGGGCAGGGAAGTGCAAGGACTCCCTCTCTTCTCTCTCTCTCTCTCTCTCTCTCTCTCTCTCTCTCTCTCTCTATCTATCTATCTATCTATCTATCTATCTACGTGGCTCTTGCGCCCACGGATTGTATGCCAATGGAAATCTACAGCAGAAACAACGTGCTCCTTGTCTTGGCTGCACTAGCCATGATCTAAGATTAAGCCAGAACCATAGCCATAGTTCTCTCTCTCTCTCTCTCTCTCTCTCTCTCTCTCTCTCTCTGGGTGCAAGTTGCACACAGTTCTGCACACGCTAATGGAGATACCAATTTCAGAGAGCTTCCCAGTTTTTGATGCCTACAAGCCAACAACTAAACACGAAATGGATACTACTCCAAGCATGAGCATTCCAGTCACTTCATCTCTCACAAACCTCGCTTACATGAGAGATTGTTGGGCTATAAATAAGCATCAACAAAGAAGCAAGGAAAGGGTTCCCAACATCATTGGGAGAGCTTCAACATGCAAGTCAAGGAAAAATATTTGCTCAGCAGTGGCCCAATGTTGGCGCAACCAAGCACGAGGTCTTTTGGCTAGCGAGCAAAAGGAGCTCTTCCAGGAACTACTCCAACATAACACATTTTCAAAGCTTCAGGTTGTCGATGTTGAATATGGTCTTGTGAGTGGCATCCGCAATACACTTACACAACTCAAGGTCCCTCGTTCTGCAAACAAACGTTTTGCCAAGAAAACCTCTTTGAGCATGGTTTTAAATACTCCAGGTGGCTCAGTAATGAATCAGTCTAAAATTGCAACAATATTAGGTGTTCATTGTAGGAACATTGTAGCGACAACTTCTCGCCTACACATGAAAGATAAGATGAGAGAACCCACTTAACAAGATGATCTCTCAATACTAGGTCCATGGGACTGCCAATATCATGTCTCTTTGTAGTGTTTTTTGTTTGGTAATCTTAACTTTAGAGTTCCCAACCTGGTACTTCAAATTAATGTTGTGTGTATTGTTTGCACAGTACCAAGTCATTGAGACTTTGGAACTTTGGTAGTTCATCAAATGATTCGTCAGAGCTGACCAACACAAAAAGCACCAACCTTGGTACTTTAGGATGGCTTGGGTACTATCTCTCAGTACCAAGTCCATGGGAATGCTATTATCATGTATCTTTGTAGTATTCTTTGTTTGGTAATCTTAACTTTAGAGTACCCATAGTTCCCAACCTGTTACTTCACAATGTTGTTTGTAGTATTTGCACAATACAAAGTCATTGAGACTCTGGGACTTTGGTAGTTGATCAAATGATTCTTCAGAGCTGACCAGCACCCAATGCACCAATCTTGGTACTTTAGGATGGCTTGGGTACTATCTCTCAGTACCAAGTCCATGGGACTGCTATTATCATGTCTATTTGTAGTGCTTTTTGTTTTGTATTCTTAACTTTAGAGTACCCAGAGTTCCCAACATGGTACTGCACAATGCTGTGTGTACTATTTGCATAGTACCAAGTCATTGAGACTTTGGAAGTTTGGTAGTTCATTAAATGATTCTTCAAAGATGACCAACACCCAAAGCACCAATCTTGGTACTTTAGGATGGCTTGGGTAATATCTCTCAGTACCAAGTCCATGGGACTGCTATTATCATGTATCTTTGTAGTATTCTTTGCATTAGGAAGAGAATGGGGTCTAGGAGGGCCTCTTTATTTGGCAGTTTAAGAAAGTCATACCTTTAGTATTAAGAAAGTAACCAAAGGGTAGCTTTTGAATTCAAACAGGAAAAACGGCTAGTTTATTTGAATTCAAAGTTTCCCCCCAAAATGGAATTTAAAATCTATGAGGGCCATATCATGTAGCATATCTATGGAAAGAGCTCGATGCATAGATTGCAGATCTATGATCTTAGCTTTTTTGTGGGAGTTATGGAAGGCCGAAAATCAAAAAATGGTATACCTCCTTTTTGGGAAAAAAGTGCATCCTTTGACCACTCTTACACACCCACCATTTTTTCACACATGGAGTCCACTTATTTGTCAAATTGTTAATCACCTCCATAAGCTCATGGAAAATAAAGAGGCCTTCCTACACCCCATCCTCTTCCAGATAGTTTGGTAATCTTAACTTTAGAGTACCCAGATTTCCCAACCTGGTACTTCACAATGTTGTCTGTAGTATTTGCATAGTACCAAGTCATTGAGGCTTTGGAACTTTGGTAGTTCATCAAATGATTCTTCAAAACTTAGAGTCGTACAACACCCAAACCACCAATCCTGGTACTCTGCAATCTGCATAGTACCAAGTCCCTGGGACTAGTCCCCAGAGTTTCAAACCTGGCACTTTACAATGTTGTGGATAGTATTTGCACATTACCAGGTCACTAATACTTTGGAATTTTGGTACTTCATCCAATGACCTTAAAAAACTTAAGGCTAATCACTACCCAAAGCACTCATTTTGAAACTTTACAATGGCTTGGGTACTATTTGCATAGTACCAAGTCTCTGAGGCTGGTATTATGTTGAATTCTTTGCTTTTTGAATTCTCAATTTCAAATTTGGTAGTTTACTATCAACTTTTGGGTCTGGTTATTGTAACTTTTGAAGCTTTCATCTCTTTGTCATCTTCAAGGACTCTAACCTACATTGTTTTTGTATCTCAGGTGGAACTCTACAAGAGATTCAAACGAACGCACCCCATGATTGAGCTATCTCTTAGGTCTTTTGAGGCCTTGAAGCCATTCTTTGCTCGAAACCTAAAAGAACGGTATACTTGTTGTTGTGTGTATCATGTGAAGATGTTATTACTCAAGGAGTCTTTTAATCACATGCGGCAAAATAATTTTGGGCATCATGGAAAAGCTCATACCTGTAGATGTTCCGTGTGTTGTAGCAATAATGATGCAAATCAGTGTTGTGCAAATCAGGTAGTATGGCAGCACACAAGTAGTTTGTGGGAATCCATTTTGTGTACAAAGCCGATTGACAACGAGTTCCACGCAAAGAAATGCTTGGTTGGAGAATGTCCTCAATGTGGCGTAACCACGTTACCCTTCTGCCCATATGAGATTTCCAATGATAGAAAGGAGGTGTCTGTGAAGGTGTTCATAGACGTCAGTGGACATGTGGCTGACGATGGAAGTGAAAAGAAAAGAAAGGACTTGGTTCTACAAAGAACGTCAGGTGCTTCTTTCCATGGCCTTTTTGTAAAGCATCTCAAATATTTCATCAAGCACAAATTCATCTTTTAGGCAGGCACAACAGTTTAAAGAAAGCATGCTTAGATTTTGTAACAATGTTGTTGTATCCGTAATTGACTTTGCAAAGAATTATTTTTTCAAAGTACAAAATGAAATACAATCGATGCATTGGTGGTCATCACAAGTAACAATCCTTGTGCATATTACATACGTTAGAAATTCAGGAGGTGCCATACAGAAGACACTGCATTTCTACATATCTGATGATAAGCAGCATGATAATTTTTTTGTGCACCATTTCTTTATGCTTCATGATAGGTGGCTGAAAGATCAAGGTCACCGTTTGGGATATCATTGGGTGTGGTCAGATGGTGCAGCATCACAATTCAAGGCACGTCGACCTTTTTACTTTGTTGTCGAGTACCATCAATTGATAGGCTTGCACATGATGTGTAACTCTCTGCATCAGGGCCTGGAAAAGGGGAGCACAATGGAGTTGGTGTTGTCATCAAGAGAACACTAACGCATGAGGAGTTGAAACCAGACGTACGGGGCACCGATGAAGGGTGCGGCTAATGTTGTTAATTTTCTAAAGGCAAAATTTGGAGACATGACTGGGTCACACAAATCTAGCACACAAAGTGTGTTTTGGCTGGTTTCAAAGGATGAAGTGCAACAGTATATCCAGTGGAAATGTCAACGAATCCAAGGCCCATGCGCTCTACGTCTTCGTACACTCTCATTCTTTTGTGATGCATGTTTAAGTGGGAAACGGAGGAGATGCAAGAGCAAGCAATACATTGAAGAATGGAAATACATATCCATTGTACCGGTGCAAAAGGTGGACAATGAGGATAGTTAGGAAGAGGAGGGAGCCATGGAGGATGATAGCAATATGACAACTGTAGCAATGAGATCTGGCATCAACTTGCCAATGTACGAGGGCAACCCACAGACAATGTGTGAAATGTTGTCCGTTGGGGACAACTTTGCAATGAAGGCAGTTGAAGGCGGTGCGGAACTTTGTCATTTGAAATGCACCAAAGCCATGTACCATGCAAACAAATCACAAAGGGATAAGTTTCACAACAAGGTTTTAGAGGTGGACTTGTGGTTGAAGTCTTGTACTATGGAAAAGTGGATGGGAAATCTAATACATACAGGCTTTTTGATTATACACCACCAGTCATGATCTATTCCCACCTTGTAAGAGCCAAACAAATTCTGATGGAGCCTATGTCTGGACTCAAAAACATTTTTATCCATATGATGACGATGGCAAAGAGTATGAGGGCATTTGACCCATCCCCACCTCTGCCATTCGAGAGATTGAGTATTTTGTACTAGTTCTGCCATTCAAGCTTGAGTAATTTATCCTTTCCCTCTCTACCTTCACTATGTATGCACATCACATGCTACACTATTGAGGTTCATAATATAACATAATTTACATGAACTTGGAAAACAATGAGAAGACCATTGCCAAATTTGGAACTTACTAGTACTGGTAATTGTAATTTCCCAAGCTCACAATGTTTTTTTTTCAAAACAAGGCTAACTCTGCTATAAAGTTTGTATGATTGACTTTCATGACATAGAATCACCCTACAATGAGAAGACTAATACCAAATTTGGTACTTACCAGTACCAGTACTTCAAGCCTCAAAAGCTTGAAATTTGGTACTGTTATTAAAACTTCCCCAGCCCATAATATTTATTTTCCAAAATAAGCTTTCTTCTACAATCACCCTATAGTGAGATGATCAACACCAAATCTAGTGTTTTACAAACCATATTTGGTAGATGCCAATGCCAGTATCAAAAGCACCAAATTTTGTATTGGTATACCTAACTTCCCCAGCCCATAATATTGTTTCTTTCCAAAAAAAATCTATCTTCAACAATCACCTTGTAATGAGATGAACAACACCCAATTTGGTACTTTGAAGTACAAATTTGGTAGTTGCCAATGCCAGTATCACAAGCACCAAATTTTGTATTGGTATACCTAACTTTCCCAACCCATAATATTGTTTTTTCCCAAAATAAGCTATCTTCAACAATCACCCTGTAGTAAGATGAACAACACCCAATTTGGTACTTTACAGTACCAAGTTTGGTAGTTTCCAATGCGAGTATCACAAGCACCAAATTTTGTACTAGCATAACTAACTTCCTTAGCCCATAATATTGTTTTTTTCCAAAGTAAGCTATCTTCAAAAATCACCTTGTAGTGAGATGAACAACACCAAATTTTGTACTTTACAGTACCAAATTTGGTAGTTGCCAATGCCAATATCACAAGAACCAAATTTTGTACTAGTGTACCTAACTTCCCCAATCCATAATAATGTTCTTTTCCAAATAAGCTTTCTTCTACAATCACCCAGTAGTGAGATGAGAAGCATCAAATTTGGTACTTTACAATACCCAATTTACCTGTACCAAAGCCTGAAAGTTGTCAGTCCCAGTACCAAAGGCTTCAAATTTGATACTGGAAAATATTTTTTTTCGAGCCCACAATGGTAAATTTTTCCAAACAAAAGCTCTGCTATAAAGTTCGTATAATGGAGCTTCCATGAGTTACAATCACCCCACAATGAGAAGACCAATACCAAATCCAAAGATCAAGACAAAATGACCACATAAGCATTTCAAGGGGGTCAATATGTATAAAATGTGTATATCGCGTGCGTTCAAGGACTATTTTTAACACTCCTTATCTGTGATTTTTTGAAAAAGAAAATACACCTTTTGTCTATTCAGTCTGTTATTTGTTTTTCCAATTTCATTTTATGATACCCTTTTGTATGTGAAAATGTGAGAAAATATGAAATTTAATCATCCCTTCTGCTACACTCACGTGCTAGTCACAAAATTATTAAATGACCCCCCCGCCCCGCCCCCGAGAGAAGCATATTGTAAGAAAAATAACTAAAATGGACATTAGTAAATTTTCATTTTCACATAAAGAGGAATACATAGCAGACTGCAACAGGAAAATTTTCTTTTTTTGTTCCACAAATCATGGGCTGATAGGGGAATCAAAGAGATAAGCGTATCCTCTTGCTGAATGAAATAATCAGCAACAAGAGAGCTAACATCATCTTCTACATCAAAGACGTGGTGTTGACAAATATATGTTGTTGGGTAGGGAGCAAAAATCCATCCCTCTAGCCCGGGTTTGACCTAGTCTGTGAAATACAAGGGATAGTAGGGATCAAGGTAAGAAGGCTCATATGACCGAATGGCCAGACAATTCTCATAGTCATTTCTAAGAGACTTATATCTACAGTCATCTACAAGTATGGTAGTGTTGGCATTATACGACGGGTGTTTTGTCCACACTGATCTTAGCAGCCTTAGGAAGACATGCTGATCACCAACATCCCCTAGCATACACGGGACATCAAGGATGTTGGTAGCCACATCTCACAATCTTCTTCGTTGAAAACATCTGTAAGAGTACGGGAAAGTTAAGCAGAATTAATGACAGTACACACTGGTAATCAGCATGAGGCAAGAAGAGGGTCATACATATACCTTTGATGGCTCGTTTACTACGATATTATGGCAAGCATGTTCCCAAAAAGTGCATTAGCTTTTCTATTCTACAATAGGACCATATCATATTATCTCCTTGCCTAGACAACTTTACGAGCACATCCTCTGTATCCGTCTTGATTACATATTATAACTCTTGACCCAGACGATATACAAATGGTTTCACCTCCATTGGGAGGTGAAAAAATTGCATCTTCAATGGTGGTGTGGTTGTAGCTCTTTAAAAGTACACCATTCACATCAAATACAATCAGCCATCTGCCTATAGCCATAACATCTTTTGGCAGCTCTGTGTCAACCGATTTTTCTTTTAGCCACCACCGATCAATTTCTATAGTGCCAATAATATTTTGAGTCGATTAGCACACAATGAAGATCCTACAATAGCTTACTTACAGGGTCAATTCAAAGATCAAAGGGTCAAAGTCTACCACAAGAGAGCACAATATAAGAAGGAAAATGTAGCATGTACTTAAAACATATGGTAATAGATGGAGACCAAAATATAATCTCAGCACATTACATCAAGACACAGACTGTCAATTACAAGGGTAGACATAAGCTAAAGTTTGCAAGCATGAGACTTGTTGGAACATCCACAAGCTCAGTTTCTTCCTACTATAGACAACAAGTACGACAAGGTGAAATCACCTAGGGATGTCATCATCATGCTGGCCACCTTCTCTGGATCAGTAACGTTCCACGTCCACATCAATCAGATCAGTCACCTTATCCTAAAATTTTCCCTTGTTTACATCTTTCTCAGTAGTCCCACCCTTTAGCACCATCCTCACTACTGTTCGCTTTCTTAACACCATCAGCCACTGCCTTTCCATTCTCTTCAATAGCACCCTGCCCTACCATGGCCTCAGCTCTAGCTAGCATCACCTCGTCAATTGCACCTTGTTCATCAAACTTGGTTTGCTTGTCCTGTGGCTTGTCGACGTCCATTGCAAAGGCCTCAAAAGTATTCATTCCAACACTATCATGGCCTTCAGCAACCTCCCTCTTCTCCATAGCAGAATCCACCCCTTGGCTTTCACCCATTCTGTACACATCGTGTCCCTCCACTTTCTCCTTCCTCCTAATAGATTCCAAGTCTGTGAGGATGTCTTGAACCCGTTCCATACTGGCAAGGTCCTCCACATCCTTAACGTTCCTTGCACATCTTGGCTTGCAGGTGTCACATCTTCCTCATCTGCACAATCACAAATGACTCACTCAATCAACATCGTAATCCAAAAGTAGAAAGCCTCAACATATTGAAACAATGCCAACTTACCGTTTATAGTATAATGCCCACTAATATACGCTTTTTCCACTGCGAGAATTACCATGCCACACCCCTCTTTCACACATGTGCCACTAGTTTGCAAAAATGCACTGAAGCAGAGAGGGTGGTATTGATGCATTCACTCTAAGATGAAGCTACATAAACCACCTCAAGATACTTCTCGCATGTAGCACACATGCCGAACACCTGGATTGTTTGTCACTATCTAAAAAGGGTGGCACGGGGAAGAGGGAGAGCCTCTTTCCCTGCTTCACTTCCTTGAGAATCCCATTCACAAATTGGAAATGGACCTGTCCCTCCTTAGAGGAGGCCTCCAGCTCTCGCCTCCAGCTTGTCATGCTCTATCTGTTACCACAACAAAAGAAAAATAATCAATCTCATAGAACACGCCATGCGCTAGACATTGCACACGAAATATCAATCATTGCACCAGCAATACCCATGCAAATTTGAACTTGCTCCCTAAATTCACAACCACTAATACTACCAAGCAAAGTACCAAGGTAGTAACTAGGCATTAGTACAATAAGTAGCTAGAGATAGTACCAAAAATAGTAGCACGCAAGAGTTAAAAACCACCCAATAGACTATGGAAAGGTACCAAGACTAAACAATTGGCATTATGCCAAGGAAGTACCAAGGCAGTTCAATCCTACAATGATAAGGTCCAAGGCACTACCAAAACAAAGCAAAGAACCAAATTACTGATAGCGGGAAAAAGAGCAGTGCAATCGGGTGGCCTCTGTACTCATGCACACTCCACAAACCACGCCTCATGCAAACAAGCAAAGAACAAAACAAAGGGGGCACCACCCTAAATTTCGGTTTAGGGACCTCACACATAGTGCACATAGGCAAGTGAGACTTCTGGCATTATGATGGCATCAAAACATATGGAAAAACACATAGAACGAAGCTGAGGGACCTTATGTAGCATATATATACACAAGACATCAGCTTAACAATACAACGGCATCTGATCATACATAACAAGGATATAGAGAAGCAAGCCAAGGATGGCATAATCCCTTGTCAAAAACAATCAACCCAGTAAGTAGGTATGATCCTACTAGCAACACATCAATACCTTAGATAATGATGGTGAGGATGGTGGCCATGGAGCATGAGAGAAGACTCCTTATTTAGGTTTTAGGGCTAGTAATGTAGCATACTAGAGGGAGAGAGAGAGAGAGAGAGAGAGAGAGAGAGAGAGAGAGAGAGAGAGAGAGAGGGAGAGAGAGTAGAGCTCCATCCATAGCTCCTCGTTGTGAGCAATGTCGTCATAGCTTCATTGCTTGGTGAAGTGGGTGAAGTGTTGGTTTTGAGTGAGAGAAGGCCTCCTTATATAGGTTTCTGAGAGGGTTTAGGATTAGGGATAAACATGCTTAAATCCGTTGATTTGGGGTTACTTTTTGCTTAGGGTGGTCAACAGATTGAGGTCACCTGATATGTCACCATCAAGATATTCTCTAGAGTGATGTGAGAGGGGAGGGTAAATGCTGATTTTTATGATTGTGACACATGGGGATAAGGCCTTGACCAGCATTTAAGAGCAGGTTAGGTGGCTGTTGAAACTGGAGGTTCTGCACATGTCAGGGGGGGACCTGCTGGGTCCTCCTGAATATCAAATTCTCAAAAAATCCTCAACCATGGCTTCTTTTGACATGTGTTCTTTGAAAAAATCAGCATGGCTCTTTTCAACTCAAAAGTCTTTATCCCTGTTGACTCACCTTTACCATAAGATTTTCCCCTTTTCTCCTCCTGTAACTGCATTGTTGATGCCCAATCACTGCTTCTAGTAACAGTGAACTGTTACCTACCAAATACTTATGGTGCAGTAAAAAATATTTACCATGGGTAAAAAAAGTTACTGTAGGTAAAAAGTGATTTGTATTTACCATGTAGGTGAAAAATATTTACCGTGGTAAAAAAATATTTACTGTCGGTAAAAAAGTGAAAACGGAGTATGTTGTGCTGTGAGTCCACACGAACATCCTCGTGTAAATTTCACTAGAAATTCACACCTAGAATGGGCTATTCTGTAAGATATAGGTTGTAGGCATGCATAAGAGCTCGTTCCCACGTATCTTCTGTCCATGGCACTTTTTACTCTTTGGTGCTTGTGAAGTAGATTTTTCTTCTCTTTCGAGATCCCTTGGACTAGAGTATCCTCATTTCCCCAACAACTGACTGTGCCTTTATTGCATCTTCAGAAGGGGTCCTAAAAACCATGCATCATATAGCCCTCCCCCTTAAGCTAGAGGTATTTGATGCCTCTAGCTGTAGGTTGTGCTACAATAGGGTTCTCTTGAATACTTACCCACCTGGTACCAATTGAATTTGCCATGTTACTGCTTTCTTGGCTGATGCACCCTGTTTAGTCCTTTATGATGAATAATGGTATCCATGCATGACTAACAACTGGTCTCCTAGACCCTTGAAAGCCATACCCCATCCATTGTCAATATCCGCTTTCACTGGTAGCATTCTCTTTTTTTCTTCTCTTTTTTTCTTTTTTTTTTCTTTTCTTTTTTTTTTGTCTTCTCTTTTTTTTTTTTTTTTTTTGAAATGACTATGTACATGATTGTTACCTTAGTTGGAGCTCGAATATGATGAGCTCTCCTCTGAACCATCCTTAGCATTGATTTCACCAGCATATGGCTGTGAAAGACGACATTGGTAGGCCTTCAATCGCCAACCATTTACCGGGGTCTGATGTACCTTACCATCTAGGTCACCTAGTTGGTAACTACCATTTGAGAACCTATGTATCACTACAAAACGGCCTTCCCACTTAAGCAAGAACTTACCATCCTTCCTGCGATCAAAGCGATTGTCGTATCTGAGCACTAAAGAACCTTCCTTGATACCTTTCTTGACAAGGTTGCGATTGAACTTCTTTCGTTTCTTCTCTGCCTGGGCTGCATAGTACTTCACTGCTGACTCTCGATCTAGCCCTAACCTCTCCAAATCGATGATTCTTCCTTCCACCTGCTTCTCTTGACTATCCTCTTGATGTGCTTTTAGAACTCGGAGGCTCGCTAGCTCCACTTCTATAGGCAATAGTGCCTCTTGCCCGTAAACCAAGTGAAAAGGTGTATACCCCAAGGATGTTTTAAAAGATGTTCTGTAGGCCCAAAGTGCTGCATCTAGGTGTTTGTCCCATGCCTTAGGATGTAAATGCACTTGCTTAGTGATGATTTTACATATAAGACCATTTACCTTTTCCACAAGACCATTGCACTGAGGTTAGTATGGTGTAGAGTTCCTGCGCTTGATGTTTAACTTTCTCATCAATTGCCCGACTAAATCAGCTCGAAATCTCGGTCCCCTATCCGAGAGAATCTCCAAAGGTGTGCCAAAACGGCAACAAATGCATTCAAAAATGAAATCACTCACATCCTTGGCTGTGATGCGCTTTGTGGGACGAGCTTCTGCCCATCTGGTCATGTACTCCACCCCCATAATGATGTATTCCTTCCCTGATTGAGTGCAAGGTAGTGGCCCTATTGCATCTATCCCCCATTTTTCAAATGGCCCATAGGTTTTGATTGGATGCTGATTTTCATGGTTAAGACGCCTTGGTCCAGCTTTTTGGCAAACCTCACATGTGCGGCACCAATGTTGTACATCTCGAGGGAGGCTTGGCCACGTGAACCCTGCTTGTAAAATCTTTCTGCTAGTAATCTCTTGTGCAAAGTGGCCACCACACACACCTTCATGACAACTAAACAAAATATCCTTTATCTCTTGGGATGCAGGAACTCTCCTTAAGACAACATCTTTCCCTCTACAATACAAGTCCTCATTCACTAAGCTATAGTCGGTAGCCTTTTTTGCCAACCACCTACGTTCACTTTTACTCATACCAGAGGGTGCTTCGCAATGCTCAAGAAAGTAAAGTAAATCATGCAGCTCCTCCTTTCCCTGGTATAAAGGACTTTTCACAAGGATAGCACCTACTATGAGAGTTTGTAGTTCTTCACCTTCTAAGGCATCTGCTTCTCGATTTTGATCTCTAGGTACAAAGTGCACTCGAACTTCTTTAAAACCCTTCAACAAGGCCTTTGCTTCCCTCATCTTAACAGACAATTTGTCATTTTTACAGGCCCATACACCAACCATTTTCTTAACAATCAACATGGAGTCACCAAAAACATTTAGCTTTGTGATGCCCTGAGAAAGACAACATTGCAACCCTAAAACAAGGGCATGGTACTCTGCTTCATTGTTAGAATGAACCTCTTTTAGATGAAACCCTTTTGCAAAGATCTTCTCCTTCTCTGGACCTAATATTACTATGCCTGCTGATGCCTTGTCTTTGGTCCTCTTGTAAGCCCCATCAAAATACAGACTGTGTGCTCCCAGTAGAACTTCAGGCTCTGGGATAGGCGGTACCTTGCTAGGTGCCTCTTTCTTGGCCTTCTCATAACACCTTTGTGTGAGGTCATCTGCCAAACAAGCACGGGTGGAATCCTCTACTTGTAGTGTGTAGTCAAACTCTTGAAGCTGCACTACCCACTTTGCTATTCTTTGAGACAATTCCATGTGTTGTAGGGCATATGGAAAAACCTCCTCGGTTGTGATCACCACAAATTGTCTCGGAAGTAAGTAAGCCCGAAACTTCTCCACTGCAAACTTAAGAGCTAGCACCAATTGCTCAGTTGCGCTGAAACCCTTTTCAGCAGCTGTCATCACTCTACTAGAGAAGTAGACTGGTCTCATGAGAGATGTCTTTGGGTCTTTTTGCATCAAGACAGCTCCTAGAGCTTCTGGACCTACACTAGGATTTACATAGAATAATTCACCCCATGTGGGTTGTAGGACGACAGGCAATGAGCTCAAAATGGTTTTAACTTCTTGAAAGCACCTTTCACCCTCCTCACTCCATGTCAATGTAGTGTGTTTAGTGAGCTGCTGCAAAGGATAGATTGCCTGAGAAAGGAGATGTATGAATCGTCCCATGTAGCGAACCTTTTGAATGAAGGAGACTAGTTGCTTCACGTTTGAAGGAGTAGGTAAAGCTAACAATGTCTTTACCTTTTCAGGGTCAGCCTCAATACCATCTTGAGACACAACATGGCCTAGTAGAGTGACCTTGCTCTCACCTATGTGGCACTTGTCTTTATTCAATTGCCCACCCAATTGGGCCAGACGGGTGAAACCTTCATCAACCTTGGACAGATGTACTTCCCTAGAGCTGTAAATGCAAAAATCATCAATGAAGACTCGTATGGACTTACCAAAGTAAGGTTGAAACACCAAGTTCATAAACCTCTGGAAAGTAGCTGGGGCATTAGTTAAACCAAAAGGCATAACTCTATAAGCAAAACACCCCCAAGGTGTTATGAAGGTAGTCTTTCTTTGGTCTTCATTTGCAATTCTGATTTGGAAGTAGCCTGAGTACCCATCACACATTGTGTACATTTCATGACCAGCCACTTCATTTAGTATTTCATCTTGAAAAGGCAAAGGAAAATGGTCCCTTTTTGTGGCTGCGTTTAGAGGCTTGTAATCCACACATACCCTCCACTTCCCATTTTTCTTTGGTGCTACCACAACTAGAGACACCCACTCAGAATCTTCCACTGGGTAGATAAATCCTGCCTTGAGTAATCTTTTTACTTCTTTTAAGAGTGCATCTTGTTGCACTAGCCCTAATCTCCTTAGCCTTTGCACCACTGGTTTGGCACCTTCCTTTAATTGGATATGGTGTTGGGTTACCGTCACTCCTTTAATGTGCTCGTAATCAGTTATAAAGAGGCCAGCATGCTTCTTTAGTACCTGCAAATAGGGTTCTCTCTCTTCTTCTAGTAGGTCCTTAGCTAGCATCTCCTCTAAGCCTGTGGCTTCTTCCTTGTTTAGAGAGTCTTGACCACCTTCTCCTTCTGGGTTTCGCAGTATTATACCCATGACTTCCAAAGAGCTAGCATCCTCCTCAGATGACTCATCCTCAGATGAAGAGCAGCTTCTTGTGCTCCATTCATCCATAGAAGTCTCCATCTCTAGGTCTTGTTGTCTACCCTGCTTCATGTCATACACAATTTTTTGTTGCTTGCCACCTACCTTATGATTTGGTCGCAACTCAAGGGAACCTGTCTCCCAATCTTGCCTAGCTTTCATAGCCATAAGCCAAGGTCTTCCAAGGATTAGCGGATAGCCCTCCCCCTTAGTTGGGATCACATAAGCATCAATTGAGATTGCAACACCAAAAGCTGAAACCTTCACTCCATTAACCTTTCCCACACAAGCCACCCTTACATTATTTGCCATCTTAGCTTGTAAGGAAGTTTGCTCGTTTACTTCCAAACCCAACCTGTGCATTAATTTCTCTGTCATAACACAAATCTCGGCTCCACCATCTACGTACACATTGGAGACTCGCTGACTCTTAATCTCTGCATCAATGACTGGCACGATATCCTTCATGCCTCTTGCACTAATAGACCCAACTGACTTTGCCTTAGCCCTCCTGGTGCTGACCATCTTAGACCAGGTTCTACGCATCTTTGGGGAAAGGTGGAGGAGTTGCTGCCATGAAATCTTTGGTCCTTGCTTACTCACATCTACTACCAGGTCGTAAGGTATGGATCCTACCCCGAGTGGAAAGTCTTCTACTCCTATGTGCCTCCTTGACCTACTCTTCCTTTTCTTGTCTCCTATCACTTGGGAGGAACCCTCATTCCCTTTATCCGGCTCTGAAGCTTCCATTTCATCAGTTCTTTGTCTCCTAACTCTCTTTATTGGCATGGCAACAGCTTCCTCCATTTTTTCTTTCCCTTTATCCTTACCATTGTCAAGACTTATGACAGAGACAGCCCTGTCCTCCCCTCCCGATGGTAGTGGAGGGATCTCTGCTAGTGCTTGTGGTGGTGGAGGAGGGGGTCTCAATATTTGGATTGGTGGAGCCACGTGTGCATTTTGTCCATTTAGTGGCCTAGCTCGAGGAGGAGTGACTTGCTGGCGAGGAGGCCGTCTTTGATTACCATTTTCTTGATAGCGTCATGGATGGGGGCAATAATACATGCCGTGACCTACCTCTCCACAGTTGTAGCAAATGTACTCACGTGTTTGCCTTTGTCCTTCTTGTCTATTTCGTTCATTTCCTGGCTGGGGAGCCCTTACACCTTGAACCAGATTGATGGACAGGCTCTCTAGTTGATTGGTGATTTGTTGAAGTAATTCTTGTTGAGAGGACTCTCGGTCTGTTGCTCCTATCCCTGCTACTACCCTTGCCGTAGGTTGAGCTAGCGGTGGAGGCTCCATTCCCCCTTGTAGTTGAGCTTGGAATTTTAACTTCCTATCCTTCTCCCTTGCATAAGTCATAGCTTTATCAAAGGTATTTGGGAATTTACCTTTTACCTTTTCTCGAAGGATGGGGTAAAGCCCTGCCAAGAAACAGTCCTTCTTTAGGCATTCTGGCGCCCTTTCTCCTTCACCTAGTGATGCACACCATTTCTCCCACAGGTTGGAAAACTTTCCTTCATAGCTTCTATAGTCATTGGGTGATGTTTGGCGTAGCTCTAAGAGCTATCTCCATATCTCCTCTGGAGGCTCATGGCGGCGAAATTCTTCGATGAAGGCCATCTTTAAGGACTCCCAATCTCTTCTTTCTTCAGGTGCCAAAGTTTGATACCATAATTTTGCACCTTCCCTCAAAACCAACGGAAAGGCCCTTAACTTAGTAGCTTCGTCATCCCTTCCCGATACCAGAAAGGCCATTTCCAAATTATCCAAAAAGTCTGGAGCAACCTCCCCAGGCTTACCATAAAAATTAGGGAAGGCCATAAGTGAGAGAGTAAACAGCTCCAATTTATTTTAAAATAGAGTATGGTAATTACAATTTGGAGCTTTAGCACAACTTAGCTCAAAATAGGATGAAGATCGACACATCAAAGGAATGGTAATAGTCTAGTAAGGGTAGAATGACAGGATGAGGAGAGCGCAAGATTTCCCCAAGTCTCTCGGCTCCAAACAACAGGGCTATTCTTTGCTGATAAAAGATTTTTCTATCAATACAAATATTCACACGGATATGACGCACAAAATGGATAGAAAACATGCGGGGATCATCATTCTCATTATTGGCATCCATACTTATACACAAGAGCCTAGCTTAGTTGCACCACCTTGGGACCAATGAGCCTAATCAGCCACAGAAGGTCAGCACCTCGGATCACTTCGACTCTTCCTGATGCATCTGTGAAGACGTAAGGCGTGATGGCAACACTTTGTACAATGCTGAGCCTTTTAGCAAGCAAAAATTGGATTCTATTACCATAATCAGCATGACGAATGAAAGTGACACCATTAATGTGCAGCACATCATCAACTAAGATAGTTTCCTTAGATTGAGTTAACTTCTTGAAAATTAGCAGCAAAGGTAGGGCAGGGAGGCTTTTCACCCGGTCTCCAAAGCACTTTGGACAATATCCAAAGTGATCTTCACGCGGACAGGAGGTTGGCACGGGATTGGTGGTGTCTGGATTCACAAAGTGCACTGGGAGCACTCGCAGACGGGCGGCAATCTTGTAGACAAGCCTTCGCCTCTTTGCTTCAGGAGGATTTAGGGGTGAGAGTCGTGGTTGCAAGTTGGAGGTTGAAGTTGGTTGCTCACTAGCCTTTTTCTTGCCTGTAGTGGTCATGTAATCCCTTATTAATGAGATTAAGCCAAATGTTACCTTACGCTTGAGCACGTGCTACGGCCTTGGGCCACTTAGGTGTAGAGGTGATCTTCCTCCTCTTAGTCGGCTCCTCAGGAAAGAGAGGTCTGGTGATGCTTTCTCTTCCCTTAATGTGTGTCACAGTACCTTCGTGTATGTTGATGTAGAATATTTCAAGCTCGTGTGCGTTGGAGGTTTTTGGAGCACTCATAGGTTGAGAGGAGAGGTATATCAAGCTCTTCTTCTCACTCTCCTTCGTTGGCGACGATCACGAACAAGGCATGTAGAAGAACTTACTTCTTGATTTTCAATGACACTGTAACCTGGTAACAAGACCTCGATGAAAGCTTTTAAGGCCTCTAAAGCCTCCTCCTCTTCTATTCTCCAATTTGCAAACTCCTCACGCCTTTCGTCCATGTTGTAGATTGCACATCTTCATTGCTTGTGGACTGAAGGTCTGTGTAGCCCTCCTCAGTGGGGGCACCAAAATGATAGCGGGAAAAAGAGCAGTGCAATCGGGTGGCCTCTGTACTCGTGCACACTCCACAAACCACGCCTCATGCAAATAAGCAAAGAACAAAACAAAGGGGGCACCATCCTAAATTAAGAGGTTTAGGGACCTCACACATAGTGCACATAGGCAAGTGAGACTTCTGGCATTATGATGGCATCAAAACATATGGTAAAACACATAGAACGAAGCTGAGGGACCTTATGTAGCATATATATACACAAGACATCAGCTTAACAATACAACGGCATCTGATCATACATAACAAGGATATAGAGAAGCAAGCCAAGGATGGCATAATCCCTTGTCAAAAACAATCAACCCAGTAAGTAGGTATGATCCTACTAGCAACACATCAATACCTTAGATAATGATGGCGAGGATGGTGGCCATGGAGCATGAGAGAAGACTCCTTATTTAGGTTTTAGGGCTAGTAATGTAGCATACTAGAGGGAGAGAGAGAGAGGGAGAGAGAGTAGAGCTCCATCCATAGCTCCTCGTTGTGAGCAATGTCGTCATAGCTTCATTGCTTGGTGAAGTGGGTGAAGTGTTGGTTTTGAGTGAGAGAAGGCCTCCTTATATAGGTTTCTGAGAGGGTTTAGGATTAGGGATAAACATGCTTAAATCCGCTGATTGGGGTTACTTTTTGCTTAGGGTGGTCAATAGATTGAGGTCACCTGATATGTCACCATCAAGATATTCTCTAGAGTGATGTGAGAGGGGAGGGTAAATGCTGATTTTTCTGATTGTGACACATGGGGATAAGGCCTTGACCAGCATTTAAGAGCAGGTTAGGTGGCTGTTGAAACTGGAGGTTCTGCACATGTCAAGGGGGGACCTGCTAGGTCCTCCTGAATATCAAATTCTCAAAAAATCCTCAACCATGGCTTCTTTTGACATGTGTTCTTTGAAAAAATCAGCATGTCTCTTTTCAACTCAAAAGTCTTTATCCCTGTTGACTCACCTTTACCATAAGATTTTCCCCTTTTCTCCTCCTGTAACTGCATTGTTGATGCCCAATCACTGCTTCTAGTAACAGTGAACTATTACCTACCAAATACTTATGGTGCAGTAAAAAATATTTACCATGGGTAAAAAAAGTTACTGTAGGTAAAAAGTGATTTGTATTTACCATGTAGGTGAAAAATATTTACTGTCGGTAAAAAAGTGAAAACGGAGTATGCTGTGCTGTGAGTCCACACGAACATCCTCGTGTAAATTTCACTAGAAATTCACACCTAGAATGGGCTATTCTGTAAGATATAGGTTGTAGGCATGCATAAGAGCTCGTTCCCACGTATCTTCTGTCCATGGCACTTTTTACTCTTTGGTGCTTGTGAAGTAGATTTTTCTTCTCTTTCGAGATCCCTTGGACTAGAGTATCCTCATCTCCCCAACAACTGACTGTGCCTTTATTGCATCTTCAGAAGGGGTCCTAAAAACCATGCATCAATTACCTACAAAAACTACCAAATTTTGTACCTAAGAGACCACGGGTATTGTATGCACCAAAGAGATCAAGAACACACAAAGGCATCTTCTAGTCAAAGGTAGATTTGGTACTATACTAGGGAAGCACCAAGGATGTACCATCCTATATGTATAAGTACCCAGGCACTTCCAAGACAAAGTAAACATATCAAAGCTAGCTAGAAGCATACCAAATATAGTTGGAGGTAGTACCTATAAATCCCAAAGAGACCATGGAAAAGTACCTGAGACAGCCCTACAATCATTAGAAGTACCAAATAGTATTGTATGCACCAAAGACCAAGGAAATTCCAAGGCAGTCCTAGAGAAATCTATGATTGGTGGTATATCAAGGGAGCACCAAGGCAGGTAGAGACAGTACCAAAAATACTAGAAGCCAGGAATTAAAAACTACCAAAGAGACTATGGAAAGGTGCCACGGCTAAATGATTGGCACTATGCCAAGGAGGTACCAAAGGAGTCCCATACTACAATGATAAAGTCCAAGGCTCTACCAAAACAATGCAAAGGACCAAAAACTACCAAAAAGAGTACCAAAGAGTCCAAGGGTACTTATGCACCAAAGAGATCAAGAACATACCAAGGCATCTTCTAGTCAAAGCTAGATTTGGTACTATAACAAGGAAGCACCAAGGCAGTATCATCCTAGATTTGTAAGTAACCAGGAACTTCCAAGACAAAGTAAACATACCAAATCTAGCTAGAAGCAATACCAAGTACACTGGGAGGCAATACCTATAAATACCAAAGAGACCATGGAAAAGTACCCAAGATATCCCTACAAATCATTAAAAGTTACCAAACAGTATTGTATGCACCAAAGACCAAGGATGCCAAGGAAGTCCTAGAGAAATCTTTTATTGGTGGTATATCAAGGGAGAACCAATGCAGCTAAGATAGTACCAAAAATACTAGAAGGTAGGAATTAAAAACTACCAAAGAAACTACGGAAAGTTACCAAGACTAAACGATTGGCACTATGCCAAGGAGGTACCAAAGCGGTCCCATCCTACAATGATAAGGTCCAAGGCTCTACCAAAACAATGCAAAGGACCAAAACTACCTACAAAAACTACCAAAAATTGTACCTAAGAGTCCAAGGGTACTGATGCACCAAAGAGATCAAAAACATACAAAGGCTTCTTCTAGTCAAAGGTAGATTTGGTACTATACTAGGAAAGCACCAAGGCAGTACCATCCTAGATTTCTAAGTACCTAGGCACTTCCACGAAAAATTAAACATACCAAAGCTAGCTAGAAGCAATACCAAATATAGTTGGAGGCAATACCTATAAATCCCAAAGAGACCATGGAAAAGTACACGAGACAGCCCTACAATCATTAAAAGTACCAAATAGTATTGTATGCACCAAAGACCAAGGAGATGCCAAGGAAGTCCTAGAGAAAGCTATGATTGGTGGTATATAAAGGAAGCCTCAAGGCAGTACCAAGACAAAGAAAACTACCAGAGTTAGGTAGAAGTCATACCAAAATTAGCTGGGGTAGTGTTTATAAATACCCAGGAGACCATGGAAAGGTACCAAAGCCAATCCTACAATAGTCAATAGTGTTAAAGAGTATTATATGCACCAAAGACCAAGGACATTGATGTACAAGGGAAACCTTTGATTGTGTGCACAATCCAAAATTGCAAGATGTATTACCAAAATGCATTACACAACTACCAATGAAGTATCAAATGTACCTAAATGCCCTAATGTAAAACATAGGAGTAACAGGCTAGTCAAATAGACAAACTAGGACCAATGGACCATTTACCATACTTGCTCCTGCTCAAGCTCCATTTTGATATTTTTTATGTCCTCGGTGACCCTTAGGCATTGTAGCATGTTTTGGTTTGCTGCAAGATCATCTTCCACCTCCTTCATCTCTTCATCGTTTATTGAAATTTGGTTTTAGAGCTCTTTCAATTGCATTGTATACAGCTTGATGTCCACGTTTATCTGCTTGGCCACCAAATTGGACCCCTCACACCTAAGCAGTGCCTCCTTTTTTAGCTAGATCAAGGTCCTCATCTCAAAGAGCCCATCCATAGTGTGCTTGCTCTTGGCCGGCATCCTCTCCACCAATAACTCCAAATCAGCGAAATAGTCACAAACCGGCAAAATAAGCCGCAGCCGACTCGGTCTCCGTGCACAAGTTTCTACCAGATTGTGTAATGCAAGGATTTTTCTCATTGGTCAGCCTCAAAGGCACCATTTTCCTTTCTCCAACCCTCAATCTTCCACTCCAACCCCCCTCCTCTTGCTCTGCACATATGAATAACATTCTCACCAAACTTTGCCCATGCCATGATGTGGTCTACAAGGTCTTTTGTCGCAGCATGGCACCTCTCAAAAGCATACCCTCGAGAAAAATTCGTTGTAATCTCTCCACAAGATGGTGGCGCTTGATACATCTTGTGGAAGAGAAGCATGCAGTCGTCTATGAAGCCAGGGTGCACGTGATTATGATAAATATTGGCACCTTTGTTGTGATTAAACTTGAACATTGTTAACCATTGATCCTCTGGGAGCATAGCTTCATTTAGATCCTTTGGAAGCATGCCTAGTACGCTTAGCCCATACTCCTTGTGTAGCTCCTTTGTTGTATGATAGACTTTTGTGAGCATGGGGTAATCTTCCATTCTATTTTTTCCTACAAAGATCAAGTCATCTCACACATTCCAATAGTTAGATTTATTTTTTTACAACATACATATATTATCAAATCTTGTAACATGCAAATTGGCATTTGCAGTGCAAATCTCAAACATGTAGCTTGCACTAAGAATACATGCTAGACCTTGTTTTGAAAATCAGCTACCCTAAACCCTAAAAAACTACATCTTTTATTTATGTATTGACATACAGATCAAACAATGCTCAACTAATCTGTATTAATAGTGCTGCATGCAAAAATGTTTGATCTACAGTTTTCATCTCAACATGCACAACTCACCTCTGCTCTTTGATGTAGACCTGTCATCGTTGGCAAGGATAGAAGACCCTCCATGTTCAAATTGTGCGGCTGAGAAACTCAGCTTCCTTGCATGAGTATTCAGTTTCCTCACTTCCTTGTACGACACAGACGGTGTGGTCTTGGTGCTGCGAGGAGACATGAGCTTGGAGTTGCCCTTGGTAGGCATGGCTGCACTTTGAGGAGTGGACTTAGTAGCAGTAGCCCTCCGCGGGGACCTCATAGCAACCATCAAATGGGACACCAAGAAGAGATTGGAATGAGAGCATCAAAGAGGATGGCCACAAAGCACAACTCAATGTAGAGGAAGCTTGTGATGTGACGATAGGAAGGTCAATTGGCTTGTCAGTTCCAAGCATAGAGGATAGCTTGTCTCGCACGTGGGAGAGAATAATTTGAAGTGGTTGTCCTTGCAATTATTACACCACATACACACGTGTTTAGTCAAAAGTAGCTCATCATATAAAATTGGGAGCCCCCCCCCCCCCCCCCCCCCAAATTAAGAATATGACATCTTTTGGTTTATGGCCATAACAAAGTAGCACCAAATAGGTGAATTCAAAATTGGTCCTCTTTTTATACTACCAATACGTGCTTTTAGCCATGGGCACTTGAAAAAGTGTAACTTCCTCAGTATACATACACACTTAGGATGTCTAACGATCTCGTATCAATGGGGTTGCTCCATATATATCTCTTCTTACCAACCAGCATTCTAGAATCTATTCTGACATCCATCTAATATAAACCCCATTTTTCTTGTAGGAATGACAATAATGTTACAAGAAAAATGGGGTTTATATTAGATGGATGTGAAGAATAGATTCTATAATTCTGAATCTATCTTAATAAATTGAATGTCTTCTCATAATCAATCCTAGAGGTCTAGCTTTGTCCTATTCACTAACCAATTTTCATCGTGTCTAACATTGTAATCACATTTACAACCCATTATATTCTTTTAATTTTTTTCAATGGTGCCAAATCTCATATATCATAAGCATCAATGGAAAGCATCTCCTCATCCATGTCCCACTTTGTAGCATCCTCAAAATAAGTAGGTTCTACATCTTGCACAATCTTTGCTATAAATGGCCAATGGCGAGCCACACCTAACTACCATACCTCAAAAATTGCATATGATTTATCACTCATCCATATATGAATGGTCCAAGGTCACTGCTATGTACCCTAATTTCTATTTTACATGTTTCTTACACTCAAAGTCTTCATACACGGTACACCAAACTTCTCATCAAGATTTTAGTCCAAGCTACTTGAATCAGCATCCTCCTTGCATTCACTCAAATTTGGTATTATTGGACCATTAAAAACTATTTCCTTCCTTTTCCTTGAAACATATGATGCATTTGAAAAAAAATTATCTCACACAACTTGCCACTCCATGGATTCTTAGCATGACTTTCACGTGGTCATTCTTGTGGTCCACAAAAAACTTGGGACTATGCACTTGCATCTTTGATAGCCACATTCTTCTTTATATCAGCCATAAGATCATCTTCTGCATTAGCATACCAAATCTTTGTATATATCAAAATCACATCCATAATCATTCTCACTTGATGGTAACATGATTGTAGTAGTTATATCCTTTCAAATGCTCAACAGAATAGCTAAGAAATGTATGTTTTCTAACTTTTGGATAAATTCCTTAACTTGTTGAGTTTTTCCAGTAGCCAACCCCTCATAACTAGTGATCAAGGTTGGAACCTGTAGATAAACATGAAATGACTAAAGCGTGTTGTAACATGCTCAACACTATTATAAGAAAACTTCAAAAGAGGGAGGTAATCTTACCAATTCGATTTCTTTTTGCTAACGTATACTCATAGCATATCCTCTAGCACTTGGTTAGCTCATTTTGTATGCCCATCCATCTCTAGATGATCTGTAGTATTGATATTGAGTTGTGTGTCTAGGTGTTTAAAGATAGCTCTCTAGTAGAGTTTTGATAATGGACTTGGTGAAATAAACTTACAAAGTTTAGTTAAGGTGTCTACAACCACCCATACTAATGACCTCAGACAATGGCTGGTAGACCCACAATAGTATCCATAGAGATACTCTCCCATTTACCATTTCAAATCTCCAAAGGATGTAAGGGACCTTCAGATGCTTTTCTTTATTAACTTCACAATTTTGGCTATGCAAGATATAGTCTTGAACATACTCATGTAAACCTAACCAGTAAAACTATCATTGTACGAATGCATAAGTTTTATTTATGCGTAGGTGTCCTTCACTAGAACTGTCATGACATTCATAAATAACTTGGCACCAAATGTATGTGTCCGTTGGTACACAAAGTCTCCCCTTGTGGAGTAGGTACCCATCATCTATGGATAAATTATTCCATCTTTGTAGCTCATCACTCGAAAGAGGAGAACTCCACGTGGAGGAAGTAGACACACTACCATCATTAGAGTGAGAAGTATCCCTCCCTTTGACATGGCTCCACACCGTGGAGTACTCGCTTCAGAGTTCCATGAAGAGAAGAGAGTTGATCTCAAGCATGCGACTAAGAACATGAACTACCACATTGTATTGTCTCTTACAATAACAGAGCTTGGCATGATAATCCTGAAGGATCTCAGTCCACATGACTTTTCAACCCCTAACTCAATCTATTGTGTAAACCAGTTTATGATTTCATGGTCAAACACAATTTCAAATTGAGCACCATACAAGTAGTGTAGCCATGTCTTTAGAGCAGACACAATTGCATAGAGCTTGCAGTCATATGTTGAATAATTTTGTTGTGCTGAATCAAATTTCCTACTCTCAAAGGTAGGTGGTGTGCATTCATGGAGTCCCAATAGCTCAATCGCTGGCATCGATTTCAAGCACAAAAAGTTTCATAGGATTGACAATAGCTAAAATGGGTGCAGTAGTTAGATCGATCTTAAGTGCTTTGAAAATTTGTTTTTGAGCTTCTTCCCAATAAAACTCTTTGCCCTTGGCTTTCAATTGGTCTGTCATGGGAACAACAATGTGCGCATAATTTTAATGTATCTTTGATAAAAATCTACAAAGCCCAAGAAGATCTAGAGCATCACCCTCATGCTTTACATGTAATGTGCTTTCTGTCGGATTGTTACGAAAGCCTTGTTTAGACCAAATGAGTGTCAGCCTTCTCATACCAAGCACGAGGATATTGATTCAATCCATACAAATATTCCTTATGTGTGCACACTTTATCTTCCTGCCCTTTAATGACAAAACCGTGAGGTTGTGTTACATAAACTATCTCAAATATGTCACCATTCAAGAAAGGAGTAGCAATGTCTGACTGCTGATGTACATCCCAACCGAAATGAGCTGCCAATGCACATAAAAAATGCACAGTGTTCATACGACAAGTGGGAGAAAAAATCTCTTCATAATCTACGCCTTTTTGTTGTGCATAACATTTTGCAACAAGTCAATCCTTATAGTGATCAATCTCACCATTCGGCTTGCGTTTCAACTTGTAACCCCACTTCATACCAATAGCCTTTTTGCCAGGAGGTAAATCGCATAAAGTCCATGTGTCTTTTTCTATAAGTGCATCATATTTTGATTGCATGGTAGCCATCCATTTTGTTGAATTTTGTGCTTCATCAAAAGACAGAAGTTCCTCAACATCACATAAGCTAGACATAGCCAAAGAATAACAATCTGATGCATAAGATGCATGGCAGGAACCTAAATGAATATGACTAGACAAAGGTAAATCCAATTTACTGTCATGCAAAGTATGCACCAGCCATTTTGGTATACCTCTAGCCATTTTTCAATCCTTTCCTCGTCAAGTAAATCATGTACATCTGCATCAATAATAGGATGATATGTAACATTTTTAGAAACCCCCATATGTTGTATATTTTCCTCATTGGAATTTACATTCAGAATTCCACCATTGAAAAGAGGCAACAAAGTGTCATAAATGTCTAGTGAGCTTACATTACCATCTCTAGTACATGATGAGGGCCGCTTCTCAAAATTTGGTCCACCTCTCTCTTGGTATGCACTTGATGGCATGGCTTCAAGGCTTCATGGAGGAGGAGGGATCTGATGGCATGAAAATCACAATATATGTACACACACACATACACACACATAGAAAAATCTGTGGTTTTGACACATTTGGATCTTGGAAATAAGGAGAGGTAGGAACAAACCTATGAAAACCAAAAAAAATTGACTGGATGCTGATTCTACCTGACTGTCACTACAGGTGAAGAATAAGAGTCAATAGTGAAAGCGAGGAGAATCTTATGCATTATGGAGTTGAAGTCAACAAAATATTATCAAATGCAAGCATACTTCACTTGTGGACACAAAGCTTGCACATGGAGTCAAGAGGGGACCACCTGGAGGGCTTTTAGGAAGGAAAAGACAAAAATAAATTTTGGAGGGATTTTTCAATATTTTCCATTTTAAATTTTAAAACATTTTCAACAAAAAAGTTGTAGGGGTCAAGCTGAACTTTCTTCCCCTATTTGTTTTTATAACTTTTTGGAGCTATGATTTGGGAGATATGGCCAAAATGTTGGAGCCTATTTATCCACATGTGAAGGAAGTCATGATTATCCAACTCCACACACATGCACACACCCTTTTCACATTGAACATTCCTATCAAATCATCCATTAGCCTCCGGTTTTTCTCTTCTTCTTTCTCCTCTCTCCCAAGCTCATAAAAGACCCTAAGACCTCTCTCATACTCACTCCTTAAACTATGCTTAATTCCCATCAGAATTCATAATTCTTATAGGTTTCTATCCAATATTACTAGATTTTCTCTTATTTTATCAAGATTCTCTCGAATATTATAAGGAAGCTCTTGGACTCAAGCTATGGAAGGTGGCATGGAGACAATGCTCATCATGATGAAGGCAATTAGGAGGAAATTAGTCAATAAGCAAGGTACATGGAGCTCTCTCATTGTGGGAATGTCCCTAATTGAGGCTACCTTGTAACAACCCCTTTTACTCATAATCTCTTCCCTAATCTGCTTAGCCCAGTTTTTTCTAATTAAATATCAAACTTGACAACTTTTGGATTTCCTTGGGTCATAAGTCTCCAAGTACTAGCAAAAGTCTAGTAAGAATCTGTAAAAGCATCAAGAATAGTGTGCACAAGGGAACTTTCTGAAAGGACTTTGCCTACAAAAATAAGTTGCTCATTGATATGCTTGATACTAGCAAGAAAAGTTTCCATCTCAACTTCCTCATGCATAATCCTTGACTCCATCTCTTTACGCATCAATGCAATTTTAGCCTCATTGCGACTTGCATAAAGACTAGCCAGAATACTCCAAGCTTGTTTTGCAAATTTTTTTGAATAAATATGAGGAGTAATAGTGCGCTTCACAGACAACACAATCAATGCATGAGTCTACGCATCTTTTAAATCCCAACGAGCTTGCTCAGCCGTAGGCAAAACAGCTCTGGTAGCAACAATCATGCCACCAAAACCTGCAACATCCTCAACATTGCCTACATCCTCAGAACCAAGACGTACATCAATGCCTTGCACAATATTCCAAACTCCCTTTGACACAAGGAAATGTTGCATCATATAAGCCCATAGGGTAATTGTCCCCATCCAATATATCCTCATCAACAAACATCTTGAACACATCTATGTTGTTTTTAGCCATGGAAAATGCTACACTTGATGTGAAAATTTTCCAAAAATAGGAGAAGCAAAGTGGAAACAAGATGTGCTATATAGCACAACCGTAGAAGACTATAAGGGACCTATTATGCAAAAAATGGCACTAACAGAAAATAGGCACAAAATGACGAAATAGCATGTGCAGTATTGCCTGTAGTGGAAACAAAGGCCAATGAGATCGAAGTATTTGTCAACCTGCTAAATCTCACCAAAGGTCACATAAATTGGAGAAAGTGAGTAGAATGTTGGAGCTGCTGGTGACTAAGCCCAATAGGATGCAACCTAATCTAATACGAATTGTTGGAATTAGGGTTGCAAGAAAACACACACAGCTTGGAGAGGATGAAGGAAGCTCAAGGCACACAAAAGAGAGTGTATTTTTTAGTCTGAAATGGAAAAGATACCTATATAGCCCTAGAGTGATTGGTGTATATACAATGCACATGGGGAAAAACCTCCTAGTGAGAGATAAAATGCCACGACGATCCTAAGTGTGTTCATACACATCACTATGACATGTATATGGTAACAAAGCTCTAGTACCACTATGAGGCAAGGGTGTGTGGAACCCGATACTTGACCCAGCTTGTCTGCCTACTTTTATAGGTAGACCCAATGTCGTCCGCCTTGGCCTCACACTCAACCCAATAACAATGAGACATATTCTTCTCACTTGTGCTTTTCTTGTAGCTTTTGTAGTGTGCATTAGCGAAATTTGAGGTCATTGTTTTTTCCTTTTAATGTTTAGAGAGAGAGAGTGTATGTGTATGTGTGCTCTATGCCAATGAAGGGAGGGCTTTTGTTACAGAATCTTAACTTTAAAAATTTCTTTTAAGAGACAATATGAAGTAAATTCCAATTAGGTGACGCTTTTACCTCATATAATTCTCTTTCATGAGCAAAAAGAGATTTGGAATCTTTCCATAGTCTTTTTCTAAAATTATTTTTTCTTGAGAGACAATATGAAGTAAGTTCCAATTATGTGACTCTTTTACCTCAAACAATTCTCTTTCATTAGCAAAAAAAGATTTGGAATCTTTCCATAGTCTTTTTCCTCATCCTATTCCCACCTCCCTCCTCTTCTTGCTACCCTCTTTTTCTCTTTCTTACGTGTGCCATCTTTTTCAAGCAATGAGATCCACCTGGTTAAAATGGCCTCGAGGGGAGGGAGGGCCACTATGTATAAATTGTGTATATCACGTGTATTCAATGATTATTTTAAAACTCCTTATCTGTGAATTTTTCACAAATTAAATACACCCTTTTCTTATTCAATATGTAAATGTTTTTTCCAATTTCGTTTTATGGTACCCTTTTGTATATGAAAATGTGAGAAAAATTTAAATTTAACAACCCCTTTTGTTGCACTCACGTGATAGGGGCATAATTACTACCCCCCCCCCCAAAAAAAAGGCCTAGCACTTCTATTGAATCCATAATCACCTATGGCACACTAAACAAACACAATAGGTGGATCCTAGTATAAATAACCAAGATAATTATGCACCATAGTAATAAAAGGAGAGATTCTTCATAAAACTATGGCACACTAAACAAACACAATAGGTGGATCCTAGTATCAATATCCAAGATAATTATGCACCATAGTAATAAAAGGAGATATTCTTCATAAAACCATTTCTTGTCATGCTAGAAAGGAAGAGTGAAGGGTTTGAGACTTTCATGATCGAGGAAGACAGTCAAGGAAGAAAGAAGGATTTAAGGCTTTCTTGATCTAGGAAGACAATCAAGGAAGTTCTAGTGTAGCATATATACATGCACAAAGAGCTTCACCTCCATCTTGGGAGTTCCAATCTTCCTCTACACATAGCGAGTTGTAATTGATTCATTTATTTACACTGAGTCATTGACTGTTCTTTCAACTTTTTTTTATGTGATACTATGCTCCTATGATTTTTCTTGTATTTTGTTTTGTGCTACTATGCTTCTAGCAAATTTGTATCCCTTAAATGTAGAGGAATGGAAATTGATGAAGTGTGTTAGTGACATTTTGAATGCTTTGCATGGCTCCATCATGGACGAGCTCTACAAAGGGATAACACATGGATCTCTTGTTATGTTCCACCTGAACAAATGGTTAAGGGTCTCCAAGATTAAAGTGCTTGATTTTAGGAGTGGTGAGTGGCCACTCTCAAGCTCAAACGCAAGTGAAAACTATAGGTGCAAGATCTTTTATGACATCCAAAAATTTAGGCTTACATTGCATGCAAGTAAAGTATGAATTTTTATGTCGATCATTATACTTGTGAATTTCTTTGCAAAATTAGATGTGAAAGTGTTTAGAACCATGATTTCAATTAAGTGTCTAGACACAAAAGATGTTTTAGGATTTCTAGATGAAGATTGGGATGAGGAAATAGTGAATAGAGTCATTTGCAAAGTGAAAATTAGCTACATTATTTAAAAAATATATGATCCATACCCAAAACTTCATCATGTCTTTTTCTTTTTACATCAATGGCATCATATGGGTGGTCAATTGGTCCCTCTAGATCAAAACATCGATGATTATGCTAGGGATCCCATCCCAGACATTGATATGGGGATGAATACTGAGCACATGGACACTTTGAAGATATGATCCGTATGCACATTATAGCAAGTGATGGAAGATCTACAAATGAAGACATAGATTTTCCTACAATTTTTCTTTTTAGATAAATATCAAGAAGGTATGCAAATAATGATTTTCTCTTTCTTCCTTTTCTTGCTTGTATCATAGTCTTAGTTTTTCATATTGCTCTTATGGCTTGCAAGTCCCAAGAAGGATTGAAAAGAAAGTCCTCTACAAGAACGTACAAGAGGAGATTGTACATCTTTGTCCAAGCTAAAGCCTACTCCCTAGTTAGAGCCATACCCAATTACCAACACTATTGGAAATTTGTACCCATTGTTGCATACATCCGGCATATTGTACAAAATATTATAATATCAATGATAATTACTTGTTTGGTGCAAATGGATTCTTGTTGGTTTCAATTTTGTAAGTCTTTTGCATGGTTAGATGTAAAAACATATGCCAATGTCATGTTTTCAAATTTACAAGGTTTTTTTGTTGCTAGGTGGATTGAAAATGTGTATCAGAGTGTTGTATATTGGGTTTTATCATGCCCAAAAATAGTTGTATCATTAGTAATTGTTATTGCCTAGAATCCATAGCACTGTATATTGGGTATTGTCATTCTTGTATATTTTGAGACTTTTCACATATTTTTTTAAAAATCCCCTTGCTCTATGAAACTATAAATAGCTCATTCTAGTTAACCAAAGTCACCCATTCACACTTGAGAATGATAATTATGATTACAAATATGGCTGAAGAAACTATTTTCTCTTCCTCACATCTTGTGAGCAAGAGGTAGAAGAAAAAACAAGACAAAGGTCATGAGAAAAAGACCATAGAAGAGGAGAAGGGGTAAAAGAATTAGAGGTAAAAAAGAGGTAGAGTCTAACTAGAACCAATTTTCATAATTTTAGACATCTCCCACCATAATTAGTATTAGGACCCTCATATATAGGACTAGAAGATGGCATGGATTATGCTTTGGGCTTGGCATTGAAGCGGTCCGGGGCGGGCAACAAGAAGGGCAACCTCTAGACACCCTTCAAGGCTCCCGTGCTGCTCAATGGGGCTAGGGCACAACACAACACAAACCAAAACAACAAACCCCCAGCCAAATCCCAACTACACAAGGGGCACCACCTAGTTTAAGAGCGAACTAGGATGCAAAAGAGGAGAATCGTTAGAGCAACCCACAAACAAGCAAGGAATTTACACTAACCCTAACACCAATGGAACACTCTCACACACTAAAACACGAGAGAGAGAGAGAGAGAGAGAGAGAGAGAGAGAGAGAGAGAGAGAGAGAGAGAGAGAGAGAGAGAGAGAGAGATGGTACTCGGGCTGCTTTGAAGTGTATCGTTAATGATCAAGCAAACATAAATATATATATGTAAGAAAGAGAGAGAAGGGGGAAGGGGGTGCTTGTTGCACTAATGCCTTCTTACAAATCTGTCATGACCAATCAAAGTGAGATTAGTATTTGTTCAACATAGCCTGAGTAAATTACACCACAACACATCACAAGAAAAAAGCCACCCCAATCACTGTCTTAAGGCCAGGGGAGTCCTCTCCACCCTGTCGACCTCTTACAACATGTGGGATTTATGGCTAAATTGATAACAATACCCGGAGACAAGCTATCAAGAACTTAAATAAAACACCAAGACACTTACACATCATTATTTTCCATGACTTCACGTTGGAAGGGAGACAAGGTATCCATGCTTAGTCCAAATTCACCCTCCTTGATTCAGCAAATGTTGGGCTTACTCTAGTAGGAGAAATGATAGATTTCCTACTCTCAATTTAATGATCACTCTCTCTTACAATGGCATAGAGTTCCCTTGCTAATCACCCCTAATACAACACATACATATGCCTAATGCCAATGAGATTCCACTCAAGAGCTCCTTCTCAAGAGGTTGAGCTTGGCTTCTCAAGCTATAGCATAGTGCTCTTTCTTCTCCCCCCTTTTTGTGCTAGCTACACCCTCCTTTTATAGCCATTTTGAAGGCTAGGGTTACTCCTCTAACCATGGTTGGGTTAGATTTTCAGCAATTTATCTAATTTCTTTTGCTTGGAATTATCAAGAAGTTGGTGGGGAAAGAGAGAGGAGAGAAATGGAGGTGATAGGACTTTTCATAGTGGGTTAGTGTTAGTAGAGTTAGTATTAATTTACAAATGGAATTGGATATTTACAATGGGAGTATCCATGTAGGATACAAATAAGGAAGAAAAACTCTTAAGAGGTAAGAAAAGGTGGATTTCTTACAAGGTTGATGCTCCAAGTGTCTTGAGTAGGGCCAATTTTGACGCTTGTTGACGGTCCACTAGCTTTGACGGTACATTTTTTCTCCACTCTTGACCTTCCTTGAGAGACAAGGTAATTGAAGCTGAGTAATCAACCACCATGATGTTGTCTTTTAAGAGAAGAGGCTGAATTTTGTGGTTTTGTTTTTATAGATATGGGTAATTTGGAGGAGGAAAAATGAGACTAGGTGGTCAATTTTGGAATGGAATTGTGTGTGGGAGGTATGAGTTCACCATGGTTTCTCTTATTCTTCAAGGTTGAGGAGAAGGTGAGTAGGGTGCAGAGAGGAGTGGTGAGAGAGGTGGGGATGATGAGTGGAGAAGTGTGTGTGAAAGAGGAAAATGATAAAGTGGAAGAGAGAGTGTGGCTGCATAGCATGGGAAAACTGGGGTCCACTAATAAAATCATAGCTCACAACTCGTAGCTCAAAAACATATGAAAAACTTTGAGGCAAAAGTTCAGCCCACGAGCTACAACTTTTGTTTGTATCACCTTTTCAAATTCGGAGAGCAAGTGAACTTTAAAAATTCAGCAAAACCGATCGTTTTTTTCCACTACACAAGGTCCTTGTGGGGTCCTTTGGATGATTCTTTTGAATACCTCCAAGAGTGAGCCCTCCATAGTGCATGTATGCATGCCACCTACCCTTGACCTTATTTGGTAGGTCTATAATTGAAGATATTGTTGAGATCATGATATAAGTGAATAGTACAACTAAGAAAATCAAATATTGAGGGGTCTAAAAAATATGTACATGTCAAATATAAATAATATAAGTGGAAAAAATATAAAGGGGTCAAAAGAAATCTCTCTCATTATGAGGCTACCATAAAAAGATAAATATTTTTGGTGTTCTAATTTTTTAGAAAAAAAACAAAATAGATGTAGGAAGGGAAAAATCACAATAGTGAAAAAATATACACATAAATAAAACTAGTTTTTTTGGATTTTTGTTGGGGTGGAGTTACACCAAATATAAGAGAAGCTTACATGAAAATATTTCTATATGGAATAAAGAGTATGAAAAATGGTAAGGAAAATTGTGGTAATGGTGAGGCAATGTACAGAGCATAAATAACACACACCTAGGTAGAAATATTTAAATAAATACCAAAATAATTATGAAAAAATCTTTTATTTAGGCCCTATATACAAAGAAATATTTACATACGCATGGGCCATAATATACTTATATTTTTAATTTTTTTTGGCTCAACTAGCCCCATGACTAGCTAATTGAGGGTCTTTTATTTCAGTAAGGAGATATGGGAAAAGTCCCCTAACTCACACGCACCTATATACAGTGAAAGGGTGAGGGTAACCACAGTGTTTGAGTGATTTGATAGGGTGAGATAACTCACTATGGCAATTACAGAGAGCCGAAAAAACGGCTATCATTAGCCCTCCCCCAGGATGATGGTATATTCATGTACCATCATAAAGAATCTTTTCCAAAGAGAGTGCTTCAGAGTCCTTGACAAGATCTTCATTGTTTGGCCCCTTGGAATTTTGGTTTGTGTTACACTCATGCTTCATGGAACAATACTTACATGGGATAGTTGCCTTTTGCTGTGGTAGATCCTTTGGTAGAAGGCGACTCAAGTAAGGCTTCAAGCGATAGCCGTTTACCTTCCTGGAGTGCTCTTTCCCATTCAAGTCCATAAGTTGATAGTAACTTGAATTGAAAGCCTTCTTGACTATGTATGGCCCCTGCCATCTTGTTTCAAATTTGGCATCAAAACGATTATCGAGTCGATTGTCATACCTTAGCACAAGATCTCCTTCATTGATGCCTTTGTCCTTCAGTTTCTTGTCAAGCTTCTCCTTTGTCTGTGTGGGTTTCCTCTTATAGCACCCGTATGCTGCTTCTCTTTTCCACTCAAGCTCAGCTAAGGTAAGAAGTCGATCCATCCATGCTTCTTGATCATCTTGTGCTGATTTGCCATGAAGTCGCATTGTTGGAATGTTTAGTTCAATTGGCTGTAAAGCCTCTTGACCATAGACCAAGTGAAATGGTGTGAACTCCGTGGCTTCCCTATATGTGGTTTGATACGCCCACAAGGCACCATCCAAGAAGTCATCCCACAACTTTGTCTTGTTTTTCACCATCTTTCTAATGATGCCTGCAATGACACCATTAGATTTTTCTACCAAACCATTTGATTGGGGATAGTAGGGTGTACTGTGACGATGTAGAATGCGAAGTTCTTCACAGACTTCTGTGAGTAATCCCTTTCTAAACCCTGGACCATTATCAGAAACAATCAGAAACCCTGGACCATTATCAGAAACAAATCTACAACAAATGTGCGTGTAGACGAATTTGCTCACTGTCCTCTCATTTACCTTTGCCACACTTTGTGCTTCCACCCACCTAGTCATATAGTCTACAGCCACTAGAATGTAGAGTTTACCATTTTTTGTCCTAAGCAGAGGACCCATAGCATCAATGCCCCACTTTTCAAAGGGTCCATTTGCAAGCACCATTTTCCTTGGACCATAAATCAATCTTCTATCCCATTTACCTGACAATTGTGACAACTTTTACACCAATGTTGGACATCCACATGCAGACTTGGCCAAACATACCCCGCAAGAAAAATCTTCATCACAGTTAATTCTTGGGAAAAATGACCACCACATGCCTCTTCATGCAAACCTTTTAGAATGGCTGGAATTTCCGCAATAGTTGGTACTCTTCTGCACACTTTATCCTTCCCTCTTTGATAGAGGGAGCCTTCTATGAAGAGATACATGCTTGCCTTCTTCATGAGTCTCCTCTTCTGAGCTTTTGTGAAGTCTGGTGGAAACTCACCCTCCAAAATGTAGCCAATGATGGGAGCCAATGACTCCAATCCCTGGTACCTCGGTTGCTTCACAGCAGCCACCACCATGATGACCTGCACTTCTTTCTTTACACATGCAAAGGTTTGTTGTGCAAGTAAATCAGCATCTTCATTTTGTTTCCTAGGAATATGATATAATTGCACCTCCTCAAATTGATTAAATAGCCTACAGATGGTATGAACTTTGGCCCTTAGTCTTTCATTTTTGCATGCCCAAATGCCTAAAATCTGCTTCACAATGAGAAGTGCATCCCCTTTTACCATGAGACGTTGTATACCATGGCCAATGCATAATTTTAAACCATGAAGTAGTGTGTCATATTCTGCTTCATTGTTGCTAGCTGAACTTGGTAGATTGAACTTCTCTTTCATGACCACCTCTCCACTTGGGTTGAGAAACACTAGCCCTCCCCCTGCTTTTCCTGTGGCTCGACGAAAAGCTCCATCAAAGAACAAGGTAAAAGCATTAGGAATACTTTTTGGTGGTGGCAATGGTAGGGTCTTTACTTTAGGCACCTTAATCTCCTTTTCATGCACCCTATAAGTGAGAATCCCTGCCAATTGTGCACGCACACTATCTTCTACCTTGAAAGAGTATTGAAACTCTTGCAACTCCATAATCCACTTTGAGATCCTAGTACTAAGATTCATTTGAGATGACACCCAAGGGAACAAATTCTCTGCGGTGAGGATTACAAAAGGTTTTGGGAGCAAGTAGGATCTAAACTTCCTTATCGCAAACATGAGAGAAAGCATCATGAGTTCTGCCTCTGTGTAGCCTCTCTCTAAAGCATTCATGACCCTACTAGCAAAGTAGATGGGCCGCATCCCGGTACTATAGGGATCTTGTTGTAGCAAAACTGCACCAATTGTTTCTTTCCCAGCACTAGAGCTAACAAAGAATGTGTACTCCCAACAAGGAGGCATGAGTGTTGGTATCTCTGACAAAATGACTTTAATGTTACAAAAATACTCTTCAAGCTCACCAGACCATGCAAATTCTACTTGTTGTGTCAACTTTTTCAAAGGATGAAGCAACTCCGAGGCTAAGTGAATGAAGCGTGATATATACTTCACCTTTTGAATGAATGAGATGACCTCCTTAAGACTCTTGGGTGATGGTAGCTCAATAAGAGCCTTGCCTTTGAAGGATCCACTTCAATGCCTTTGTAAGAAACTTTATGACCAAGCAAGATTACTTCATCCTCACCTATATGGCACTTGTCAAGGTTGAGTTGACCTCCCATGTCGTAGAGTTTCTTTAAACCTTCTTCTACCCTTTGTAGATGCAATGATTTTGAGCTATAAATGCAGAAATCATCAATGAACACCCTAATTGACTTTCCAAAGAATGCTTGAAACACCATGTTCATGAAACGTTGGAATGTTGCAGGAGCATTTGTCAGACCAAATGGCATGACTCTAAAAGCATAACAACCCCAAGGAGTGATAAAGGTTGTTTTCAATTGATCTTCCAATGCAATCCCTATTTGAAAGTAACCTGAGTAACCATCGCATACAGTGTACTTCTCATGACGAGCTACCTCATTTAGTATCTCATCCTGGGATGGGAGGGGAAAGTGATCTCTTTTTGTTGCCTCATTGAGGGGACGGTAATCCACACACACCCTCCACTTGCCATTTTTCTTAGGAGTGACAACAACAGGAGAGACCCACTCTGAATTCTCCACTGGATAAATGAAACCTGCTGCTAGAAGCTTTCTTACCTCCTTGAGTAGAGCCTGCTCCTTTATAACTCCTAGCCTTCGTAGCTTCTGAGCTTTAGGTGTGGCCTCAGGCTTTAACTCAATCTTGTGTTGAACAACATCTACCCCACGCACGTCGGTGTAGTCTTTAGCAAAAAGCCTAGGAAACTTCCTTAGCACACATTTGAACTCCTCTCTTTCATCCTTTGTAAGTGTTGCTGATAGCATACCTTCCAGCATCCCTTCATCTTGAACACCTTCGTTCTCTTGAGGACCTACCTCCTCCAAGCCTTGACAAGAGGTCTCTTGGTTGCTTAGCTTAAACCTTACCCCCATGACTTCGATGGAAGACTCCTCTTCAGTAATGCTGCCGCTACTTTCTTCTTCTGAAGTGCTATCGGTCCAACCTTCTTCCGTCTCACCTTGAGATGATTCTTCATGGAGCTCCTCTTGGTGTTTCTCCTTCATGTCAAAGACAACCTTCTTATGATTGTCATTCCTGCAAATTAATTTCCCACTCTCCCAATCCTGCAAAGCTCGCATTTTCATTAGCCATGGTCTTCCTAGGATAAATGGATAACCACTTCCCTTGGTCGACATAACATAAAAATCCACCGCTTTCTTAATGCCAAAGGCCTCTACAAAGACATTTTTACAAATGCCTACACACCTAGCCTTGCTATTGTTTGCCATCTTGACTTTGATTTCAGGTGTCTCCTGGATGTGCATGCCTAGTCTTTGCATGAGTCCCTTTGTCATGATGCAAATTTGTGCACCCCCATCCACTAGACCTTTCCTAACCAATCTTCCTTTGATGTAACAGTCTAGCACCGGTGTAATGTCCTCATTCATTTCAGCTTGTGCAATTTTTACAACAGGCACACTCTCTTTTACCTTTCTCCTAGTGCTAACTGCCCTTGTTAAATCCCTCCTAACTTGTGGACATAATGCAAGAAATTGAGGCTATGAAATATCAGGACCCTTACCTCTCATGTCTTCCAACAAGTTGTACGGAGCCATACCATGTCCAAGAGGGAAGTCTTGGAGGTTGATACGACGTCGAGTCCTCTTGGTTTCCTTGGTTTTCTTTGCCTTCTTGCCTTGTCCATGGTCACTCTGTGATGTGACTCCTTCTTTCTCTTTACCTTTTCCTCGGCCACGCTTAATGCCATTGGCTTCCATGTCAACCTCATTTGAATTTGTCACCTCTACCACATGCACATTTGGATCTGGCAAAGGTGGAACTCCTTCTACCCCTTGTGGAGGTGGTCTTGGTCCATTTGGCCTTTGTAGAAGCCTTGGTTGTTGACCAGCTCCTTCTCCTGCATTCATCACTGGGTAATTCAAGTTAGGTCTCCCTGGCTCCCCACGGGGCCAAGGACAATTATACATCCCATGTCCAGACTCACCGCAATTCCAACATTGCAAGACTCTCCTAGGTCGTGGGTCTCGCTTTTCAGACTTCTTTGCTTGTCCCTTTGGACCTACAGCTTGTGCAAGGTGAATTGACAGGCTCCTTAAAGATTCATTTAACTTCTCAATCACTTCAGCCGTTACCTCAGGAAGCTCCCTAGATGTTGATTCTTGTGACTTACCTTTGGGTCTAAGACCTTCTATTGGAACCTCTCCCCTTAAGCACTTGAGTTTCCTATACTTCTCAGCAGCCCTAGTTTCCGCTGCATCAAAAGTAGCAGGTGCACCCGCCTCAACTTTTACCTTAAGGTCAGGAAAGAGTCCGGCTATGAACCTCTCCTTCTTTAGAAATTCTGCACCATCACCAGGGTTAGCAACATTTTGTATCCATAGAGCCCAAAGACGTAGGAACTCTTGCTTGTACAAGTAGTAGTCATCTAAGTCTTTTTGCTTATGAGAAACAATGTCTTGCCATAATTTCTGAGTGTTTTGGGGATCAAAGAAATATTTCTTGACACGATTCAAAACTTCCGTGTAATTCCCTTTAACTTCCTCAGGCAAAGAGTCAAACCAAGTGCTAGCATCTTTCCTAAGGACCACCTCAAACATTTCTACACGTTCTTGATCAGTTACTATCCTCTTGATACGGCAAGACATCTTGAAATTCGCTAGAAATAATTCTGCATCCTCTCCAAGCTCTCCAAAGAAAAGAGGATATCCAGACATTTGGCGTTGGCTCTCCATTGAATTGATTTCAAAGTGACGCGTTTTTGTTTTTTCTTTCTTTAAAAGATTTACACAATAATATTTTCTAAATTGCAATCTATTCTACAACAAAATAAAAATATTCACATCAAATGACCTATGATAATCAATAAGAGGTAGAATGACAGGGTTTGGTGACGCGAGAATTTCTCCTACTCTTTGGGCACCAAACATGAATACCATACGTTGTTGAAAATGGATTTTTCTACTAATTGCAATGTTTACTCTAATGTGTGGAGTGAAATGAAAGGGAAAAACCTGTATTCCTGGGCCATTATCCATGGTCTATGCATGACCTAATTTTTAAAACAAAACAAAAATATAGATGTCCAAAATAAGGTCGTACCTAATAAGAGGCAAAATAAAAGAATTTACTGATGCGTTTATCTCTACCAACCTAAGAGGACCTAAAATTCTACGAATTACTCGCTGAAATTGCAACTTAGTACTAACAATTATGTGTACCTTTTGCCTTGCAATGGGAATGAAGGGATCATACAAATTCTCGTGATTCATGCAAGCTACTTGATTATGCTAAAGGTTGAGCCTTCACAAAACATACACAAGCCTGTCCTCCGTGGGGGCACCAATTTGAAGCGGTCCGGGGCGGGCAACAAGAGGAGCAACCTCTAGACACCCTTCAAGGCTCCCGTGCTGCTCAATGGGGATGGGGCACAACACAACACAAACCAAAACAACAAACCCCCAGCCAAATCCCAACTACACAAGGGGCACCACCTAGTTTAAGAGCGAATTAGGATGCAAAAGAGGAGAATCGTTAGAGCAACCCACAAACAAGCAAGGAATTTACACTAACCCTAACACCAATGGAACACTCTCACACACTAAAACACGAGAGAGAGAGAGAGAGAGAGAGAGAGAGAGAGAGAGAGAGAGAGAGAGAGAGAGAGAGAGAGAGAGAGAGAGAGAGAGATGGTGCTTGGGCTGCTTTGAAGTGTATCGTTAATGATCAAGCAAACATAAATATATATATGTAAGAAAGAGAGAGAAGGGGGAAGGGGGTGCTTGTTGCACTAATGCCTTCTTACAAATCTGTCATGACCAATCAAAGTGAGATTAGTATTTGTTCAACATAGCCTGAGTAAATTACACCACAACACATCACAAGAAAAAATCCACCCCAATCACTGTCTTAAGGCCAGGGGAGTCCTCTCCACCCTATCGACCTCTTACAGCATGTGGGATTTATGGCTAAATTGATAACAATACCCGGAGACAAGCTATCAAGAACTTAAATAAAACACCAAGACACTTACACATCATTATTGTCCATGACTTCACGTTGGAAGGGAGACAAGGTATCCATGCTTAGTCCAAATTCACCCTCCTTGATTCAGCAAATGTTGGGCTTACTCTAGTAGGAGAAATGATATATTTCCTACTCTCAATTTAATGATCACTCTCTCTTACAATGGCATAGAGTTCCCTTGCTAATCACCCCTAATACAACACATACATATGCCTAATGCCAATGAGATTCCACTCAAGAGCTCCTTCTCAAGAGGTTGAGCTTGGCTTCTCAAGCTATAGCATAGTGCTCTTTCTTCTCCCCCCTTTTTGTGCTAGCTACACCCTCCTTTTATAGCCATTTTGAAGACTAGGGTTACTCCTCTAACCATGGTTGGGTTAGATTTTCAGCAATTTATCTAATTTTTTTTGCTTGGAATTATCAAGAAGTTGGTGGGGAAAGAGAGAGGAGAGAAATGGAGGTGATAGGACTTTTCATAGTGGGTTAGTGTTAGTAGAGTTAGTATTAATTTACAAATGGAATTGGATATTTACAATGGGAGTATCCATGTAGGATACAAATAAGAAAGAAAAACTCTTAAGAGGTAAGAAAAGGTGGATTTCTTACAAGGTTGATGCTCCAAGTGTCTTGAGTAGGGCCAATTTTGACGCTTGTTGACGGTCCACTAGCTTTGACGGTACATTTTTTCTCCACTCTTGACCTTCCTTGAGAGACAAGGTAATTGAAGCTGAGTAATCAACCACCATGATGCTGTCTTTTAAGAGAAGAGGCTGTATTTTGTGGTTTTGTTTTTATAGATATGGGTAATTTGGAGGAGGAAAAATGAGACTAGGTGGTCAATTTTGGAATGGAATTGTGTGTGGGAGGTATGAGTTCACCATGGTTTCTCTTATTCTTCAAGGTTGAGGAGAAGGTGAGTAGGGTGCAGAGAGGAGTGGTGAGAGAGGTGGGGATGATGAGTGGAGAAGTGTGTGTGAAAGAGGAAAATGATAAAGTGGAAGAGAGAGTGTGGCTGTATAGCATGGGAAAACTGGGGTCCACTAATAAAATCATAGCTCACAACTCGTAGCTCAAAAAAATATGAAAAACTTTGAGGCAAAAGTTCAGCCCACGAGCTACAACTTTTGTTTGTATCACCTTTTCAAATTCGGAGAGCAAGTGAACTTTAAAAATTCAGCAAAACCGACCGTTTTTTTCCACTGCACAAGGTCCTTGTGGGGTCCTTCTTTGGATGATTCTTTTGAATACCTCCAAGAGTGAGCCCTCCATAGTGCATGTATGCATGCCACCTACCCTTGACCTTATTTGGTAGGTCTATAATTGAAGATATTGTTGAGATCATGATATAAGTGAATAGTACAACTAAGAAAATCAAATATTGAGGGGTCTAAAAAATATGTACATGTCAAATATAAATAATATAAGTGGAAAAAATATAAAGGGGTCAAAAGAAATCTCTCTCATTATGAGGCTACCATAAAAAGATAAATATTTTTGGTGTTCTAATTTTTTAGAAAAAAAACAAAATAGATGTAGGAAGGGAAAAATCACAATAGTGAAAAAATATACACATAAATAAAACTAGTTTTTTTGGATTTTTGTTGGGGTGGAGTTACACCAAATATAAGAGAAGCTTACATGAAAATATTTCTATATGGAATAAAGAGTATGAAAAATGGTAAGGAAAATTGTGGTAATGGTGAGGCAATGTACAGAGCATAAATAACACACACCTAGGTAGAAATATTTAAATAAATACCAAAGTAATTATGAAAAAATCTTTTATTTAGGCCCTATATACAAAGAAATATTTACATACGCATGGGCCATAATATACTTATATTTTTAATTTTTTTGGCTCAACTAGCCCCATGACTAGCTAATTGAGGGTTTTTTATTTCAGTAAGGAGATATGGGAAAAGTCCCCTAACTCACACGCACCTATATACAGTGAAAGGGTGAGGGTAACCACAGTGTTTGAGTGATTTGATAGGGTGAGATAACTCACTATGGCAATTACAGAGAGCCGAAAAAACTGCTATCAGCAGCATTGGGAGTTACACAAGAGCTTGAGTTAATGAATTTATCATAGTGGAAACTTTTGGCTCAATTAACTTAAGATTTCTCTATTTCTTTATTTTGAAATCAAATTGTTTGGTTTTACAAGGGATGTAAAGCTATACAAAATGTTGATTTACAAAAGGGATGGTATACATTATTTGCAAAATGTTATGTGCTCTTTACAAAATGTTCCACCTAAACTTTACTAGGAGTCCTAGGACCCTTCCTTGGGGGTGACCTCTTGTGTCCTCCTTGGGCTCTTGTCTGGAGTTCTTGGCTCCTTTTGTTAGTGCTTTACATGTCAGTATTTACCTTTTACTTACTTTTTTAATAATAACTAAGGTTGAAGATTTGAACCTTAAGGGGATATTTACATAAGTGCCTACCTAAGTAGTTGTATTTACTTGAATAGTCTTATGATAAGAGGAGCAATTGTTCATGAGGCATTCATGTGATTTGTTAGTTATTCAGCAATTGTACTACCTTTTGTGTGTGTATCTTGAGGTTGATGATCAATACATAGCAAGAGGTATCCTTCCTTTGTGAGTCATGGTGTTTATTATGCTTCTACTTTACAGTTCTATGGTTTAATGTGTAGACTTTTGTCGTCTTTATTCCTACACTACATGTTTTCATTACTGAAATGTTAGAGTTGTGATTCATCAACACTTTGGCGATCCTACGGTTGTTTCAAATTCAGTCTAAACCATATGGAATTCAGGAAGACAATAGGGTATTGCCATGTTGGTTGACATAGACCACCCGAGGGAATTCGCAAATTGGGTAACCCCATACGAAGAGTCTGAGGAGTATGCAATAAAATTCTTGGAGGAGTTCTTCCCAAAGTTGCGAGGAGAAATCAAAATTGCAACTACTGACAAGGTAGTTAAGACCTTTTTACCTTTTGACGCTTTCAATTTGACTAAATGTTACAGCCTCTATGAAAGGAAAGTGTCTGTGCATTACTTAAGACAGAAGAGAAGAAGCAATGCATGAGTGATTCAAGGCAAGAGTTCAATGTAGAACAACATTCATATGGCACAAGGTTTTAATTAAGGAGAGAATTCTTTGCAAGGGGAAGACCGGAAGAAGAGTCTGGTAGTAACGACCAAGAGGAATGTGTAAGGGGGTAGCTGCAAGAGTAGAAACTGTTGGGGTGGGGTCTGAACTACAAGGACCTAAACAAAAGCTGCAAGAGACCCCACTTGCAAACCAATAAGGCCAACAAACAACTTCTCCCACATTAGACCCATTTTTGGGACAATTGATTAATGTGCTGCTAGCTCTTACAGTCTTAAGGGCAAGAAAAAAATTGCAATTTGTGCCAACAGGGACACCTACCTTACCTTTCAATCCACTTACAATAAGAGCGCTCAGAGCACTTCCAATACCTCCAATGGCTGCACCAAATCCCAACGTGGGTGCAAAATAGTTAAGCAGGAAAAAGTTCCAAGATGCTGACAGCCATGTTGGTCAGTTTTAAACAAGGTGGTCTGCAAGTGGTTATGAGGCATTCATCCAGATGCAATGAAGAAGGAACATTTTCTGGCAACACTGCAGGGCAAATCCATGGATTGGTTCTTGCAGTACGGCATGGCCGCCTTTGCTGCTATAATAATTTTAAGCAAAGATTTTTATTAAGGTTCAAGGAACATAGAACACCTAAAGATATTTTGAAGAAGATGAAGAAATTGAAACAAAAAGACTTGTTGGTCAAAGATTATGCGCAAAAGTTCAAAATTTTGAATAATATGCTCAAAGCAGCACAATAGCCTTCCCTAGAGTAGTTTGGGAGATTACTTTTGTAAGGGCCTCAGAAAGGAATTTAGAAGTTCAGTAGCAAGGAGACCTCCAACAAAAGCAAAGTGAGAATTTAGACTCGGAATCGGATGATTCAAAGTCAGAAGATGAACATTTGGATCAGGAAGAGAAAACTGATACTGATGAAGAAGATTGGTCACAAAAGAAAAAGAAGATGGAAAAGAAGAATCAAAGGAAGGAAAAGGAAAAGAAAGAAAAAATCAAGGAAAGGAAGCGGTGATTGCAGATGCAGTCAATAAGATTATTCAAGACAAACTACAAACAATTGGCATGAGCCAGTTTGGAATGTCAAGGAAACCGTATTGTCATGTATGTCAAAGGTTTGGGCATGAGTATGAAAATTGTTATCATAACCCAAATTTCATTAGGGAATTTCGGAGGTCATTTGGAGGGCCTTCTAAGAAAATGTATTTTTTGCACTCTCTCTCTAGAAAAAATGGCAAATAAAAGAGCTGGGTCTTTCATAGTAAAAGTTCAAAAAGTGTACTTTAAGTAGATTCCTTACTCTTCTGAACATTCGTTCGTAGTGATTGAGGGATAATCCTCTTTTCAGTTGCATTGAATGACCTCATCAATATGGAGGGAATGAGGCTAACATGGAGGGACAAAGGCGCAGCTGCTATTCACTTTCCATTAAACCTGCACATTTGTCTAATGGTGCACTCCTCAAATGGCACAAATGTTACCCAGAAATGATCCAAATATCACCTTCACATTGATTTGGACAATGAGTACCAACCATTGATTAAGCGCAGTAAAACAAACACACATATACCTCCCGCTTCCATAGACACGCTCAGAGCTCAGGGAGCTAAGCACATAGATATCTGGACGAGAGGCTCTCTCTACCCTAAGAATCCAATGACTAATGCGTCTCCACCGTTTGTCAATCCTACAAGCTTATTGACCTTTGCTGGTGATGGAGAAAAGGGCCTTCTGGGTTATTGTAAATCTCTTACAAGAGAAGCTGAAACTTACAAGAGCGTTCTCCAAGCTCAACAATGTGAGATTGTTCGCCTTTCACATTTACATTCTACAGATCAGGTTACCATTTTGCAACATAAAACAGAGGTACAAGAACTGAAAGGAAAGGTGCGAAGTTGTCAAATGAAGGACACCATCTTGGGTGGTCGTATCCGAAAGAAGAAATTGCGCAATCTTGAAACATTGTAGGTTGCATCAGGAGGTCTCAAGAAAAGAATCCGAGCATTAAGGTGATGCTTCTTGGTTGGCTACATTGTCTTAGTTAAGTAATCTTTTTGTTTTTTCTTGTTATGCATTGTTTTCATGTGCCTAAATAGTGTTAGTGAAGCAAATTTTTTGTTATTTACTTGTGCATTGTCTTCATGTAGAGATTCAATCTATCCTGACAAGGAAAACATTGACCCCAAAGCCAATATAAAAAAGAGATTGAAGCCACTTATAAGTAGAAGCCTGGCAGCAGATATAGTACATGACAAGAAGTTTAAGGTCCTACAACGAAATGTAGTGGACCGATTTATTTCAGAGAACTCAGTTCCTGCAAAAGAGATACAAGGCACACTTGATTCACTTGGTGTAAGCAAAAGAGGATATTCGGCTATCCAAAAGTCTGTCTCATCCATCTTTGTTAGGAAGGGTATAAAATCCAAACTTCTACCATCAGCCTCAAGTGTTTGGAAAGAGAGGCTTCAACTTAACGAGGCACAGGGAGACTATCTTGGACAGCCCTTTCATATTAAAGCAACTTACAGTGGCCATGGAGAAAACATGGCATATGATGAGTTCAACAATATTTTTATGGATCTGCGGATATTACAGAAGAGAATGGTGGAGTTTTACAACATCACATTTGAAGATTCACGAGGGGTATTACATTTTGTGTTAAAACTGGATGAGTGTGAGCTTGTTAAAGAGAAAAAGCTAGAGCGTGTTACTATTACTTTAATGAATAGAGCCCTCTCAAAGTGTCCCAGTGATGATCCTTTATATTTTAGTGTTCAATCAGAATCTAACATATGGTGGCTTGGTGCGTTTGAGGTAAGCGAGATTCTCAGGTAAGCTCAAATGTTCACAGCTACTTAAGTCTCATTTATTTTGTGTTGCAGGTAAAGAAAGAAGATCATGAGATTCTATATTGGGTGTTCCATCGAACTAATATTCCGGAGGTGATTGATCGACAGACTAACCAGGGAGAGGTACTACGTCTAGATGGAAGGGGAGACTTTCAAGTTCAGTGGCATCTTGCAGGTGACCTCAAAACATTAAAGTGCATGTATAATTGTGGAATGGTTGCAATGGCAAAGTCACCGTGTTTGTTCTGCATGGAGCCTGCAAAGGTCATGGACCCAAAGTGGTGGAGAAAAGCTCCAACACGTCACATTGAGGATCCTGCTTTTCGACCGGTTTTGAAAATACCACTTGTGAATGTCCACATTTGTACAATGCATGCCCTTTGTAGAATTGTGGAGAAATTGGTCTACTTATACATCGGGTTTGCTTGGAAGATTAAGAACTCCGCAGAACGACAAGTAGCCCTGCAGTGCTTAGAAATGGTACTGTCGGATATGGGGCTTCATGGTGGCAATGTGAAAATCCAGCGGGATGAAAAGAGATCAACTGCTGAGAAGGATGTCCCATGCAAACCATCCATCGGTGGGGTGAAGGCACGGAGGTTTTTATCTAAGCCCCAAGGTACAAGAGATCCGAAGCTAACAAAACATGGAAAAATATATAACACATCTTATGTTAGCAAGGTAGAGTATCAGAGCTGGAAAAAGCTACATATTGCAGTCAAAGACCAAGAACCAACTACTCGTAACGCGAAGGCTGAGGTTTGGCGATCAATAGACATCCTATTTTTGATGTGCGACAAAGATGACTGGTCACAAGGTGATATGAACAAGTTCAAGGAAAATCTCAACCTTCTGAAAAAATCATTCAAGACAGCATGGACAGACACCCAGATTACTCACTACATGGTATTATCGTGTATTTCTTTCTCTCTTATGTGCAAATATGTGACTGTAAAACATTCTAACTAATCTGTTTTCATATCCAACACATCATCTTCAATCATTTACCATATTTTATACAAAAGTATGGGAACCCGGCAATATGGAATACCCAAGGGATGGAAAAGTCTCATTACATGGCGAGAAATGCTTATTTCAGGCACACACGACATGGTGGCTCTCGAATCAAGGCTAACAGTTTGAGAGAACTATTTGAATGGTTCTATCGTAGTATCATTCATTGAATGCAGGCAAAAGAAGTCTTGGAAAATTCAGCAACAGCACAAGCCATCAGACATTTACAACAACAAAAAGTTAAAAGATCAATGGCATACAACAACTCCGGAGCTCGTGAAAGTCAACGAAGGTGGAGAGAGACAATGGTGTATGTGAATCACAAGTGGAAAAAGATACTCTGAGTGGATGACATTGTACAAAATTTATGTAATACATGATCTTATACAATTGCTACTTGAAGTGTATCAAGATTTTGAAGGTTCAATTTTGTTTTTTGGCACGTCACCCTTGTAACGAATCATGAGATGTTTGCCATACTCTAAAAGTTCATCTGGGTTTTGTCTACCAAGAGCTAGTGCCATTGCTGTGTAGGTGTAGTAATACGCTGCCCGACCACCTGTATAGCCCGGGCAGTAACCAAAACAATCTCTAGCAAACACTTTGTCCACAAGAATGACTTTATCTGCACTTTTGGGCAGCACTGGTCCACCCAAGAAGTGTGATAGTGTCTTGAATGTGTAAGTTGCTATTGAACCCTCTTGTGACATGGAATTGTGAAAAACTACTATCGGCGACTCGCAAAGCTTTGAAAGGTACTGCGCTAGGGCCGCATCCCTTCCTCGATACTCTCGAGTCCGGCGCCGAAGGAAGTCATCCTTGTCAGCAATCCAAGACTGCACATACCATGTCAGAAGTGACACAAAGAGAGAGAGAGAGAGAGAGAGAGAGAGAGAGAGAGAGAGAGAGAGAGAGAGAGAGAGAGAGAGAGAGAGAGAGAAAGAGAGAGAGAGAGAGAGAGTGTTACCATGAAGCTCTCATCCTGCAGAAAGAGGTTTTCTTGCCACAGGTCTACAGATGTAGTTGACCCCTGACCTGAATGGTTAAACCAATCCTCCACTTCTTTGTTACTTGTTGATGGTCTTAGGCTTTGTCTTATTGCTTGAAAGGTGGCTTCATCAGGTAGTGTCTCCTTGTATTTTTCAGCTTTCTCAAAGCATCTTCGAAGGCATTCCATTGGATTGCTGGATGTTTCCATTGCCTCATCATCACTACTATCCTCTGAAACAAATCCACTCCTCTCCTCTTGGACTCTGGAAATAATAGCCAGGGAGAAATCCTCCCTTAAATAAAAGACACTTTGCACATCATGTAAGAAGATATAGGTCCTGTCTCCAATCCTGAAGTCAGGCACAGCAGGCAACATCATCTGAGCATGCTTCTCAGTGAAGTTACTGACATCCAATGGAAGTTTGATTTCTGTGGTTTTCACAGAGAGCATCTTACTTCTTTGTACTTCAATTGCCTCAACCTCAAGGTCGACTGTGTCTTCAACCTCCTCGACTTCTTGTATATGAGTTATCTCCTCGCATTCTTCATCTAGTGCTGCATCCTGCTCCTCTAACACCTCATCAGGATTCTGCATGAGGAATCCAAACAGGCTGTTCACGTAAATCATAAAGCCAAAGGCTTCCTGAATGAGTTTGCATTCTTTTTGATGCAAAGGGCAGGCTGAATGTCGGCAAGAAGGTGGTAATTCCCTATACTTCTTCAGTCCCTGTCCCTTTCCACCATAGTCATTTAAATGCACAAGAGTCATAGTAGGCAGAACAACCCTCCCTACCTGCACCATCACTTCAAACTTATCTCTGTAGGAATGCAAGAAATTACTGTGCTAAGCTAACAGGTCTTCAATGTTAAACTTTGGATTAAACATAGAATGAACTAGATCAAACTTGTCCCCAGCACCACAAGATGCTGCAAAATCAAACAGCCTTTCATCAGTTGCAGTTGGGTCTTCCAGAGAAGACACATCCTCTTTGGCTTTACATTTAGTTGCACATGGACTACTTTCTAGCACATCTGCATCATCTGAGAAGTCTATATTCCTCTTTCTTGTATTTTTCTTCAGAAGTACTGTACAGGGCACCACAGTCTTGTAGGGTGAGGGATCCTCTTGCCCTGGTGACCTCTCTGATTGATCTTCACCAATTGACTTTTCTTCAGATATGTCCTGACAAAAGTCAACAGTTCTTTTGGCAGAAACATTAAGCAATTGAGCCTGCAAAGGTTGAAATCCTGGCACAAGCTCTGGGTCTGGTTTCAGCCTCTATTGCCTACTGGACCTTAATCCTATTCATCAGGAAACATGACAAGTCTCACTCTCTCTCTCTCTCTCTCTCTCTCTCTCTCTCTCTCTCTCTCTCTCACCAAAGCACAAACAAAAACACACATAGTCTCTCTCTCTCTCTCTCTCTCTCTCTCTCTCTCTCTCTCTCTCTCTCTCTCTCTCTCTCTCTCTCTCTCTCTCTCTCTCTCTCTCTCTCTCTCTTTGTATGTGTCTATTTGTACTAAAGGCGCGCAAGGACGAAAACATGCTTTTTGCAACTATCTACGCGCGCCTTAAGTACAATTGAGGGAAAGGCGCGTAAGGATGTAAACGTGCTTTTTGAGAGAGTCATAACTATACTATAGGCGCGCGGAGAGAGCTGCAGCCAGTGTTTGGTTGGTTCTGCGCGCCGTTAGTAACGGGGACAGAGAGGGGAGGGAGAGAGAGAATGTGTATATCTCTGTGTGTGTGTGTGTGTGTCTGTGTGTATGTGTGTGTGTGTCTGTGTGTATGTGTGTGTGTGTCTCTGTCTATGCAAGTATGTGTTGAGGTGTTTGTGTGTGTGTGTTGAACAACAGTCTGGGTTTTTCTTTGTTTACACACACACACACACACACACACTCACACACACACACACACACACAATTTGTACCAACTGTTGGAAATACAGAGAGAAAGAGTGAGAGATCACCTTTTGTTGGTGGGGTTTGCAGGAACTCCAAGGGAGGTGTCTCCTCCATTGCTTTTTGTGTGTCAAACTGACTCTGTCTCTCTCCCTCCCTCTCTCTCTCTCTCTGAGAGTAAGGAGTCCCTCTCTCTATCTCTCTCTCAATCTGTGTCTCTCCCTCTCTCTATCTCTCTCACAATCTGTTCTCTCTTTCTCTCTCTCTGTCTCTCTATCACTCTCTCTCTCTCTTTCTATGGCTCTCTCTCTCTCTCTCTCTCTCTCTCTCTCTCTCTCTCTCTCTCTCTCTCTCTCTCTCTCTCTCTATTGTTCTCTCTCTTTCTCTCTCTCAAAATCACACTTATAACGGATACACACGGCGGCGCCCCACGTGTTACTATAAACTAGAGTATAATTGCATGTTGTCACACGTGCGGTCATTATTGAGACCGTATACTTTTTTATGTCATATATAGAGGTCAAGAGAGAGAAAAACCACACCTCGTGAAAGAGAGTGAGTGAAAGAGAGAGAGAGAGAGAGAGAGAGAGTGCAAGAGCCGTCGTCTGCGTCTCCAACAGCAAGCCGACCCATCGACATAACGAAGGTCTATCTCTCCCTCTGCCTTTGCCTCTATCTCTCTATCTCTGTTTCTGTCACAGTACCAAGCTCAGTCTTAACAAACAACACACACAAACAGTCACAAACAAAACACACACACACACACACACACACACTCACAAACACACAGACACACATATAAAACATACACACACACACACACACAAATATAACATACACACACACACATAGAGAGAGACACACACACAAATCACAAACACACACACACAAATACACACACACACACATAGCCTCTCTCTCTCTCTCTCTCTCTCTCTCTCTCTCTCTCTCTCTCTCTATACACACACACAAATATACACACACACACACACACACACACACAGAGAGTGGTAAACGTTGATACCACTAGACCTCTTGGGTCTTCTTGGTTGCATGAGGACCCATAAACCTTTGTTTATCCTTTGTCCAACCCATTGGTTCTCTGCACTTATTGAAGCTCATATTGTAATTGAGGATATGCTACTACTTGGCCTTCTAGGCAAAGTGCAGTTGTTGGTTGTTGGTGTGAGAGACAGTAAACACCTGGAGCCTCTTGGGCGAGAAGACGTGGAAGCCATAGCTCTCAGAGAAAAGCTTTAGTGGAGGGAGATTCACTTTGAAAGCATTCTAATGGAGGGAAAGTGTTTTAGAATTCCAATATCTTGTGCGAGCGTAATGGTCACCCTCCAGTACGTTAATGACCATAAGAGAATATCAGAAGTGGGACCACATGCAAGCACCTAAAAGCTCGGTAAAAGGAAGGAAATTACGATGCTACAATCCTAGATTCGTGAAAGTTTTATGCTATTTTCCTATTTTTTGAGTCTTTCCACGTACTTTCCTACGTAACGTAGCCTTCGTGCTCATTGGACGCGCTCTATTATTCTCTCTCTTCATATGGCCCTCCAAATGACCTCTGAAATTTCCTAATGCAGGGGAAGAAGACCCGAGTATATTACTCAAAAGATGAGGGAGGCAACTACAATTGTGGTAGCTCCTCAAGGTCTTAACAGAAGATATCAAGGACCTGCACCTCAAAGAATGTTCCATAGCCCAAATAATTGGGGGCACCAAAATAGAGGTGAGAATAATTATGCAGCAGTTACAATGTAGTTATTGTGGAGTTGTGGGACACAAACAAGGACTTGATTGTGAAACATGGTGTAGACAAAGGAATGACAGGGGTATTCCTATTATCATGTACAACAATAACAATAACAACATTAATAATAGACCTCTGGAACAGAATCAACAGCCTCCACCACAACATCAACAAAGTCCTCTAGGTCAAGCTAATTTAGTGATGTTGGAAGAATGGATTGAGGAAAAATGGACTGACAAGGAATGGATTCAGGAGAGGGTAGGTAGAGTTTCATAAGGAGGAATAGGAAGTTGATTAGAAAGTACAGGAGTGGTAGTTTTCCCAGGGAATAGCTAAGCATTACAATTTTGATTGTCTGGCACGTATCTAAATTGAGGATATTCCACAGAGTAGTCAATGCATTGAAGTCATGGTTGTAACAAGGGAAAAAGAAAAGATAGGAAAGGCAATTGTGCAAGAAAAATAAGATCAGGGTAGTCTAAATTGGAAGGAGCAAAAAGCAGTAAGAACGGGAGCACTCAAGGAAGTGCAAGAGTTCCAAAGAGGAGGTATACCACTTGAAGGATGGAAGTTTGTTGTAGGATACTTGGCTGGCCAGGGGAGAAGAGCATCAAACAGAAGCAAGACTCTACTGAAAGAGCAGGACAGTGGTGATTCATTTTATGAAGCTTTGTTGTTAGCTCCAATAGTAACTACTATAACGAAAATGTTGAGAATGGTGCTTGCATTTTCACAAAAATTCTAAAGAAGTAGAAGGAACGAATTAGGGAATAGAAAGGAGAGCTGAGGAAAAATTTTGTGGGGAAGTATGTGAGGTCCTACCTATGGATGTTGATTACAAGATAACACTAGTGGGGTCATCTATTGGAAATATGTTTTTGCCAAGTGTGCTCTTGAATGGGGGGTCACTGAGTTAATATTCTCCCAGAGTCAACCTGCAAACATCTAAATCTCTTGAAATGATATTCAGCACCTTTTTAGGTGAAGAAGGCAGACCAGAGATGGATTTAACCTTTGGGGATCTTGAGGAGTTTGTAGATATCAATTGGGGAACTACAATTTGTAGCCAACTTGGTAGTTCTCAAGCTGGAAGAGTTTTCTTGCTCTTATCCAATGATGTTGGGAAGGCCCTAGTTAAGAGCAGCAAGAGTAAAGAAATTATGGGGAGTAGACTCTATAGTGATCAAAAGAGGAAAGACGAAAGCTAGAATATAGATGGATGCAAAAAAGGTAATATCACCTAGATTCAGGGCATTGCATACAAAAGGATTGAATATGGTAGTAGATATTGGAGAGGATGTAGAAAAAGAATTTTTTAGAACCAATTCATCAATTGTACCTATGTTCAAAGTTGACGTGAAAAAGATAGCAACCAAGTGTGTGTTACAGCCAAAAGATGATGGGATATAGTCAATAACTCAGGAACCAATGCTTTTTCAGGAGGGTAAGCAATCAACTAACAAAATGGATAATGATTTTTTAGGAGGGTAAGCAATCAACTAACAAAATGGATACTGAGCTATTGAAGAATCTATAGATTAAAAACAAAGAAGAGGAGGAAGCTATTGAGGTAGTGAAGCAGGCAGAGAGAGCCTTTGAAAATCAGACAAAAAGAAATGCTAGGGTGACTCAGGATGATTTGCAAGAACTAAATCTAAATACTCAAGAAGAACCACAGACAGTGAAGGTGTGAGCAGATCTAGCGAGGAGTTTAAACATAAATTAAAGGAAGATTTTTAAATTCAAAGCTATTTTTGCATGAAACTACACAGACATGAAAGGAGTGGATGCTAGCTTTTGTCAACACAAAATTAATTTGAAATCAAATGCAGTTCCATCTGTACAACAAAGGTACAAAATGGATCCTAATTATGCCAAACAGGTTAAAGAAGAGATTGAAAAATTGTTAGTTGTAGGTTTCATTTATTCTTTGGATGAGGTTACTTGGCTGTCACCTATTGTTGTAGTTCCAAAGAAGAATGGAAATATCAGGGTGTGTCTGGACTAAACACCATATTAGTGAAAATCGGAATTTCCCAATTCCCATTTTCAAAACAATCTTAAGGTTTGACCACATGGCCAAATCTTAGCTAAATTTTTTAGAGCATGGCTCAAGAGAGTTTTTCAAGTACTACCTTGTGGAAGGCTTGGTCCTTAGAAAATATTTTGAGATTTTTCAATATGACCAAATGTTCAAGACATTGGTGATTCCCAAATTGTCTCTAAAGTCTCATAATTTCTAATATGGTGTTACTATAGAAAACTAAATGCAACTATAATAATTGATCCATTTTCTTTACCTTTTTGTGATACACTATGGGATGTAGTAGTTAAACATGAGATTTATAGTTTTTTGGATGGGTTTCAATGGCTAAAACCAAATATTAATGGCAGTTGACTAGACGGATAAAACAGCCTTTGTGACTGAATGGGGAGTTTATGCCAGTAATGTGATGACATTTGGATTGCAAAATGCTCCACCTACATTTCAAAAAGTGGTACAGAGAGTGTTTGTTGAATTCATCACAACATTCATGAGGATCTTCTTGTATGATTTTAGTGTATGTGGAAAGAAGCAACAGCATCTTGAGCACATGAGGTTGAGTTTTTAGAAATGCAAGGAGTTTAGACTGTCATTGATCCCAACCAAATGTGCATTTGTAGTAAAAAGAAGAGTTCACATTTTTATGGATGCATCTCATGTAGCAATGGGTGCAACATTAATGCAAGAGACCAAAAAAGGTTGGTTCAAGCCTATATACTATAAAAGAAGGGAGGGTCCTGATACCTATAGAGAAAAATATATAATTACTAAGAATTTTAGACATTACCTATTGGAAAATAGGGTAATTTTTCCTGTGGATCATTAGGCATTGATCTACTTGGTGAATGAACCACACCTTTTAGGGAGGTTGGCCAGGTGGATATTGCTGCTACAAGAGTTTGATTATGTGGTGATACATACTCTAGGAAGACTTATGTATTAGATGATTATTTGAGTAGACTGGAAATAGGAGAAGAAGATTCTTCGGGAGTGCCTGATCAGCTACCTAATGCAGAGTTGTTTCTAGTTCAGGTGATCAAGCATTGAGGGGACTGGTAGGATGATATGATTTAGTTCTTGACTGAAGGCATGTTGCTTGAAGGAATGACTAAGGATTAGAGGAAAATACTAGCATTAAGAAGTACAACTTTTACAGTCATTACAAAAGAGTCCTGCATAAAAGATAGATTGATCATATCATCAAAAGATGTGTTCCTAAGTTTGAACAAAAAGCAGTACTGGCAGAAGCCCATGCAGGAAATTTAGGAGGACATTTCTCACTAATGTAACCGCCAAACAAATATTTTAGATTGGGCTTCGGTAGCCACTGTTATAAAGAATGCTCAGGAATTTACTAAGAAGTGTCTATTATGCCAAAGGGAGGGTCAACCATTGAATGTGGACAGAATGCCCCTGCAACCTATCTTATCTTTGGAACCATTTCAAAAGTGGAGTGGAGATTATTTGTTGGTCCCATCAAGCCACTTGCAAGGTTCACGTAGAATAGGTACATCTTAGTTGCGATCAATTACTGCACAAAATGGGTGGAAATTGTGGCCTTGAATGATAACAAAGCAAGGAGTGTGGCTAAATTTGTGTGAAAAAATATTATGACTAGGTTTGGATGTCCTATTGAGTTGGTTTTTGATCAAGCAGGGCATATCATCAACAAAGTGATCAGTAAACTGACAAAACTGCACATGATACTCCAGAAAATATCAACTGTGTATTATCCTGAGGAAAATGGGCAAGCAGAGAGTACCAACAAAACCTTGATAAGGATAATCAAAAAGTTGGTGAATCAAAACAAGATAAATTGGGATGAGAAGTTGGATTCAACACTCTAGGGTTTCAAGACAGCAAATCTAAGTTTACTACTAGCATGACACCATTCATGTTGGTGTATGGATTGGAAGCAATAGTTCTTATGGAGTTTCTAGTACTAAGTCTCAGGGTTGCAGTTCAGCAGAAACTGTCTCCTGAAGAGTCAGTCAGCTGCAAAAAAGAAGCATTACTAAAGTTAGAGGAAGACACTATTCAAAGCCTGTATATTATACAGGTTATCTAGCAAAGAATGAAGGCTTGGATTAATATAGGAACATCAAGTTCAAGATCTTTGCTAAAGGATATTGGTTCATGATCTATAACAGTAAGCTGGGACCTAGACCTAGAAAACTAAATCTACGATATGTAGGGCCATTCCAAATTGTTCATTGTGTGGGGCCAACACTTATATTTTTAGCTAATGTGGCAGGTCAAGTCATGTCTAAACCCATGAATTGATTAGGTTTAATTTTTTTTGGGAGAAATAACATACAATTGAGTTGCCTGTCATGTTATTGATACCACAGTGAGAAGGATCAGAGGAAAAGACTAGCATTAAGAAGTAAACCTTTTACAATCATTACAAGAGCGCTGCATAAAAGAAGTATTGATTAGATCATCAAAAGATGTGTTCATAAGTTTGAACAAAAAGCAGTACTAGCAGAAGCCCACGCAGGAAATTTAGGAGGACATTTCTCACTTATGTAACCACCAAAAAAATATTTCAGATTGGGCTTTGGTAGCCAACTGCTATAAAGAATGCTCAGGAATTTACTAAGAAGTGTCTATTATGCCTAAGGGAGGGTCAACCATTGAATGTGGAAAGAATGCCCCTTCAACCTATCTTATCTTTGGAACCATTTCAAAAGTGGAGATTATATTTTGTTGGTCCCATCAAGCCACCTACAAGGTTCACATAGAATAGGTACATCTTGGTTGCGATCAATTATTTCACAAAATGGGTGGAAGTTGTGGCCTTGAGGGATAACAAAGCAAGGAGTGTGGCTAACTTTGTGTGAAAAAATATTATGACTAGGTTTCGATATCATATTGAGCTGGTTTTTGATCAAGGAGGGCATATCATCAACAAAGTGATCAGTAAACTGACAAAACTACACATGATACTCCAGAAAATATCAATTGTGTATTATCCTGAGGAAAATGGGCAAGCAGAGAGTACCAACAAAACCTTGATTAGGATAATCAAAAAGTTGGTGAATCAAAACAAGATAATTGGGATGAGAAGTTGGATTCAACACTCTAGGGTTTCAAGACAACATATTTAAGTTTACTATTGGCATGACACCATTCATGTTGGTGTATGGATTGGAAGCAATAGTTCCTATGGAGTTTCTAGTACTAAGTCTCAGGGTTGCTGTTCAGCAAAAACTGTCTCCGAAAGAGTCAATCAACTGCAAAAAAGAAGCATTACTAAAGCTAGAGGAAGACAATATTCAAATCTTGTATATTATAGAGTTTATCTAGCAAATAATGAAGGCTTGGATTAATAGGAGCATCAAGTTCAAGATCTTCGCTAAAGGATATTGGATCGTGATCTATAACAGTAAGCTGGGACCTAGACCTGGAAAACTAAATCTATGATATGTTGGGCCATTCCAAGTTGTAGCTACCATGGCAGGTCAAGTCATGTCTAAACCCATGAATTGATTAGGTTTAAATTTTTTTGGGAGAAATAACAAACAATTGAGTTGCCCGTCATGTTATTGATACTACACTGAGACGGTGACCATTTATGCATGCAAAGTACGTGAGAGGGTGAGTGATTGCAAGAGTGCTATGACTAAGAATACTCTGCATTTCTTTGAGGTTGAAATAATGTCAAACTTACACAACACTTCTACTACTACTGCTGATTCGGATTCACGAGTGGAGGATGATGAGATACCCATGGTGGTACGCTCTATGCACAAGCTGTGCTACCAGAAACCCATGGTTAATTACTCAATTTCAGAGGAGGAGGTTGAAATGGTCATGCCAACCAAGGTGTTACCTCCTTATAAGTAGGATTTCGTCTCAGATTGTACATTTCTCGGATTCAGGTATGATCTCTCGTGACGAAGGTCCAGATAATCCCCAATTGATGGCTTCCTGTCTGTTTATGAAACCTACTCCCTGCACTCGTTTTAAGAAAATAGGAGATAATGAAGAGAATATTGTATAGTTGGGGAAAATATGTCTGTTGGAGTTTGCAAGGTTACCATGGGTAAGCTAGGGGCAAAATCATATGGCACCAATATATGTGAAGCATCTTCAACTAAATGATGGCCACATATTTGGAAAACATTATCTGACAGAGGAATTGGTTGCCAAGGTGTTTGACATTTTGACTGTAGATGACAATGAGGTGGCTAAAGCTACTGATAAGGTAATGGAAAAAGCCTTTGGGCCATCTCAAGGTGAAAGACATTATAAACAACTGTCGGGGATGAAATTTCCTGTTAGACTACAATAGCTAAGGTGGTTCATCGAGAGGGTTTTTCTGTTGGTGAAGTTTGAATACATAAGTAGGGAGATTATGGCATGTTGTTGGCAACAGAGAGTGGTAGAAAGCTAGGATGGGCCAATATCATGTATGCCAGGATTAAGTTTTAAAATTACACAAAGCAAAGGGGGAAGGACATAGCTACCAAAGTGGCGTCTTATTTGGTTGCAATTTTTCAGCATGTTAATATTAAGAATATTTTGCAGGGAAAAAATTTCAAATGGTAGGACAGTTACTTGAAGAATCACGGTTTATACACATGAGAGATAAGAGGAAAAAACTACAGATGCCTTCAAAGATAATTTAAATATGGTCACATGATTTCAACTAATAGTTAAATTACCATAATCTACGTTTTTGGGTTGAAAAAGGTGTAATTAACTGTTGATTTTCCATTTGTCACAACTCTCCATCCATAGGAGAAAGACTCCTATTATAATGGGGCTACATAAAGATGTGGAAAATTAAAAGGTATTTATGCAAATATTACTTCACTTTAAAACCTTAGAACACTATACCTTGCCTTTCAGGAATTTCATATTATCCATGGGATTTGGAATAGGTGGATAATTCTCAATTCTCTACAAGGCTCTATGTAGCTCTATTTATAAATAAATAAATCATACCAAGTTGAGACTTATCCAAGGACAAAAGTAGATAAATTAAGATCCTAGTACACTTACACCTTTGTCATTCCATGGTCCTCCCTCATAAAATTTCAATATAAAGGATGTCTTGTCAGTGATTTGAATGGCTATGAGGCTCCATTGGTGGCTATGACAAGAGCAAAGGAGTGTTTTAAAAGCAAAAATAAACATACCTCTCATGATAAGGAAAATGATAAGCTCATAGCTCTCAAAATCTACATTGAAGATAGACATTTCTTGAGTTCATTGGGGCAGATGCTTCATTTCTCAAAAAATGAAAGATGGCGGATACCTACATCACCGTCAAGCTTCATCAATCTAAAAAAATATGCAAAGGCTAATTATCAACTCTCTAGATGAGTCCTCATTATAAGGATGGGTAGAAGGGGCAAACCCTAGAGATGCCAAAACAATAGATTCAATGATCTCCCTTTTTTAGTCTTTTTTTACCATCATCTAGTGGATGTCATCATCAAGAAAGGCAACCATTACCATGAATCCTTTGTGGTTGACATTTCTCAATGATGATGGACGTTAAACTTTAGTCTCCCTCAACTCCTTGGTTTCCAACTCCTCACTATCAATCATCTCCTCCTTTACTTCTATAGAAGGTGGGAAAGACCTCTAGCACGAGGGTTGGCAGGTACCATAAGCCTCCCAAAGAAAAAACGAGAGAGTTACCACAGTAATTGTAGTGCATATTCAATTAGAAAACAATTTGAGGGCCTATAAATAGGACCCACTATTCATTTTTGGGACATCTTGTACACCGTTTGTAATCATGTGCTCTCTCTCTCTCTCTATCTATCTATATATATATATATATATATATATATATATATATATATATATATATATATATATATATATATATATATATATATATATATATATATATATATATATCTTTCTATCTATCTCTATCTCTATTTTCAGCACTTTGATCTCTAGATCTCTTGTAATCCCAAAGCCCTGTTATTGTAGCTTGAGACATTTACTAGTATACTTTGTACTTTGAGTATCACTACCAGTTTTACTCTGATTATTCTTATGAATACAATCCCAGTTCCAGTTTCTTTGTCTATTGTCATTTCATTTCCAGTTCCGTCTTCCAGTATTCTAAAGTTTGATATGAATTTTCCAAGTCTGATAGATGAGTTCGGGGAAGATGAGTGGAGGGAAGACTTCCCACAAACATTCAAGGAAGTAGATGAGTGGGGGGAAGACTTCGCACAAACATTCAAGGAAGCATATCCAAAATGATACTACCATTACCTAGTTTGCTGAATTAAATCATATAACAAGCTCATCAAGGCCTTTAAGCTCGAATATTCTAATAATAGAGGTGATGAAGGTATTATGTGAAAACTGGATAAGATCAATCAAGGAAGTTTATCAATCAGAAGCTATGTTGAGAAAATTAAATAACTGACCAGAAAACTTCAGGAACCTCCCTCTGAGAAAATAATGAGAGCCTGGGTTTTAAATGGATTTCGGAGTAAGAAATTGAGAGAGCAGGAAGTACCAGCTCCAACTAAGAAGTTCAATGATATGATACAAAGAGCACTAAAACTGGAGCAACAAGCTAAGAAGGAAAGTGGCCATAAGAGAAGACAGTCTAGCAACATTGAATCTTCTAATGAAGAAAGTTATGGGTCCGGTTCCAATTCCAGTATGTATGAAAGTGGATCAGATGACAGGCATAAAGGCAAAAAGAAGGGGCCATGGACCAAAAAGATAGAGAAAGTGTCCAAACAAATAGTTGAGATTGCAAAAACCAGAGCCTCGCTAAATTAAAGTGTTCAAAGTGTAGATCAAAGGATCATATGTCTAATAAGTGCTCTAAATGCACCTACTGTAAAGATTTTTGGTCATGTTTGGAACAATTATGGAATCAAGATTCACCATTTCAAGAAAGGAAAGGATCTATTGATGATCGCACCTACTAATCCTGAAGCACCTAAGGCAAATGGAGTTGAACTTGCAGGCATGGAAGACATTTTTGACTAGCTTGTAGTTGATTTCATCATTGTTAGATTTGTTTGCAAAAAATCAAAAACAATATATATCTATCACAATCTATGACTGTGATATGTATACTTGTATCCAATACAATGTTACACCCTATGCAGTAGGTATAAGAATTATGATAGCAACACCACCATGGTTAGCAAACTCTCATACCTCATGATTAGTGAGTGTCCCTAGTGGTTAGCAAAAGGGAAGGAAAGTACCATCTTTGCATTAGCAAATAAGGAAACCTTTGCAAAGGCTCTATTGGTTTGGTTAGAAAACAGAAGTCCACGAGTAGTTGAAAACCTATAGCTTTGGATAAATCATCTTATTATAATTTAAGACTGTTTTCATGGTTGAGAATGACATTTGAAGGGTTGTATGAATAAACTAGTGATAGAACTCGTGAAGGAACAAACATTGTATATGTAAAGTAGTGGGGTGATAATTAGAAAACAAGAGGCACGGGGAAGTGGAGTGTGTAAAGTGTGGTACTAGTATCTAATTGGAACTATGTCTATGGAAAGTGGGCGGATCACAATCAATCAAATAGTTTTCACAAGTCTAGATGTTACTATTCAAAACCTTGCCTATCTCATACTACACCTAGGGATTTATTATTCAAAACCTTGCCTATTGAATATGGAAAAAAAGGCATCATCTACAGAATCCAAGCATGTTGAGATTTGAGTTTAGTTGTTATAAGATGTTCACCTCCATAGTAACCTTTGTGTTATTGACCTGGATTATTGTAGGACCCTTACATCCATAAGCATGACAAATAGAGGCCTCAATCACTTTTTTTGCTTGTAGCCTAAGTACAAAAAAGATCCAAGCTATCAAGTTTCCCTAACCTCTAGGTTGGGTACCTTATACTCAAGTTCACCTCTCTATCTTCCATGGTATACTACTCATTCTAAAGCTCTTGTTTGCATGTGTGGTCTATGGGAATGTGATTTACTCATTAAAATCTACTTTTTTTAAATCTCTTTTAAATGATTTTTAGATAATTTTGGTGACCGTCTCCTACTCTACTTTTCTCAAAGCTTTCTTTCAGGTGTGTGAATGTATGGATTGGGTGGGGGAGTGATTCATGTGTTTTGGTAGTGGCTTTGTTTTTTTTCCTTGTATTTTCCTCTTTGGTCTTTTGATTTTGTGTTTTTTTGTTGTCTTTTTGTAATGCTTGATACTTTTTTAGTTTAGTTTTTTGCTTTCTTATCTACTAGCTTAGTGTATCTGCATCGGTCTATTATCGCATATCTTTATGAGTTTTTTTGCACTTGGCTATCTTTTGATTGGTCTATATTTCCCTTTATTATCTCCCTACAGAAAGAGCCTTGGCATCTATGCATTACAAAATTCGCCTTCAGCAAGTGTCCTACGCTTTGCAGTGCTAGAGCCCTCCTTGATTTCTCCAATTTTACTTATTTATTATTTTTTTCATTTGATATCTCTTTGCAAATCATCTAGTGATGTTGGTTTCTTCTTATCTCTCAATTTTTTTATTGAATGCTTTTCCTTTTTGTTCTTCCCCGGCTCCATGGTTACAGATGGTACTACCTGCTGGGTTTTTGCCGCGTTTTGGCCCAACCTACCTTTAGTGATAATGTTTGTTTATCGCAAGCTATAGGTTTTTAGAGTATAGCTATAGTGGTTTGTGCAAATTATAGCCTTTCTTTTAGAAAAAAAAAATTCATCCTCTCTCTCTCTCTCTCTCTCTCTCTCTCTCCTCTCTCTCTCTCCCCCCCCCTCTCTCCCAATTATAAAATACTAATAGAAAATCTCTCTTATAAGTTCAAAAAATTGAACTTTTCTCTAAATAGTTGAGTAAAAACCAATCCTTTCTCTCTCTAGTGGCTTTTAGTTCCTCCCCCCCCCCTCTCTCCTAAAAAGGGGTCCCTCCAAAGTGTTGATCATTCCCTCCATCTCTCTCTATTGTACCATCTCACTTCTCTTCACTTCACCTTGCAAGAGTTTCTTCTCTTTCCGTCCTTTCAATTTTCCCTCCCAAAACCTCTGCAACAGATGTTTGAGCCTCCTTTCCCTTCTCAAGCTTATTGCATTCTCCTCAAGGTTGCTAAATTCTCCTCAAGCTGCAGTTCTCCATTTCTCCATGAGCCTCACTAAACACCTCTATCTAAAGCTGAAGATCTGCAGCATATCCTTCTGCTAGATCATCCCTCTTTCTTTCTTCAGCAGGTTTCCTGGTCCTTCTCCATTGTGCTCTCTAGAGGATATACATTCCTCTCAAGCTTTGCAACATTATCTTCCCCATTAAGCCAACAAGCAGGTGGAACAGTATAGTAGTAAGTGGCATCCTTCATCTTTGCGTACCATCAAGAATCTTGCTCTATACAACTGAGAACATGGATGTGCAATGTGTAATCATAAGTGTTTGTTTGCAGGTTGTGCCACTATTCCCCATGGCATCATCAGGTACTTGACAACCTAGGAGTGTCATTGTCTCCATTTCATGTAGCAATGTACAAGACAACAATGGATGTTGGGTGACGATGGAGTTCAAACAATTGATGTGGGTGACAATGCAACCCAACGCAAGAAGTGCATACAAGGTCTCAAGGAGACACATGGCTTCTTCAGCACACCATTGGAAGGGAAGGATCATGGAGTTCAAGAAAACCCATGATTGCAAGCGACTTCCAAAGGTGCAACATGTGTATGTTGCTTCACAACTGAAGCTAGAGACAGAATGGCTCCATCGAGGTTTCGTGTGCAAACTATAATTTCAGTCCCCTGTCAAGTTATCAAATTGTATATTTTGTATTTCTGCTGTATATATTTCTTTGATGTCTATAAGGTTTTCATTGCTTGTTCATGTTTGCAAATATATTCCCATCCGATTTTGTAGAGTGGGAGCCAATAGAGTCCTTCACAGGAACTTTTGAGGCCATCCATGTTGACCTTGGCAAATTTCTCTATGCTGATTGTCCATCCACAGAGCTTGTCTCATGGGACTTTTTTTTATAACCATACTTATGTAACACCTTGGCAAACTGGGTATGGTAATCTTTCTCTAGTTCATCCACCAACCTTGCAGAGTATGGAATGGCCTAAGCCAGACAGGCCTTGATCAAAGCAACCAAAAGGAGAATCGAGGCGACTGTGCATTCAGCAAAATGAAGTGCACCTATGGTTCCCACAAAGCTTCCCTAACTTGGTTTATGTCCCTTCATGTGTTTGTGTTTATCTTTTGACTGTAGAGAGTTCACAGGATACCAACAATGTGGACTTGCAAAGGGGGAAGGAAGACTAAGGTGGTCAACCACCAAGGAGATACAATCAAGTGCTTTGTAGTTGCTGAGAATGTGGTGTGCAGATACCATATTGCGAAGCAAATCTTTTCAATTGTCTTTCCCTACAAAAGATGGAATATGAAAAAGGGAGAATGAGAGAATCAATTGATCTACAAATATGCCTCCACAACAATGCAGTGCATGACATCTTGGTGAATAACAACTGGAATCTCAGTCACCTTCGTGAGTATCTTAATCTTAGATATACCTTGCCCAATCAATATGTTTTTGTAATCAATGAAAAGGTTGTTCATTTTAGAAAAAAGGACATCTTTGTGTGTCAAAACATTGGTTTTCCACGATTTATTAATGCAAAAGCTTGTAGCTAAAGCGATTTCGCTCCCATTAATACATATGGCATTTTGAATCTCTTTTTCATTTTAAATTTGTTCAAGATTTTGTTTGAAATGTGCAAGTTTTTTTATTTGGAGCGTGAATACTTTCAATGGTGGTGTCTTTCAATGGCTTGTCGCGTCATTTTTATTTATAATTATAATTTTAAGTTGATTTGACATTAATTTTAAGTGCTTTTAAAAAGTGACATTGAGTATAAAAGTGACTTTTTAGGTTTTGAACTTCATTTCTCACATTCACAAAACACTAGCTTTCAGCTCTCTTTCCATCTTCTTCACGAACAGACCCATGGAAACATCTTCTGATGCACTTCTCACACAACTACAGAAGATAGGACTTGCAGATCGTGCACATGAACTAGTTAGTGTGTTTGAAGGGACAATCGACATGCATGCCACTACTAACCTTCATGTAGAAGGATTCCAAAGATTTCTTGACTACATGATGGAGAACATGGAAGAATATGCAATAGTCTTAGAGGGATCCAACATGGCGTGGTTGCCAGTGGATTTTCTCAAACACCTCTATGTAGTCGACAAAAACTTTCGCTATCACTTGTTGAGGTTTATAAAAGGGCTTATTGAGCGGGACTACAGGACAAAGGATGAGAATGACCTCATAGACTTGGGCATGGGGTGCATAGGCACCCAATTCATCTCTTAGGACATGGTTCTAGTCTTGCTTGTGCTTGAGGGCGTGGAGAAGGGAAAATCAAAGGAAAAGATGAACCAAAAACCTCTTGTAACCATTGTGGAGGAATCAGATGAATTTATTGAAGAGGTTGATGAGCAGGTTGAAGCATCTATGGCACTCGTCCTCTTGCAAGATCCCAGCTCCACTAGGGATGAAGATTGAATGATAGAGGGAGAGGAGGTGTTGGAGGAAGTTCTTGACCTCCGGATTCTCACTTTTCATGTAGTGGTAGTGGATGGTCATCACTTCTTGTTCCTTGATGACATTACAAAGACACTAGGACTCAGAGAAGATGAGTCACTCTCAGTGCTCGCTATCTATGCGGGCATGAAAGATTCCAGTGGAAAGCAAGAGAAGGTCAACTTTCAAGTTGACTTTGAAGACCAAGGTCTCCCACCAAGCCTCTCATTCCTCCCTAGTGAAAACAAATAGAATTTGGTACAAACCGTGGCAAATACACTTATGGAAATAAAATCATGTGCCTCATTTTATGATAGCATCCTAGAAAGCGTTGTTCATCCACCCAAACCGTTGGTCATTATGGGTGGAGAAAATCGCTCTAGCATCGACCTTACAAGGAAAACTCTTGAAGAGATGGATGAAGAAACTAAGGTAGCCACTTTTTAACCTTATTGATAGTCTATTGTACCCTATAGCAAGTGTTGAAGTTGTTTGAAATGTTTTGCAGACGGCATACCATGTTGATAAGTTTACAATGTGTAGTGGAGGTTCGTGCAACGGTCCTATGGGTAGAGATAGCTCCTTGTGGCACTACCTTGGTTGGGGCCATCCGTTCTTCGAGTTGCTCACACAGAGTTCTCCAAGCATGGTTCTACAAAGATGCTCAAGTGCAAAGCATTAAGTTCCATTCTTGCTTAAGATTCCCATATCCTTAATGCTCACAAGTGTATCTTGGTGGACTGGGAGACAGCATTGTATGCCTTTACAGGAAAGCACCCTAGGTCAATTCTCTCCCATTGTGCCTTAATCTTAGGTCAAGGGGTGACAAACCTAGAGGATATTGTCAAAACCTTTGGTGTCAAGTCTCTCATTCACCCTATACCTATAGATGTAATTTACAAGAAAACCAACCAGTCATGATGTAATATCCAAAGCAATATGCAATAATATTATTCTTTGTTTTTTTTTTTGGTCACTTCTTATACTTTTTTTTTCTATTGCACATATTGGCCAATTAATCCTTTTTTTTTAGCGTTCACACCTCCTCGACCATCCAAGCACCCGCCCGACATGGGATGCCTAGCGGTCAACATTTTGCAAAACGGAGCCATTTCAGTTGTGTACGGAGGCTGTGGGACTACCAAAATGCATGATGATGACCAACGGTGCCACACAGGCCAAACAAAGGCCCTATACGCCACGACACGCATGGGCCAATTTTGACCTTCTAACAACTTGATTAATTCATATACTTCAACAACAGAAAGTACATAATTTACTATTACAATTACACCGAATGGTAGAAAATCGACTCATTCATATTATGTGGAAAGATTACAAATCTCATAAACAGAGGTTGCATGGGGAAACTAATTCTTATGGGGACACCCTTCATTCCTCAGATTGATTGCTAGAGCTAGATCTGTATTTTTAGAATTACTCCCTTTTAGCATGCACCATACAAGATACGCCAACTTGGAACAACTGCACCAATATATCCTCGGCGGTATCCTGGAAGGCCAAGAGAGTTGCACACTCGATACGTGTAATAGAATTTGAATATTCGTCCATTATTTCTCTTACCACCCGAGAGAAAGCTGCCTTTGGTATTATTGGCTCGGTGCTCTTTTGATATTTTTGAATTTCACGTACAGCGACCATGCCAGGCTTTCATCGCCGTTTCTTCTGCGTTGGTGGTGGTGGAGGAACCACTTGTCTGGCCCATTGAGGAGGGTCATTCTTGTACTTTTTCCTCTTCTCTTCTTGGGCTTGTTGCTCTTTAGGTGTGAGCTTGTCCTTTTTCTTTTCGGCACATTGTTTTGCTCTCTGAGGTATTTTTGAAGATCTAGAGCTCCAGCCTTTGCTTGTTGGGTGGCCTGAGTTCTATCCTCTTTGCTCTCCTCTCTACCTCTACTCATGCTTGTAAATTAGCCAAGTGGGCTCTCTTAGCCTCGGCTCTCTCCCATTCTTCTTGCTCTCTCTGCCTTCTTTGTTCTTCATCCAATCTTTGTGCTTCTCTATCAGCTACCTCTTTCTTTTCTAGCTCTCTCATTCTCTTCCTCCTCTTGGCATCTCGTGTTACTGAAACAGGATCACCTGGTATTACTTTGATCACCATTTGTTTGACCCGCAAGGAAATTTTTGCATCGTAGTAGCGATTGCTTGAGCTTCAAGCTGCAGCCGTTGCTTGAGCTTCAGGCGCTATCGTTGCTTGAGCTCCAGATGCTATCGTTGCTTGAGCTCTAGGTCCTGTTTCTTGTGTTGGTCTGTTTAGAGCTACGAATGGTCCGAGATTTGGCACAGGTGTGTGATTCGCATGATGTAGTGGCTAGAGATCACCAAAAATCTATTGCATGGTGTTCTGATCCTCTGAGTCGAAGGTTGGGGGAGCGGTTGGGTGTTGGGAGCTGGTTGTTGTGTTGGGTTATCCACTTGTGGTTGAGGATTTGGATTTGAAGTGGTGGATTGTGTATGCGGTGCTGGTTATGAATGTCAGTGTTGTCAGTGGTGGTGGTGTCATGGTTGTGCGTGGTGGTGTGCTCTTGTGTAGCGTCCAGGTTGTGCAAGATATGAGTGCGTGTACGTTTGGGCTCGAAAGAATCTTCTAAAATGTGCAAACAAGAAATGAACTTGAAGTTGTGAGTTTTGACTTATAGAGTAATTAAACTTTTAAAATAAATTGAAAAACTCAATAAAATCGCTCAAAATTAGAAAAGACTCCAAAATAGACCAAACTTGATCCATGGGATTAATAATTGTCGCCTTTACAAATCACTTTGCATGACAATGCATGTTTACAATAGAAATGGTTAGTGTCAAAAAAAATTAAATTTCCACCCAACGCTTGTCATCACGCCACCTTGTCTCCAACTAGCGTCGGAATCGGTCTTTTGCACTCGATGCATGATATGATTGTGATCGCCTCAAGCTAACCATTTTTCCTATTCTACATTTCAAACTTCTTTGTTCTCTAGTTTTCTTTATCTCTCTCTCCCTGCTAAAACTCTGTAGAACCAATTGAATATCTCGTGAAGGGAATTTCTCTTTTTTCTTCCACCTCCATGTCGTGTATTTTTCAAATACATTGCTTTTGCTTGATAGTGTGAGCGCTCCATTCCTTGGCTGTTCCAAATGCCTAATGAACCATAAGTGTGTTACGAGACTGGGCACCCTCCTGTTGTAGTGGTTAACTGCAATTGGGATAGCTGGGCGTAATGGTTAATTATGTGCTGTCTATTTATTTTACTAATTGAGTTGATGATAATTTTGTAGAGTGGAATGCGGGGAGTTGATGAAGAGGCGACGGCAATTATTCTTGGCCATTTTATAGTTGCACAGTATCTTAGAATCTCATTTCAATAAGCCACTATGGCTCTGTAAATATTTGTAGTGGGAACTCCCCTTATGGGTCATGCAAGAACTAATGAGCTTCACTCATTTACAAAAGTGAAGTGGTTGTAAAAGAGGGGCCTCAATTTTTGGCAACTCAAACTCAAAAATAATATATTAAATACCAACTCCACAAGAGAGGTGCCGTGGAGTTTGGGGCTAGATTTAGGCCTTTCTCTTGCAGATTCTCTTCTCTACTCTCTTAAGCTATGGTTATTTTGATGTGTACTCTCTAATCTAGTCTCCATCTCCTACACATCTCTTACACCTCCTTACAAGCTTGTCTATATCAATTCTCTGTTTACTGTGTGTGTGTGTCATAGTCTAGGTGAGTGTGTGTGCTTGGAAATTGGAAGAAGAGGTGGAAAGTTTGATGGTGATGGCTTGAAAGCTTATGTTGAGTACGTTAAGCGGTCGATCTCCCCCTCTTCTCCCAACAGTGGTATCAGAGCCTCAGGTTCGAGGATTAATCGGCACCAGATTTCAGTTTTAAGAAGGAGTTTTCTCTAATCGACAAAACCCCAATTGCAATTCATCGACTTTGCAATTCAAGGATTCAAGGGTTCGTGGAAATTCGAAGTATAATTGATCGAGTTCACAGAAGAAAAACTCGATTGTTAATTGGTGGCTAATCGGTAATCAATTTTTAATTTTCAATTTTCGTGGGTATGTTCAACGGTTAAATTTAAGCACATGCTAAGCTTGCGTATACATGAAGATACGAACGAGAACAATCTGCGAGAACACCCTCCTGCACACAAGAAAAGCTAAATGTCAACCTCATCAAAAGCTGCAGAAAATACTGTCAAAAGTATTGGCTTAGTTTATGCATCAATTCTTGCTTTTGTCTTGTAGCCTGGAAAACTTCTAGAGGTCGCCATCTCAATTTTTTTTTGGCTTGAGTTGTTCTTCCACAGAATCCCATGCAAACTTAAAAGTTAAAGTTAACTTCAAAGACTTAAAGTTAAGCTCAAAGAGGTATTTCAGTGGTCAGCCGTCCATTTCATCTTCAAGCTTAATAACCTTTAAAGAAGACAAACACCCTTTCAATATCCTCAACACTTTGGCTTTGGACACAATTAGTAAGCCTTGCACCCCTTAGTCGGCACCACTACAAACACAACCGTAAAAATCACATACTCCGCCCTTCATTAAGAATTCTTGGGCCGCCAACCTTATTAAAAAATTAAAATAAAATAAAAAATCTTCGGCTGTCTTTCGGGATTGCTGATTGCCATTGCTTTTGAGATACGGGAGATCGGGTGCCACGAAATTCAACTGGCTCGGTGACACACCGTCGGACTGTCTATTCTATGGCAATTTCCTAGCGCATCGCCATTTTGGACTGGACGCCACCGCTCTTTTTCAGCTAAGTACATTACATTTCTGTTATTTATTTTATTTTATTCCGCATATTGCATCTGTTAATATCACCAAATAGCCTTTTTAAGCATTACCATTTAATTATTTATTTTTTTAAGAAAAAAAAAGAAAAAAATTAAAAAAAAAGAAAAAAAGAAAAAGAAAAGCACGCAATCATGGCACATCTTCCTCATGCACCCACGATTGCAGAGCAACTTCAAAATTTACAGCAGTCACTCACATATGAACGCATGCGAAGGCAAGAACTTGAAGATAAATTATTACATTCTGCACGCACCGAATCTGCACCGGCACCTAAGAAAAACAAAATTAGCAGAAAAGCCTTCACTTTCAAAGATTTTGATGGCACTAAAGATGCTAGCACGGTTCTAGCATGGGTTAGTCAGTTAGATGACTACTTTCATGATGAAGACTTTCCCGAGCGTGAAATGGTAAAGTGTGCATCCAATCATCTCACTAGCAGCGCTGCATTGTGGTGGAACGCCACCAAACAACATGGAAGAAGACCACGCACCTGGAATGCATTCAAAAAAGTGTTTTTATCCCAATTTTTGGCAACACAGTAAAAAGCTAAAGCACGACGTCAATGGGATTTAATTCGACAGGGTAGAAATGAAGATGTACAGGGTTACACTGACCGTTTTTGGAATTGTCTAATTCAATTGCAAGCTATTGAACATGTTAGTCACAGGAAATTGAAGTGAAAGTACATATCAGGCTTGGCACTACAAATTAGTGCTGAGGTAGATATGTTCGAACCAGATTCTCTGTCAAAGGCCATTAACTTGGCTCTCAACACAGAAAAGAAGAAAGGTGGACATTCCTCTCACACTGATCAACCTGCTAACACTAACCGCAACAAGAGACCTCCTTTCTCTCCTAACTCTGACAGAAGCAAACACCAAAGCCGTACCTTTTTCAAAAGACGAAGATTTGACAATCCTCCTGCCACTGCTCAACCTCATACGAGCAACAACCACAACAACACTCAGCAACGAGGCGACCAACATCCTTTCAACCAGCGTTTTCCTCCAAATTCTAATGGTAACAAAAAGGTGAAGTGTTTTAAATGCTTTCAGTATGGTCACTATGCAGATAAGTGCCCAAATGGTCATGCTAAGGGCAATGGTCAATCCAATGGCCATTCAAATGGAGTCAACAGGAATTCAAGTCAAAAACCCTTCAACAACAACCGCCCCAACGGAGCTACTCTTAACCTCATCGAAGATGCTACACCCGACGACAATGAAGTGGAAGTTAACTACGGTGAGGGATATGATCCTGATTATGATAACGATGACAACCCATCCTCAGGTACTCCTATATCTCCTCACACTTTGTTTAAAGTGCAAGGCACTGTTAAGGGTGAAAATGTCACCATTCTGCTAGATGATGGTAGTAGCCATGATTTCATTTCCACACGATTGGCACAACAACTATCACTCTCTGAAATTTCATCACCCCACAAGGTCAAAACTGTTTTTAATAATCAACGTTTTAATTGTAAAACTCAAGTCACTGTTGAAGTTTGCATTGGTGAATTCACACAAGCACGTACATTTTTGGTAGCACCATTGCATGGACTCGATATGATTTTGGGAATGCCATTTCGTCATGAATTTGACCCGTTGATTAATTATAAAACACGTACAATGTCTCTCACTCATAATAATAAAAAATTCTCCATCCAAGCAACACTGGCACATCAAAAATTTCCACTCCTCTCTCACACTCAAGCCAAACGAGCAATTCGAAAACAGGGGAAAACATATCTAGTATTGGTAAATCAAATTTCTGTTGAAACTGAAACTTCACGTAACTCCACACACGATGAATTTCTTTCACAATTTAAAGATTATTTCATGCGTGATCTCCCACCTGGCACGCCCAGAAGACCACCAAATTGACATCATACCGGGTAGTGAACCTCCTTGTAGAGCACCTTATCGTGTAAATCCTACCTCACACAGGGAAATACAAACTCAAATCACTGATTTACTTGACCGAGGCCTAATCCGACCTAGTAGTTCACCATACGGAGCTCCAGTACTTCTTGTCAAGAAGAAAAATGGAACCTTTCGTATGTGTATCGACTACAGGGCTTTAAACAAGATCACCATTAAGAATAGGTTTCCTATTCCTAGAGTGGATGATCTACTAGACAAACTGAAAGGGGCAAACATCTTTAGCAAAATTGACCTTAAATCAGGATATCACCAAGTCAAAATGTTTGAACATGATGTCTACAAAACTGCTTTCAGAACACAAACTGGGCACTATGAATTTCTTGTCATGCCATTTGGTTTGACAAATGCACCAGCTACATTCACACGCATGATGAATCGAATTTTCATTGACCATCAAGATTTTGTGATTGTATTTTTTGATGACATTTTGGTATTCAGTAAATCTGAAGAAGACCATAAGCAACATTTAACACGTGTATTTGATCTGCTTGCACAAAATCACTTGTATTTGAATCCTGAAAAGAGTTCATTTTTCCAATCTGAAATTGAATATTTGGGACATATTGTATCGGGTAAAGGAATTCATGTCGATCCAAAGAAAATTGAAGCCATTCAATCATGGCCTAGACCCAAAAACTTGCATGAGCTACGATCTTTTCTTGGTCTTTGCAGCTATTACAGGAAATTTGTTCGTAATTTTGCTTACAAAGCACATTATTTGACTCTCTTGTTGAAGAAAAACACGCCTTATGAATGGACTGATTTGCAAGAAAGCTCATTTAATGCACTTAAACATGCTTTGACTAATGCACCTGTATTGCAATTGCCTGATTTTGAACGACCATTCTTTGTGGTAGTCGCTGATGCTAGTGGTAAAGGTATCGGTGCAGTCCTTATGCAAGATAACCATCCCATTGCTTTTGAAAGTCGTAAATTCAAACCTTCTGAAATAAAGTTCAGTACTTATGATAAAGAATTGACTGCTGTGGTACATGCATTGAAAATCTGGAAACACTATGTAATGGGTACTGACTTGATCATTAAAACTGATCAACAAAGTATCAAATATTTACTTTCTCAGCCTTTAATAGATGATAGACATATTAAGTGGGCCGATTTTATTCAAAGTTTTCAGCCCAACATTCAATACCAACCTGGTAAAGAAAACGTTGTAGCCGATGCTTTGAGTAGACGACCCTCACTTAATCATCTATCAACCATTACGGGAACTTCATTTGACACTATGCCTGACACTTATGCACAGGACGATGACTTCAAAACGACATGGTTGCATATGCTTGATAATTCTGTACACACATTTCTCGAATACACTATTCAAGAAAACTTCCTTTATTTCAAACAAAAATTGTGTGTAACTAAATCTTTTCGTACATTAATTATTGAAGAATTGCACAAACCACCTTATGCTGGACATAGAGGATTTGCTGCAACTTTTCAAAATTTATGTCGTGATTTCTATTGGCCTGCTATGAGAATGGATGTTAAACAGTATGTGTCAACTTGTTTGATTTGTCAAAAAATCAAAGCAGCTACAGGTAAGAAATTGGGACTTTTACACCCTCTCCCTATTCCTAAAAGACCTTGGGAACATATTTCCATGGATTTTGTTACTGGTTTCCCACTCACAATGCACAAACATGACATGATATGGACTATTATTGATCGTTTCTCTAAACAAGCGTATTTTGTTCCGTGTAAGAAAACACTCACAGCACATCAAGCTGCACTTTTGTTTCTGAAGACTGTTTTTCCACATCATGGTTTGCCTAAAGTGATTATTTCCGATCGAGACTCAAAATTTTGTAGTGCTTTTTGGACTACTGTATTTGAAAATCTTGGCACTACACTTGACTTTACTTCTGCATTTCATCCTGAATCTAATGGTCAAACCGAAGTCACCAACCGCACTATTATTGACTTGTTGAAGGCTTATGTTTCCTCTCAACCTAAGAAATGGAATGACTACCTACATATTTTGCAATTTGCATACAACAACACCACTCACACTGCCACGGGTAAATCTCCCTTTGAAATTGTATACAGTCACTCACTTCCTACTCCTGCTTCACGTCTTTCTAATGTTGTGCCTGCCGCTGATGATTTCACTACTGACTTTCATGATATTTATGCAAGTGTGCATTCTGCCATTAAACACTCACAAGAACTTTACACCAAGCATGCTAACAAGCACCGCAAGGCACACCAATTCAAAGAAGGTGATCATGTTTTACTTCGCATCGAAAAACGAAGGATCAAAAGTGTTGATACTAATGTCTTTATTAAGCTTGCTCCTCGTTTTTATGGACCTTTCAAAATTTCAGCTATCATTAATGATGTTTCTTTTCGTTTAGAATTACCTGCACATTGGCACATTCACAATGCATTTCACATTAGTCTTTTACGACCATTCAGAGGACCCCTACCTACACACCACATTTACGAAGACCCACCTTCACTTGTAGACCAAGAAGAGCAACTCATCCCTGACAAAATAGTTGACCATGAGACCACCACTACACGCACTGGAATGGTTTATAACCGTTACCTTTTGACTTTCAAGGGCCACCCTAGAGAGGATGCCAAATGGATGCCTGAAAAGTTTTTTCGCAACTTTCCCAACCTTCTCCACACTTTCCATCACTCACGGTCCAGTTGATTTCTCTATTGAGCAACTGAGGACAGTTGCTATCCCTGGTGGGAGGGATGTTACGAGACTGGGCACCCTCCTGTTGTAGTGGTTAACTGCAATTGGGATAGCTGGGCGTAATGGTTAATTATGTGCTGTCTATTTATTTTACTAATTGAGTTGATGATGATTTTGTAGAGTGGAATGCGGGGAGTTGATGAAGAGGCGACGACAATTATTCTTGGCCATTTTATAGTTGCACGGTATCTTAGAATCTCATTTCAATAAGCCACTATGGCTCTGTAAATATTTGTAGTGGGAACTCCCCTTATGGGTCATGCAAGAACTAATGAGCTTCACTCATTTACAAAAGTGAAGTGGTTGTAAAAGAGGGGCCTCAATTTTTGGCACCTCAAAGTCAAAAATAATATATTAAATACCAACTCCACAAGAGAGGTGCCATGGAGTTTGGGGCTAGATTTAGGCCTTTCTCTTGCAGATTCTCTTCTCTACTCTCTTAAGCTATGGTTATTTTGCTGTGTACTCTCTAATCTAGTCTCCATCTCTTACACATCTCTTACACCTCCTTACAAGCTTGTCTACATCAATTCTCTGTTTACTGTGTGTGTGTGTGTCATAGTCTAGGTGAGTGTGTGTGCTTGGAAATTGGAAGAAGAGGTGGACAGTTTGATGGTGATGGCTTGAAAGCTTATGTTGAGTACGTTAAGCGGTCGATCTCCCCCTCTTCTCCCAACAAAGTGTCTAGAAAAAATGCAATATGTGCAAAAAGAATGTGCTGAAAAAAAAACAAACATTAGTTTCGCATACAGATGTATTTAGATTGAAACAATCAAATGTTCAACACACCATGTAATGTGTTATGTGTGTCTCCCCCCAAGCATCCACCATTTGTGCTGTAAAACTATCGATTACAAACTTTAGGGTGGATATCTCATCATCGGTTAGCTTTGCCTTTTCAAGAAGACGAAAAATATCATTAGTAGACTACCACACATGAGCATGCTTAATTCCTAGGGCTGCTTCATTACCTTTGTTGGTGGTAATGCCACACACCTTTTTCCACAACTGAAACTCATTGGGACTTTGGGAGTCAGAATAGTTTGAAAGCAAATGCCTAGCTTTACTACCACCCATACATACTTTATTAGGGCAATCTTGTGTACTTCCAGACGCCTTCTTGTCCTTAGATACCTCAATTGCACCCCCATGTGGACCAACACTCGATAGAATAGATTCGAGTTCTTGTATACACTCTTCTCTTCTATTTGCAAGCTCCATATTCCAAGTGTAATAAATATGGAACATAAGCAACTTGTCAAGAATTCATAGATGGGCATGAAGGGTGCACACATGCACATTTATCAGTGGTATTGGAAGAATAGGATCCCGATTTGGGTCATCCATGTTTCGATTAGGGAGTACTTACTGGTCACAACTGAGGATACCTTGAAACCATTGTTGTAGTGCTTTACCCATTGCTTGTGTAGTGGGTACACCTTTTGCAAAGTTGACTGTAACTTTGCCTCCCTTATCCTTACCACCTTTCAACTTGCTGGCCTTTGCACCCTTGCCCTTAGTTCCCATTGAGACTTTACTTTGGCAGCAATAAATGCATGGAAAGAGGGTCATTGCACCTTGCTTGCACCCTAACATACACTTGAGTGTTTTCAAGTTTCCTACCAAATGCCACTCAACTTGGAACATTCCAAGACCTGAAACATGCAATCTCTATCCTTCTTGTTGTTGTTGAATGACATCAACATTTGCGGTGTGATTGAAATACCATTTCAGAGTCTCATGTGTCTCATGTGTCTCATGTGGGAGATAAAAAGCTGTCAGCCACCCAAAAAAAAATCTTCGATTGAACACCTAAACAAGTGTTTCCCTTCTCATTGGCATTTAGATCCACATCAACACCCACCAAGGCCCTGCTCATCATCGTAATGCTTACCCTTTCTAGCTGTTGACCTTTAACAACTTGGCACTCATCAGGCTTCATAACAAATATCACTTTTTCATCAAACTCTTCTTGTGTCAACCCATAAAATCTTATCATTGACTCTTGGAGCTTCAACAAGTCAACTTACACATTGTTGAACTCATTGTAGCAGAAGAATTTATTGTCTTCTAATGGCATGTCATCCTCCACATACAGAAATCTGCCCAACAAGCTTGCAACATCATTATTGGCACACTTTTTTGCAACACTGACACTGTAAGGCATTGGCAAAAACCCACAAAAAAAAACCTTTTGTCTGATGACCAAGTGTGACACTTGTATACAAAGCTTCATAGGCCTTGAAACTTATTCTTGCAATGTCACACAGCTCCATCATCTTTTGAGGCGACACAATTATCTTTAGGTCACTAAAATACTTCTGCCACAAAACGTTAGCAATGCCAACGTTTGATGGATCATCTAGTAGCTCAACCAAGTCCTTTGGCTTGATGATATGCTGTAGCAGAGAACGTCTGGTTGTTTGAGCATCGGGATCAATTCCCATCATCATTCAAGCCAATTTTTTGCATATTGAATTAGCATTACACCAGCCTACAGAACATGTAGGAAATCAAAGTCTTGTATCTGTATTCTTACCAGGTTTGACGGGCACGTTTCTTTTGAGCTCCACCACTTGAGGATAGCAAGGACATTGCTTGTCTCTTGCGCTTACGATTGTGGTAGCCGAGGGGAATGTGTGTGAGATGATCGATTCATCGACCCATATTCCATGAACTGCATTGTAGTTGAACATAATTTTCTAGTCGACACTCCTGCTCCTTTTTTGTTGTTGTCCTTTTCATTGATATTCGCCATCTCATCTAGTTGCTTCGCCTTCTTGTTGGCTTCCTCTCTAACTTCATGTAGATCTTTTGTGGACTTCTCTTGCAATGATGAATAGGGAGCCAAGAGATGTTTACTTGCTTACCTTTCATCGACAAAAGCTGCATACAATCTCTAGCAGTAGCCAAACAGTCTGTCTCTTCCATCTCCAATAAAATGCAGAAGCTCAGTGACATTACGAAAGGGTAGTGGCGCATTAGTCGTTGAATCACCATGGTAAATGTGGACATCAACCCAAAAGTTTATTGCCTTGCATCCAATGCTTTGTAGCTTATTTGCAGCATGTGCCAAGTCGCACAATAGTGTACTCTTGTTCCACATCAGTGTTTAATCGATATCGTTGTGACCTATTAGTAATGTCTTGTAGAGGAGGGCGATTGAATGACATGTTTGTTAGCTAATCAAGAAAAATAGAGAGAAAATGTGTAATGGTGACTGCTGCAAGCAGGGAAAGCTGGCTATGGAGGGAAAAAGTGGAGAGTACTCAGAGATAGTAGAAAAGGATTATGTTATGGAGGGAAGAAAGAGAGGGAGTGTAGCTCAATCTCCTTTGAATTCAAAATGTGTGTCATGAGAGCTTTAGAGAGATAAATGCTACTGCACACAAAGGTAATGGAGTTCTCCATTGCTCTCACCTGGAGCTGGAGTGGGAGAAGCATGAGAGAGAGAGAGAGAGAGAGAGAGAAGTACATTAAAGGAAGAGAGTGGGAGAGAGAGTAGACCTACAACCTTGGAGGATCTGCACTTTCTGTCAAATGTAGGCAGCATAGAATGTCCTCTTGATGATTGGGAGGTGGAAGTGACAAGAGAGAAAAAAGGGGAAATGAGAAACAGTTGGGTCACGTTTTAGAGAGAGAATACAATGAGAGAATATGAAAAATTTGCTTTTTTGGCAGGGGGGAGTTGAAAAGTGCTTCTTTTAATGAAAACTAAGTGAGGCGAGTGTTTTATATGCTAGAGAGAGAGAGGAGAGAGAAACGCGGAAAAGACATTTTGAAATTTAGTTACCCACCTCTCTTTTGGGTTCAAATAGCCTATTTTCAAAATACAAAATATACAAATGGTATTTTTAAAAATCTCAACATAGGCCTTTTTGCCCTCTCTTTTAGGCTTGGTCAAACTTGGCTTAAGCTTTAAGCATTTCCTTAAACTGCCAAATAAAGAAGCCCTCCTATACCTCATTCACTTCCCAATGGAGGAAGCTGCAAATGTGGTAGTTTCTCTGAATCCATTCCTTGTCAGTCCATTTTTCCTCAATCCAATTTTCCAACATCACTAAATTAGCTTGACCTAGAGGTCTTTGTTGCTGTTGTGGTGGAGGTTGTTGATTCTGTTCCGAAGGTCTATTATTATTGTTATTATTGTTACTGTTGTACCTGATAATAGGAATACCCCTGTCATTCCTTTGTCTACACCACATTTCACAATCAGGTCCTTGTTTGTGTCCCAAACTCCACAATAATTACATCGAAACTGCTGCACAATTATTTTGACCTCTATTTTGGTACCCCCAATTATTGGGTTATGGAACCTTCTTTGAGGTGCAGGTCCTTGATATCTTCTGTTAAGACCTTTGTGTTCCTTCATGACTAGCTAGTGCAATGAAGATGGAAACTTCATGCACTAAGTAAAACACTTATGAGGGTAGAGTTTCATAAGGAGGAATAGGAAGCTGATTACAAAGTACAAGAGTGGAAGTTTTCCCAGGGAATAGCTAAGCATTACAATTTTGATTGTGTGGCACATATCTAAATTGAGGATATTCCACAGAGTAGTCAATGCATTGAAGTCATGGTTGTAACAAGGGTAAAAGCAAAGATAGGAAAGGCAATTGTGCAAGAAAAAGAAGATCAGGGTAGTCTGAATTGGAAGGATCAGAAAGTAGTAAGAATAGGAGCACTCAAGGAAGTGCAAGAGTCCCAAAGAGGAGGTATACCACTTGAAGGATGGAAGTTTGTTGTAGGATCCTTGGCTGGCCAGGGGAGAAGAGCATCAGAGGGAAGCAAGACTCTACTGAAAGAGCAGGACAGTGGTGATGCATTTTATGAAGCTTTGTTGTTAGCTCCAATAGTAACTACTGTAAAGAAAATGTTGAGGTTGGTGCTTGCACTTTCACAAAAATTCTAAAGAAGTAGAAGGAACGAATCAGGGAATAGGAAGGAGAGCTGAGGAATTTTTTTGTGGGGAAGTATGTGAGATCCTACCTATGGATGTTGATTACAAGGTACCAATAGTGGGGGAATCTATTGGAAGTGTGTTTTTTCCAAGAGTGCTCTTGAATGGGGGGTCATTGAGTTAATATTCTCCTAGAGTCAACCTACAAACGTCTAAATCTCTTGAAATGATATCTAGCACCTTTTTAGGTGAAGATGGCAGACCAGACACGGGTTCAACCTTTGGGGATCTTGAGGAGTTTGTAGATCTCAATTGGGGAACTACAATTGTAGCCAACTTTGTAGTTCTCAAGTTGGAAGAGTTTGCTCGCTTTTATCAAATGATGTTGGGAAGGCCCTACTTAAGAGCAGCAAGAGTAAAGCAATTATGGTGAGCAGACTCTATAGTGATCAAAAGAGGAAAGAAGAAATCTAGAATGCAGATGGATGCAAAAAAGGTAATACCACCTTGATTTAGGGCATTGCATACAGAGGACTGAATATGGTAGCAGAGATTGGAGAGGATGTATAGGAAGAAATTTTTAGAATCAATTCATCAATTGTTCCTATCTTCAAAGTTGACGTGAAAAAGATAGCGTCCAAGTATGTGTTACAGCCAAAAGATGATGGGGATATAGTCAATAATTCAAAAACTAGGGATTTCTCGGGAGGGTAAGCAATCAACTAACAAAATGGATAATGAGCTATTGAAGAATCTATAGATTAAAAACAAAGAAGAGGAGGAAACCATTGAGGTAGTGAAGCAGGCAAAGAGAGCCTTTGAACATCAGACAGAAAGAAATGCTAGGGTGACTCAAGATGAGCTACAAGAACTAAATCTAAATACTCAAGAGGAACCACAGACAGTGAAGGTGTGAGCAGATCTGGATGAGGAGTTTAAACATAAATTAAAGGAATTATTTTTGGAATTCAAAGCTATTTTTGCATGGAAATACATAGACATGAAAGGAGAGGATGCTAGCTTTTGTCAACACAAAATTAATTTGAAAGCAGATGCAATTCCAGTTGTACAACAAAGGTACAAAATGGATCCTAATTATGCCAAACAGGTTAAAGAAGAGATTGACAAATTGCTAGTTGTAGTTTCATTTACCCTTTGGATGAGGTTACTTGGCTGTCACCTATTGTTGTAGTTCCAAAGAAGAATGAAAAGATCAGGGTGTGTGTGGACTATAGGAAATTGAATGCAACTATAATAACTGATCCATTTTCCTTACCTTTTTGTGATACACTACGGGATGTAGTAGTTGAACATGAGATTTATAGTTTTCTGGATGGGTTTAGTGGCTACAAACAAATATTAATGGCACATGAATACATGGATAAAACAACATTTTTGACTCAATGGGAAGTTTATGTCAATAATGTGATGACATTGGATTGCAAAATGCTCCACCTACATTTCAAAAAGTGGTACAGAGAGTGTTTTTTGAATTCCTCACAACATTCATGAGGGTCGTCTTGGATGATTTTAGTGTATTTGGGAAGGAGCAAGAGCATCTTGAGCACTTGAGTTTGAGTTTTTAGAAATTTAAGGAGTTTAGACTGTCATTGATCCCAACCAAATGTGCATTTGCAGTAAAAAGAGTTCTTTTAGGGCATGTGATTTCTGAAGAAGGGGTGTCTATTGACCCGAGAAAGGTGGAGGCTACCACTAAGGCACCAAAACCAAGAACAATAAAATAATTGAGCAGATTTGTGTGCCAAGTTAAGTGGCATAACAGGTTTTGAGGTTTTTGGCTCATGTATTCACACCATTAACGTTGTATTTGAATGAGGAGAAGATTAGAGGAAAGCATTTAGGACTCTGCAGAAGATGTTCATTGTAGCACCAATTTTGATTGTCCCTAATTGGAAGTTTCCATTTCACATTTTTATGGATGCATCTCATGTAGCAATGGGTGCAACATTAATGCAAGAGAGCAACAAAGGTTGGTTCAAGCCTATATACTATGAAAGAAGGGAGGGTCCTGATACCTATAGAGAAAAATATATAATTACTGAGAATTTTAGACATTACCTATTGGCAAATAGGGTAATTATTCATGTGGATCATTAGGCATTGATCTACTTGGTGAATGAACCACACCTTTTAGGGAGGTTGGCCAGGTGGATATTGCTGCTACAAGAGTTTGATTATGTGGTGATACATACTCTAGGAAGACTTATGTATTAGATGATTATTTGAGTAGACTGGAAATAGGAGAAGAAGATTCTTCGGGAGTGCCTGATCAGCTACCTAATGCAGAGTTGTTTCTAGTTCAGGTGATCAAGCATTGAGGGGACTGGTAGGATGATATGCTTTAGTTCTTGACTGAAGGCATGTTGCTTGAAGGAATGACTAAGGATTAGAGGAAAATACTAGCATTAAGAAGTACAACTTTTACAGTCATTACAAAAGAGTCCTGCATAAAAGATGGATTGATCATATCATCAAAAGATGTGTTCCTAAATTTGAACAAAAAGCAGTACTGGCAGAAGCCCATGCAGGAAATTTAGGAGGACATTTCTCACTAATGTAACCGCCAAACAAATATTTTAGATTGGGCTTCGGTAGCCAACTGTTATAAAGAATGCCCTGGAATTTACTAAGAAGTGTCTATTATGCCAAAGGGAGGGTCAACCATTGAATGTGGACAGAATGCCCCTGCAACCTATCTTATCTTTGGAACCATTTCAAATGTGGAGTGGAGATTATTTGTTGGTCCCATCAAGCCACCTGCAAGGTTCACATAGAATAGTTACATCTTAGTTTCGATCAATTACTGCACAAAATGGGTGGAAATTGTGGCCTTGAATGATAACAAAGCAAGGAGTGTGGCTAAATTTGTGTGAAAAAATATTATGACTAGGTTTGGATGTCCTATTGAGTTGGTTTTTGATCAAGGAGGGCATATCATCAACAAAGTGATCAGTAAACTGACAAAACTGCACATGATACTCCAGAAAATATCAACTGTGTATTATCCTGAGGAAAATGGGCAAGCAGAGAGTACCAACAAAACCTTGATAAGGATAATCAAAAAGTTGGTGAATCAAAACAAGATAAATTGGGATGAGAAGTTGGATTCAACACTCTAGGGTTTCAAGACAGCAAATCTAAGTTTACTATTGGCATGACACCATTCATGTTGGTGTATGGATTGGAAGCAATAGTTCTTATGGAGTTTCTAGTCCTAAGTCTCAGGGTTGCAGTTCAGCAAAAACTGTCTCCTGAAGAGTCAGTCAGCTGCAAAAAAGAAGCATTACTAAAGTTAGAGGAAGACACTATTCAAAGCCTGTATATTATAGAGGTTATCTAGCAAAGAATGAAGTCTTGGATTAATATAGGAACATCGAGTTCAAGATCTTTGCTAAAGGATATTGGTTCATGATCTATAACTGTAAACTGGGACCTAGACCTAGAAAACTAAACTACGATATGTAGGGCCATTCCAAATTGTTCAGTGTGTGGGGCCAACACTTTTATTTTTAGCAAACGTGGTAGGTCAAGTCATGTCTAAACCCATGAATTGATTGGGCTTAATTTTTTTGGGAGATATAACAAGCAATCAAGTTTCGCGTTATGTTAATGATACCACAGTAAGACGGTCACCATTTATGCATGCGAATTACGTGAGAGGGTGAGTACTTGCAAGAGTGTTACGACTAAGAATACTCTACATTTTTTTGAGGTTGAAAGAATGTCAAACTTACACAACACTCCTATCGCTGCTGCTAATTCGGATTTGCGAGTGGAGGACGATGAGATACCCATGGTGGTACGCTCTATGCACAAGACATGCTACCAGAAACTCATGGTTAATTATTCAATTTCACAGGAGGAGGTCAAAATGGTCATGCCAACCAAGGTGTTACCTCGTAAGTAGGAGTTCTTCTCAGATTATACATTTCTGACTTCACGTATGATCTTGATGTTAATGAAGAGAATATTGTATAGTTGGGGAAAATAGTTATGTTGTAGTTTGCAAGGTTACCATGGGTAACCTGGGGGAAAAATCAGATGGCACCAATATATGTGAATCATCTTCAACTAAATGATGGCCACATATTTGGAAAAGATTATCTGACAGAGGAACTGGTTGCCAAGGTGTTTGACATTTTGACTACAAATGACAATGAGGTGGTTAAAGCTACTGATAAGGTAATGGAAAAAGCCTTTAGGGCATCTCAAGGTGAAAGACATTATAAACAACTGTCAGGGATGAAATTTCCTGTTAGACTTCAATAGGCAAGGTGGTTCATGGAGAGGGTTTTTTTGTTGGTGAATTTTGCATACATGAGTAGAGAGATTATGGAATTTTGTTGGCAACAGAGAGTGGTAGAACGCTAGGATGGGCCACTATCATGTATGACGGGATTAAGTTTGAAAATTACATAAAGCAGAGGAGGAAGCATAGAGCTACCAAAGGTGCGTCTTATTTGGTTGCAATTTTTCAACATGTTAATAGTAAGATTATTTTGCAAGGCAAAAATTTTCAGATGGTAGGATAGTTACTTGAAGAATCAGGGTTTATACACATGAGAGATAAGAGGGAAAAACTACGGATGCTTTCAAAGAATTTAAATATGGTCACATGCTTTCAACTAATAGTTAAATTACCCTAATCTACGTTTTTGGGTTGAAAAAGGTGCAATTAACTGTTGATTTTTCATTTGTCACAACTCTCCATCCATAGGAGAAAGACTCCTACTATAATGGGGCTACATAAAGATGTGGAAAATTAAGAGGTATTCATGCAAATATTACTTCACTTTAAAACCTTAGAACACTATACCTTGCCTTTCAGGAATTTCATATCATCCATGGGATTTGGAATAGGTGGATAATTCTCAATTCTCTACAAGGCTCTATGTAGCTCTATTTATAAATAAATAAATCATATCAATTCGAGACTTATCCAAGGACAAAAGTAGACAAATTAAGATACTAGTACACTTACACCTTAGCCATTCCATGGTCCTCCCTCATAAAATTTCAATATAAAGGATGTCTTGTCAGTGATTTCAATGGCTATGAGGCTCCATTGTGGGCTATGACAAGAGCAAAGTAGTGTTTTAAAAGCAAATATAAACATACCTCTCATGATAAGGCAAATGATAAGCTCATTGCTCTCAAAATCTACATTGAAGATAGACATTTCTTGAGTTGATTGGGGCAGATGCTTCATTTCTCAAAAAATGAGAGATGGCGGATACCTACATCACCGTCAAGCTTCATCAATCTGAAAAAATATGCAAAGGCTAATTATCAACTCTCTGATTCCTCATTATAAGGATGGGTAGAAGGGGAAAACCCTAGAAATGCCAAAACAATAGATTCAATGATCTTCCTTTTTTAGTCTTTTTTTACCATCCTTTAGTGGATTTCATCATCAAGAAAGGTAGCCATTACCATGAATCCTTTGTGGTTGACATTTCTCAATGATGATGGAAGTTAAACTTTAGTCTCCCTCAACTCCTTGGTTTCCAACTCCTCAATATCAATCATCTCCTCCTTTACTTCTATAGAAGGTGGGAAAGACCTCTAGCAGGAGAGTTGGTAGATACCAGAAGCCTCCCAAAGCAAAAACCAGAGAGTTACCACGGGAACCGATAGTGCATAGTCATTCAGACACCAATCAGAGGGCCTATAAATAGGACCCACTATATATTTTTGGGACATCTTGTAAACCGTTTGTAATCATGTTCTCTCTCTCTCTCTCTCTCTCTCTCTCTCTCTCTCTCTCTCTCTCTCTCTCTCTCTCTCTCTCTCTCTCTCTCTCTCTCTCTCTCTCTCTCTCTCTCTCTCTCTCTCTCTCTCTCTCTCTCTCTATCTATCTATCTATCTTGAGCACTTTGATCTCTAAATCTCTTGTAATCCCAAAGCCTGTTATTGTATCTTGACACCTTTACTGGTATACTTTGTACTTTTGAGTATCACTACCAATTTTACTCTTATTATTCTTATGAATACAATCCCAATTCCACTTTCTTTGTCTTTTGTCATTTTATTTCCAGTTCTATCTTCCAGTATTCTAAAGTGTGATATGAATTTCCCAAGTCTGATAGATGAGTGGGGGAAAGATAAGAGGAGGGAAGACTTCCCACAAACATTGAAGAAAGCAGATGAGTGGGGGGAAGACCTCCCACAAACATTCAAGGAAGCAGATCCAAAATGATATTACCATTACCCAGCTTGCTGAATTAAATCATACAACAAGCTCATAAAGGCCTTTAAGCTCGAATATTCTGATAATAGAGGTGATGAAGGCATTATGTGTGAACTCGATAAGATCAATCAAGGGAGTTTATCGATCAAAAGCTATGTTGAGAAAATTAAAGAACTGGCTAGAAAACTTCAGGAACCTCCCTCTGAGAAAAGAATGAGAACCTGGGTTTTAAATGGATTTCAGGGTAAGAAATTGAGAGAGAGGGAAGTACCAGCTCCAACTAAGAAGTTCAACGATCTAGTACAAAGAGCACTAAAACTGGAGCAACAATATAAGAAGGAAAGTGGCCATAAGAGAAGACAGTCTAGCGACATTGAATCTTCTAATGAAGAAAGTTATGGGTTTAGTTCCAATTCTAGTATGTATGAAAGTGAATTAGATGACAAGCATAAAGGCAAAAAGAAGGAGTCATGGACCAAAAAGATAGAGAAGTGTCCAAACAAATAGTTGAGATTGCAAAAACCAAACCTTGCTAAATTAAAGTGTTCAAAGTGTAGATCAAAGGATCATATGTCTAGTTAGTGCTCTAAATGCACCTACTGTAAAGATTTTTGGTCACGTTTGGAACATTTGTGGAATCAGGATTCACCATTTCAAGAAAGGAAAGGATCTATTGATGATCGCACTTACTAATCTTGAAGCACCTAAGGCAGATGGAGTTGAACTTGCAAGCATGGAAGACATTTTTTACTAGCTTGTAGTTGATTTCATCATTGTTAGATTTTTTTGCAAAACATCAAAAGCAATATATATCTATCACAATCTATGACTGTGATATGTATACTTATATCCAATACAATGTTACACCCTATGCTGTAGCTATAAGAATTATGATAGCAACACCACCATGGTTAGCAAACTCTCGTACCTCATGATTAGTGAGTGTCCCTAGTGGTTAGCAAAAGGGAAGGAAATTACCATCTTTGCCATTAGCAAATAAGGAAACCTTTGCAAAGGCTCTATTGGTTTGGTTAGGAAACAGAAGTCCACGAGTAGCTGAAAACCTATAGCTTTTGATAAATCATCTTATTAAAATTTAAAGACTGTTTTCATGGTTGAGAATGACATTTGAAGGGTTGTATGAATCAACTAGTGATGGAACTCGTGAAGGAACAAAAATTTTATATGTAAAGTAGTGGGGTGATAATTAGAAAACAAGAGGCACGGGGGAGTGGAGTGTGTAAAGTGTGGTACTAGTATCTAATTGGAACTATGTCTATGGACGGTGGGCAGATCCAATCAATTAAATAGTTTTCACAAATCTAGATGTTACTATTCAAAACATTGCCTATCTCATACTACACCTAGGGATTTATTATTCAAAACCTTGCCTATTGAACATGGAAAAAAAGGCATCATCTATAGAATCCAAGCATGTTGAGATTTGAGTTTAGTTGTTATAAGATGTTCACCTCCATAGAAACCTTTGTGTTATTGACCTGGATTATCGCGTAGGACCCTTACATCCATAAGCATGACAAATAGAGGCCTCAGTCACTTTTTTTGCTTGTAGCCCAAGTACAAAAAAGATCTAGCTATCAACTTTCCCTAACCTCTAGGTTGGGTACCTTATACTCAAGTTCACCTCTCTATCTTCCATGGTATACTACTCATTCTAAAGCTCTTGTTTGCATGTGTGGTCTATGGGAATGTGATCTACTCATTAAAATCTACTTTTTAACTCTCTTTAAATGATGTTTATATAATTTGGGTGACCGTCTCCTACTCTACTTTTCTCAAATCTTTCTTTCAGGTGTGTGAATGTATGGATTGGGTGGGGGAGTGATCCATGTGTTTTGGTAGTGGCTTTCTTTTTTTTCCTTGTGTTCTCCTCTTTGGTCTTCTGATTTTGTGTTCTTTTGTTGTCTTTTTGTAATGCTTGATACTTTTTGTTTAGTTTAGTTTTTTGCTTTCTTATCTACTAGCTTAGTGTATCTGCATGGGGCTATTATCTCATATCTTTATGAGGTTTTTTGCACTTGGCTATCTTTTAATTGGTCTATATTTCCCTTTATTATCTCCCTAGAGAAAGAGCCTTGGCATCTATGCATTACAAAATTCGCCTTCAGCAAGTGGACTACGTTTTGCAGTGCTAGAGCCCTCCTTGATTTCTCCAATTTTATTTATTTATTATGTTTTTCTTTTGGTATCTCTTTGCAAATCATCTAGTGATGTTGGTTTCTTCTTATCTCTCAATTTTTTCATTGAATGCTTTTCTTTTTTGTTCTTCCCCGACTCCATGGTTACAAATGGTACTACCTGATGGGTTTTTGCCGCGTTTTGGCCCAACCTACCTTCAGTAATAATGTTTGTTTATCGCAAGCTATAGGTTTTTAGAGTATAGCTATAGTGGTTTGTGCAAATTATAGCCTTTCTTTTAGAGAAAAATTCATCGTCTCTCTTCTCTTTTCTCCTCCTCCTCCTCCTCCTCCTCCTCCTCCTCCTCCTCCTCCTCCTCCTCTCTCTCTCTCTCTCTCTCTCTCTCTCTCTCTCTCTCTCTCTCTCTCTCTCTCTCTCTCTCTCTCTCTCTCTCTCCCCTTTTGGTGGCTAAACATTTTTTACTCTCTTTAGGATCTATTTCCCCCCTAACCTTTTGCAGCATTTTGAATTTCTAGGTTATATGCCGTTTGTGGCTTAGTTGTAACACCATTTTTCCATTTTTCTTTGGGCTTGCTTTGTATATAGATTTGTATTAACCTTAGAATTGTCCCACTGAGGGATTTTCCAAGTAATAGAAGTCACCTTCTTTTTGGAGAGAGAGAGAGAGAGAGAGAGAGAGAGAGAGAGAGAGAGAGAGAGAGAGAGAGAGAGAGAGAGAGAGAGAGAGATGAAGTGTTTTTGGATGTCGAAGAAGGTCCTAGAAAGCCTATGAGGCCAGAAGATTAGACATTGTCAAAGATATGAATGTCTCATACAAGTAAAGAAATAGGGTGAGCTGGTAGCATATCTCCCAAATCCCAATCTTGTGAGAAGGCTCACTATAGGAACCACGAGACAATTTTTCTATGGGTGGTTGCATCCTACTCTCTTCCTTTGTAAAGGATCTCTTAGGAGTTTTTTCATGCCTCTCAATAACGGCTTGGAATTTTTTATTCTCATTACATCATGCATACAATTTGTAAGAAGGCTGACGGCATTGAGATTTAATCATCTTCATAGGTATATCAAGAAAAGTTCAATTCACCAAAAATTGATGTGTCCTATCACAAATTTTTGACCTAGCAACAATAGTCCCATGATGTGGGCTTAACTATCAACCTAGATGTCTATATAACGAATTATGTGAAAACATTTATAGACAAAGCTACATAACAGAGCCTACAAATCTCAATGTTTAAGTAATGTTGACTTGTCAATTTATATGCTCAAGCTTTTTGGGGCTACAAAGACTTAGATGCATTATGTAGTGGTGTACATAATTGAACAAGGCTTGTTCATGAACCTTGGTAAGACCAAGGTGATGATAGTTAGCACCACAACATAGTGGGTGAGGATATCTTCCGTAACTTTCATACATGGGCAATAAGTGGTGGAGTGCTTGGAGTTCTATTTATACGTTTTAATAGGAGTTACTCCTCCTTTTAAAGCATGGCAACCCCTCTCGATCCTCTTCTAGTAGTATTGGCATAAGCTTATTTCCTAGCCATTGATTCCTATCTATATCGTGAGATTGCAAACAAGCCCCCCTTGGGGTATGAACTAAAGGCTATCGTATGGTATCACATGAGTGTACAATAGGGGGGTTTTATAAGGCAACAAGAAAGATTTTATAGAGAAAGGTCCTGCATATAGAGGTCAAAAAGGCAATGTTGGTGCACATAGATGATGTCCCCTAATACTACTAGTGAACCTTCCAAGCTAGATCCTTATTTTTATACTAACGAGTTTCTTTATACAATGCTATATCTTGTCCTTTAGAAGTCTCTTGAAAAGAACCTATATCTAATCAAAGTGATCAGTTACAATTACATACCAAACCTTTTTCTTCAATTTTCACTCTTAGGCTAGGTATGTGTGGCATGCTTTCTATCCCACATCTTATAATTCAAAACTCATATTTTCTACCTACTTTTTCCCCTGGTCCATGCACTCAATCCATTCTCGACAGGTGACTTCACCAATTTTATTGCTTGTTAAAGTTGCCAATCCACACTACCATTGTAAGTTATGTCACATCCGTCCAAGCTTACTCTAACATTTTTCAACTTCTCCCTTGAGATCTAGCATCCAAGCATCTTCTTTCCATGCATCTTTTTTTGTTTTCAATTTTCAAGTTTCAAAAATTAGCATCACTCATTTCCTTTAGTACCACAAACTCCATTATATCCACCTCTATGTTTGTGTTGCCTTAAACAGCTCATCTCTTTTTCAATCTCCTGCCTCCAAACGTTCAATTCAACCTTTAACAACACCTACACTTTCTCATGAACAAATCCATCTTTCATTCTAGATAGATGCCTTGCTCTTAAATAGACAAGTGACAATGTTCCTCTCCTCTCAAATGTGCTTTGCTTTTGGCAACTTTTGATACATGATTTTTTGTTTAAAGTTATTGACCTATCCATTGCCGCTTTGAGCCTTATTGCATGTGACCGTCTCTCTACTACATGTCCATCGAAGCAAAGGGCCTCCTTAGCTTCATGTTGGTTTTTTTGTGTGTGTTTGTTTGGGTGGGAGGGGGGGGGGGGGGGGGGGGGGGGGGGGGGGTTAGGTTACACTAAAGGGGGTCTAGAAAATGGAAATGTACATGTGCACACAATCCTTCTAATGCACTAGGTCTTGCATATACTCGTGTGTAGGTCTAGCCTCTGATGTCTCTCTCCAAGTATTTTTCTTTTGATATAGATCATCATGCAAATAGATGAGGTATTCCAAAACCATGACATTGTTCTTTTTTTTTAAGATTCAAATCTCTATCTATGCAAAAAGGAATGCAATACATCCAAATGATCCTCTAGTCCTATGCATGGAATATAAGTACAATGACAGACCTATACAACAATATGAGAATCAACACTCCAGCTAAACTAGCTTCCACTCCCCCTCTTCTCAATGTATATTACATCGTTTACATCAATTTCTAACTGCATCTAACACTTCCAAGGGTTCTCACTCTACCCATCATTCTCTCATATAAGGCATAAATACTACATCCTACACACACACACACACACACACACACATACATACATATATATATATATATATATATATATATATATATATATATATATATATATATATATATATATAGAGAGAGAGAGAGAGAGAGAGAGAGAGAGAGAGAGAGAGAGGAGCTTTGAACCTACGAACATGACCCTAAAGTCATTGTTCCAATGCCGTTTTGGCCTTGCATACATTGTTCCAAGGAAGCCTTGGCTGGAATATTGAAATCAATCACACCGAGTTACAAGATTGACTCCTCTCGTAGCAACCTAGGCCTTCATAGAAAAGACTTGTGTGGTGATGAGACGAGGTAAGTTTTTACCTTTTTTTGTTGTGAGCAAAGGACATCTTTGCTTCACCAACTTGGTAACATTTGCATGTAGCAGCACATTTAATGTATTCTTTCAAGCTTCAATTGTATGCTTTTCTAAGTGTTTAATTCTAAAAGGTCTTTTGTTGAGAAGATGTCAGTGTTTATACTGTGATAGCTCTAGCAATTAGTGCAACTTGGTCATTCAATAATTTGCCACCATCTTGTCTTTGGGTCCCACATTATGAAATCCAGTAATTTAGTTGTTCTTTTAAAAATTCTTTTAGACTCTTCACATGACAACAAGGTTCAATGCTCTCATTAGAGACTTGTTGTTTATTCTATAAGGTGGCTGGTATTAGAATCCATTGAGCATCTTCAAGGCTATTTGAAGACTTCCTTGTTCTAAATGTCTCACATCAAAATGCTAGATATCTTGGAGACATTGAATCACACAGACAGACATGGCATGAAACCATCTGGTTTGGGGGAGGTTTTTGTAGTTACAAAGAGAACACCTAGTCGCCTTCATGAGTTTTGGTCGCATCTTTCATAAATGGGGCAAGCTTAGTGTGCTTCTAGGTGAGGAAAAGGTATTATCCAATGGAGGCCAATGCCCATATCTACATCATCAAATATACCCTTCACCCTCTCTCACAAAGGATCCTTCTCGCTTCATCTCTCTCCCATACATGCTATCCAAGGGTAGGCAATGGTCATATCTACACCACCAAATATACAATTCATCCACTCTCATAAAGGACCCTTCTCGGTTTATTTCTCTCTCTTCAAACACACGTGTATGTGTGCATATTATATCAATACACGCACACACACAAGTGTGTTTGTATGTGTGTATAATGTATTAACACACATGCACACGCGCACGCGCACGCACACATAGGTAGGTGCACATATTCCACAACTGGAATTTTATCTTCTTGAGATGGTTCTTTCTTCTTGATCAACATATTTCTATTTCTCTTGTGGTGTCGATGACAGAAGAATTTTTTTTCCTCTGGTATCTAATCAAGTTGTGTATGGTAGGAGATTTGAGCGACTGAAAAGTCTTGTTTTCAATTGGATGTATGGTTTGGAATTCCCCTTCGAGTAGGGGGGTTTGAGGTTTTTTTTTGGGGGAAGCGGGGTGACTAGATAGTCTCCACACAAAGAGAGAGAGAGAGAGAGAGAGAGAGAGAGAGAGAGAGAGAGAGAAATGAAATGAAATGAAATGTTATATTAACGTCTTCAAAAGGCCACAATGACCTATGAGACCTGAAAGTTACAAAGTGGTGGATCTGATACAAAGTCAGAGTAACAAAATAACCTAACAACAGTACAAAACAAAGATATATACTATGGGGTCCTAAGTTGGTCGATGTGAGCCAGACAAAAAACTAAGCAGAATAATGGGCGGCTTGTTGAGATAGCTGAATCACAAGAGATCTAGCATCGGTCGTTGGCGAATCTCATCAATTTCCTCCATGGTTAGTAGTATGACCGGGCGTCTTGTATGCCTGGCCAACGTGCTCCAAATTTTCTGTCGTAGCCTTCGTCGATGCTGTGTAGTTCTTCGCAGTCGCGGGCACCTGGATTTCCCCAGTTCAATTGCTCGGTCAATCAGTGTGCCTCTGGTGTGAGACGGGGGGGAGTTCTGCTATGGGAGTGACTCTTGCGGCTGTCCCGTGTCTGCTCTGAAGAAGTCTGTGATCCGTCTTTGAGACTGGCTAGCCTCGCCATTCATCAAGCTATCTCTGTGTCTGCGCAGCTCGAGCAAGAACAAACCCAGGCATCTCTGATCTTCGTATCCCATGACTCTTGAGAGTAGTCCAAAACCCTCTCTGAACAAGCAATGGAAGCGGCCTCGTATCTCGTAGTAGACGGGGCAACGGCATGTATAGTGTAGCTCTGTCTCAGGTTCCATGTTACACAAGGGGCATGTCCTGTCCTCTGCTAGTACTCCGTTGTATCTCCCAGTCTCAATCCGCAACTGGTGAGAAGATGTGCGTAATTGGCCAATAGCACATCGTATCCCATGAGACAAGTGGGCATCCATGTATTTGGGTCTCGCCACAAAACCATCTTCCGTGAGTTAGAGGAGGTGGTCTCTGTAGAAAGCCATCTTGGTGCCCAATTCCTGTGCTGGTTGTATCCATGTCCTCCTGGTGTCTAGCTGGGTTAGGTCTTGGCAGATGAGCTTGGTGATCTCTTACTATGTAAGAGTGAGAGATGGTGCATCCAATGAGTACCGGAAAGGTGGCAACCTGTCTATGTTGAACCCATGTGCCTGAAACCATGATGTCACCTCCCCATACCAACATGTTGTATCTCCTTGTATGGCTAGCTGTCGAGAGGATTCAAGTGCTATGCGAGCATATCTGTCTCCAGGAAGTGTGGCCGTTGGCCACTACATAGTCTCCCCACAACACCAGCCCATATATCCTGGAGTCTTCACCTTCTTCATGATCCCCCTCAACCCCTGCATTCTCCAATCTAGCACCGCAGTTGCTTGCTGCACACACCCACCTTTGTGACCATCCCCACAACCCCTCACAATCTACAAAGCTTACAATCGCCATTCCCTCCACAATCCCCTTCAGCCTGCAGCCACCTTCCATTTACAATCTATTGTGCAATTTTCAGCCCCTACGTTCCTCCATACCAGAGCCACCTCATGTACACAACCTTTCACACACACACATTCATACACTCTTGCTCTCAAGGATGTCACTCAATAGCTTCACCGATTGTGTTCTTCATCAATGCAATTTAATGTCGGGCACAAACATGTGGATCATATTCAATCTTGCTATTCTACACCATGAGCTCTGATACCAATTGATATGGATTGTGGTTGATGGACCAATGATCCATTCATAGCTTAATTATACTAGATTAGTGATATACTAGAAAACAATTAAGACCCAATTCATAAAATACCTACTTCTCCCGAGTCTGATAAGGCTTCCGAGTATTCTCATACAATTCAGACAAGAGAATATTTGTTGTTGTGCTCGAGACACTGATGATAAAATTTCCACCTCTTGGACTTGATAAAAATGTATACGTTAGGAGATCTGGGAACTTGTGAATGAAGAAAGTCTTGGTATTTTGAGTATATGTTTTATGGATTTTTGGGATCACACCTCTATGGCTGTATTTATCTTGAGGCATGTGCCCTTGAGATGTTCATGTAATAAATTATTCTTTTCTTGAGAGAGAGAGAGAGAGAGAGAGAGAGAGAGAGAAGAGAATTTTAATGTCGTAGGAAAACTATCCCAAGAGGCCAGATCTATCCGACGAGGAGTTGAACTCAAGAACTGTTATTCAAGAGGGAAATGGCATAACCAATCTACCACACTTGAGAGAGAGAGAGAGAGAGAGAGATGGAAATTTACATTTTTCTACACAAAATATACAAGACACAGCTATGTGACTGCTTGCATAGCCAAGAACCAAGAGGTTAAATCACTATGATTCAGGGCAGGAAGTCCCCTTACTTGGCATATATGCAGGGCATGCTATGAGTGTGAAGTAACCTACCGTAAATAGGTGTTCCTTTGCGCTGCTGACAATATGAAAGAGCTGTCAAATCAAGTGAATACTTGAATCATGGTGCCAAGTCTGTATGTACTCTCTCAGATCAGCAGAGGCTATCATAAAGGTACTCATTGCTCCACTGCTGTACATATCCCTCTATGTCACAAAAAGGAAAATACTGCTGCTGCTCTGACGCACCAACCCCCTTGTGATCATGTCGAAAGGGTCGTCGAAAGCGTCTTTTGCTTTTACCCCTTCAATCCTTCGCTAACGACTGAGTTCCAGTTATGGGTAAGAAGCATGACATCTTTCCCATAATACCTCTTACATAATGCTAAACTGCATACCATTACGTAACGGAATCTATCCCTGTGACGGTGAGCTGGAGCTTTCCACATCATCTTCATGAGCTTGTGGTTTCAAGTATGTTTTCTGTGCTTTGAAATGATCCTGCAATGTGGAAGTATAGGTGATATAAACAAGAAATTGTAACAAAACAGGTCTTAAATGAACCCTCAACAGTGTAAAATTCATGTTTAGAACTGGCAACATCTGCACAAGTCCCAACGGATTGGAAAACAACATTGGGGGAGAGGTTACCACATGCAGTTTCCAATCTATGTGAGAGACCGTTTTCCCCGATTTTGAGTCTATGTGATCAAATATTGGTAATAGAACAGCAGCATCCAAGGCAGCGTAGTGGAGCTGAAGCACAAAATAAACACATCTAACAAGTGTCAAGCATATGTCACAATGGCCTACATAAGATAATGCCCCTATTAGAAGAAATAGAAAGAAAGAAAGTGTGCCATCATTAACTTGTCATGTAGTGGATATGGTTTAGTAAGAAAAGGACTGCAAATTAGAAAAAATAAACCTGTTTCATGCTTAGAGGACGTCTCTCCCAATCCGTCATTCTCATTCGCTTGTCCATGCTTTTCCCCAATACCGCCTTCAACAAATCAAGAAACTTATTCAAATGGTTAAACAAATACACAAAATTGTCGTTTCCTTGGAAGCAATCTGCAGCTGGCCCAATTTTTTCAGACCCTGTCTGCTTGATAGTTGAGCCTAACAATAAAGTGTGAACATGGAAATGTGAACATAAAAGCAGCAGGATGTAGATCTGGCAGACCATATAGGGGTGTAGAGGCATTTATGCAAGTTTGTAACACCAACCCTCCATCCTTCTTTATTATAACAGGTAGCCTCCCATCATACAATTCCGTGATCCCTAAACATTCTTGATTCTATCTTGTTATGAAGCTTCACAGAAACTTAATCTCAAGTCCAAATGTAGAGCTCTTAAAACCACTCCCAACAGATTGGAAAGTCGAGTCGGGAAATCTACTAGGAAGTATGAAGGTAGAGCTGGCCTATCAGGACACATACTTTGATTTTCTTTTATATCGTCTATGTACTGGTTCTAAGCTGTTTCATAACAAACATATCATAATGTTGTGCAATTTTCTCTGCAGAGTGAAGATGCGATAGGCTGAAGAGTCTAAAATCAATGACAAAAACAAGCGGTGTTTAAATCATTTCCCAGGACTTAATTGAGACCTCCCTTTCTTTTAATAAACACTTAAATTGGGCCTTTCTTTAATTTCTTCTGTATGGTGTATGCTACTTGAATGACACAATCCGTTTGTTCCCACCTTCTCTCCTCTTTGAGCTTCACAACTATCTGACAACAAGATGTTTTGTCAGTTAATTCTTCTACCTTTGCAAGGCCAGATAGGCCGCCTTTAATTCCTCTACCAGCAACGATCTGCAAATCCAGTACTGACTCGCACCGATGAAAACAATCTAATTCAGAGTAGGATTGCAGAAGCTGTTCCAGGTCATTGTACACCGCATACCCTACAAAGCGTAGGCACGCAGAGAATAAATCCTATTCATTTAACTTCACATGTCAGAGAAATGGTTAAGTGAAAGAACAAAGAGACCTAGCCAAAAAACGATTCAATACCTAGTTTCAAGACTGCTGGTGAACAGAAAATTGATTCAATGCACGCACTCAGACAGCGGCCATGTTGACGAGATAAGCTGACCAAATCCAGTATGAAAACAAACTCACGTGTGGCAATTTGCAAAACCGACACCTGATATGTATAGAACCACATTAATCTGTGATGAAAACATTGAGCTGCAAAGTTATGCAAGAACAGAACTAGCTTGATGAGCAATATGCAGATAACCATTTTGAATATCAATTGGGCCTACTTTCTCTATTTTTTCCTTCTTTGCTTGCAGGCTGGGCCTGACACCTTGCCTTATTTAAGGTCAAACAATACAGCAGGATGATATCAAAGGCAATGCAGCTTTCTAGCATTCTGTTTCAGATGCCCGTAAGGCCGTATGATTTTTGCCTTTCTAAAAAAATTGAATGAGATTCTTCTTGCAAGAGAAGTAGATGCTCAAAGGGCAATGAATTTGAGCAGCAATACAATGATCTTATCAATTGCCTTCATTCCCAATGTTTTTTCTTAGGTGTCCTCTTGCAGATTGGTAACACAATCTTACAAGGGAACAACTCTGCATAGGAAAGACTATCCTCTTCTCAAGTAGTGCTTGTTGCAAAATTGTCACCCCCACCATAGTATTTCTCCCAACAGACCTCTTTGAACAGAAACTAGTAACTAACTAGAAACTAGTAACTGACCTGTAGCAGGAAAACTATGTCAAGCTCTCTAATATGGGTGCTCATCAGTGCAGTCTGCGAAAGAAATCTCACTCCATGGCACTAGCTAGATAACTGAAAGAAATATTGATATACTGAAACTGAAATGAAACACAGCAAAGACACTGCACTCAAAACAAACACAATAAGATAAGACTCCAAGCCCAATGTAAGCTCAACTGCTCCCAGTGTATCAACTACAGACTGGTTGGCAGCACACATAGCTCCAGATCAAGTGCACACAAGATACAATGGGGATGTTGAGGTTCAAACAACGCAGGGAGAGTACTATGTAACAAGACTAGACTCTAGACCAAAGACTCAAATCAAACTCATACTAGACTGAACAAATATACAATAGCTACATTGCATCCATAACTTTCAACATATATCTCTAAAAGGTAGCTACACATATCCGGACTGTGGTGGCCGTGGTAGACTAACCACGGTGTTCACTCAACTACCACTCCTTTGTGTCCCGTCAAGTGCCTCTCGTCCACTAGACTAGTGCCAACGTAACCGCGAAACACATTTCAGCAGGCTTGAAACGCAAAACGGGTGAAATGACCGAAACGTTTCACCTGCAGGGTGAAACGCCCGGAGTTAAACGCCTTTTTAAAAAAATCCCTTTGGAGAATTTGGCCATTAAAAAGTTATTTATTTATTATGTATATGATATTTCAAGGTTAACATAGCATGTGTGTCTATTCACTGCATTGTGAACACCTATTTTGTCTATACATAACTCTATATACACACAAAATTGGCGTTTTGGTCAGACATTTCAGTGAGGCCTTAGCCTAGGGTGAAATCTTTTGGGGTGAAACGCCCCATTTCGGGGTGAAACGTTTCGGGTCTAAAACGTTTTGCGGTTACGCCGCCTGAGACCACCGACGGATCTGGTCCATCAATCGAGAGTGTCTGCCCAACTATGAACCCAAAACCAATTGTAACTGCCTATCCAATGCAAGTGACACTGTAGTCTTGACACAAGTTGCCTGCCACAAGACCACTTGCCATCCCGGTGAGTGAAGCTACTAAGCAAAAATTGTGACCCCTAACAAGGACAAACCTGGTATATACAACGCAAAGACTCCCCTGGGCTACAGACGCTCTAAAGGTGGAGGCCAAGCGTATGGAGTTGGATAAGTACCAAAACCAAGAGGCAGTCGGTACATTGGAACTAGCACATCAGCGCTCGGCGCAGATGCTAGATGGGGAGCTTGGGAAGCTAGAAGAACATAGCCAAGAAAGGTGCTCAAAGCATAGAATGATGACTGCTCAACGTAGGGAGGGCGCAACAAACTATGATGATGTCGGTGCCTAATGTGTAGAATCTGCCTATGTAAGCTCCTCAAAACCCATACTGTGCTAAGATGTTGCTAAATGGACTATATTCTTATTTTTCGGAGTAATTTCTGTTTACTGAAATTAGGATATTTAAATGTGTACGCTTGAACTGTAAAAGTTAGGAACTCTAGATCTACTGGAACTGACAAAAGCCATCTTGAATGGACAACTCTGATGTGTCATATGATGTGTGACATTAAGCATCGTCAAGGTGAAACCAGCCCGTAGGGCGGTAGACGTAGGCTTTCACCCGAAACTTTAACTTTACGACACAAAGGAACTTCACGAATCAGTCTGTGACTGGAATTCAACAATTCAAGACAAACCACAGCCTGGCAGCTAGAGCGCTATCAAGCAGGCAAAGACACCCTCTTGGCCCTAAAGACTGGCGCCCCTTTCGGTATTTCTTTATACTTGAGAAAAGCCTGTAAAATTCTACAAGCTGTCCCACTTTTATCGGGCTAAAATTCCCCTACTCTAACCCGATTTCGGCAACATAACCATAGTAGAAGTCTCCACAAACAAAGTCTGTCTAACAAACTTGGACACTCCAAGTCACGAATCTACCGCGATAGCACCAAATAACCACTTCAAAACAGTTCACAGTACACAATTTAATCCAACATTGGCCCGGCGGAGTTCCGGGCCTATAGATTTTGGCCCCAAAGACTGGCGCCCCTTTCGGTATTTCTTTTTATATTAATCTGAGTTCAAAGTACAAGAGTGTGGGCAAGCGCTCACTCAGACTTTGCGTCCAGATGCCCTGAGTTGTGAGAGGCCTGCTCACTTATTTAAAGTTACAAGGGTTGCCAAAAGAAGAGCCCCAAAAGCTTCAAAAGCTGAAAAATTAAAAGCTTACGCTTTTTTTTCTCAAGTTCTCTCTCTCTTGCCCTAAAAACAAAGCAAAAGAGTTCTCCTTCTCTCTCTTTCAATTTGCGTATCCTAAAAAGGAGGCCAAAAAGCAAATTGCTGCTTCCGCAATTTCCGCCACGTTTTGCGGACTGCCACGTCAGCAGGCGTACGACCAGCCACTTCAACCATTTCTGCAACCATGCCAAAATTAGGGTTAGGGTCAGGGCAGAATTAGGGTTTCATATTTTTAGGGTTAGGGTTAGGAAATAATTAGGGTTAGGGTTAGGGCAGAATTAGGGTTAGGATTTTTGCATAGCGGGCAGCCACGTCATCACTTTGTGACATACCCCCCTCTTGAGAGCATTGTAATCGCCCTCGATTACGCCTGCAAAACAGACAGAGGTCATAAACCGTCTTAGCAGACACTGACTGTTAGCACCTACGTACTAGGAACACACATCTAGCACATGTACCAATCAACAGTCACATCACAAGACATCACTAGACATCACAGGACATCACATGACATTCAACATTCATTCGGATCTTAGACCATGATTTATCGGCCATGTAGCTAGCAATCGCATCTAGATCCAGTCGGGACCTCATCGATGCCCGATTGACTAACCCCTATTGCAACCATGTCTATTCGAGATCAATTAGACCAAAATGCTGCAGTCATTTCGTCTATCAATTCCTGCACTTAAGAACGAGTCAAGAACAAATCAGTTTCATATTCAGGAATTCCATTTCAAAAAATCATATAGCAGAATACTGTCAACTCTTAGTATCCCTGAAGCTCAAAGAGACATCAGTGACTCTAGTATTCTAAAATCAAGGCATCCATTGACAAAGGAGCGGAGTAACTCCCCTCTTGTGCATCCCACTGCACCAGATCTCCGGCCAAGCTGAATTCTGGGTTCCATTTGAAATAGACTATGCTAAACCAAAAGCTTTGAGGTAAAGTTTCACAATCTAAGGAGTATCTGCTAGGTCCGCCTCCTCCATCCACTTCGCATCCAATGCAGGATAGTTCTTGAATTTAACCAAGAACCGCCTTCGGAGTTTACCTTTATTCTTTGTGTCCTTATGTGTCAAAATCTGTTCAGGAACAAGGATCTCGTTTTCCTCCACTTTGGGTTGCTCATCGGGCTCCCCTTCATCAGGCACATCACCTTTGAAAGATTTCAAGAGACTCACATGAAATGCATTGTGAATCCTCCAAGTGTCACGCAGTTTCAGTCGGAAGAAGACATCATTGATCTTTTCGGAGATCTGGAAAGGTCCGTAGTATCTCATACAAGGCTTTGGAAAAAGCCTCTCCTTTCCCTTTTTCTTTCTCAGGCGTGCCTTCTCAAAACGTAAGAACACCCAATCATCCTCTTTCAATTTCAAATCGCGACGATGGCGATCCCGCTGCCTTTTTCTGTCGTTCTTGAGATTTTTGCAAAGCCTCGCGGACCTTGGCAAAAGCCGTACCTAAGTCACGCGTATACTCATTCGCTTCAAAAAGCTTATCTTTTGTGCTTAAAAAGGGTGGAACCTTCGCTGCACCTTCAACAATCTCAAATGGCGCCTTCCCCGTTGAAGAGTGTATCGTGTTATTGTAGGCAAATTCCACGAAAGGTAGATACTTTTCCCATTGAGTCTTCTGATCCGAGATATAAGACTTCAATAAATCTAAAACCACTAAATTAGCAATCTCAGATTGCCCGTCAGTCTGCGGGTGGAAGAATGACGAGAACTGCAACCGCGTGCCAATCTTCTCCCAAATTGCTTTCCAAAACAAACTCGTAAATCTGGGGTCCCTGTCGGAGACAATCGTCTCAGGCATGCCATGTAATCTAAAAATCTGGGCCACAAACAGTCTCGCTAAGTGATCCGGCTTGACTGTTTTCTTCACTGGAATGAAATGAGCCTGCTTGCTAAATCTGTCAATAACAGTCCAGATACCATCGTGACCACTCTGTGTTCTCGAGAGATCAAAAATGAATCCATTGCAATACTTTTCCAGGGGCGGGTGGGTATGGGCAAAGGTTGTAACAATCCCTGTGCTTTATACCTGTCAAACTTGACCTTTTGGCATACCAAGCAACTGCGCACAAACTCTTCCACATCCTTCTTGAGTCTCGGCCAAAAGAAGTATCTATCTCTCTACCCCTTTCATGGTGGTAGCTATGCCGCGGTGACCCGTAAAAGGTGGACAGTGGCATTCAGTCATAACCTTTTCCCTCAACGGCTGTGTAACGCACAACATGGTTTTTCTCATCAAGTAGCCATCCCGAATGGAATATCCTGCTACTATCTCCCCATCCAGTATCCGTGTGAAAACGTTTGCAAAATCTATATCTGTGGCATACTGGTCAACCATATCCTCGAAGCTCCTATGATGTATCGTAGAAATAGCCATAACCAATGGCTTCCGGAACAAAGCATCTGCCACCATATTCTTATGTCCCTGAACATGGACAATCTGAAAGTGAAAGTGTGACAAGATGTTCGCCCCCAGCATCTGCTTTTCCGATAGTTGCTTCTGTGACAAGAAGTAGCGCAAACTTTGATGGTCTGTAAAGACAGTAAAATTCGCTCCGAGTAGGTTATGCCGCCACTGAGTAAGAGCATAGATAACCGCCAAAAGCTCTTTCTCATAAATCTGTGTTGTCCGAGAAAGAGACTCCTTTCTGTGTCAAGATATGCAAAGAGGAAGCAACCTCTGCAAACTTTCGAATGAACCGCCTATAGTACGAACACAATCCCAAGAAGCTTCTAACTTCATGGACATTCTTCAAATCGGGCCAATCACGGATAGTCTCTATCTTGGCCGGATCCATCTGCACTCCTGCTGTCTGCTGAGACAATGTGTCCCAAAAAGTGTATCTCTGGTAGGAGAAATTCACTTTTCTTTGCATTAATCACTAACTTGTGATCTCGTAATGCCTGAAAGACCTGAAGCAGATGATCTCTATGTTCTGCCTCATTCTTGGAGAAAACAACGATATCGTCAAAGAAAGTGGCAACAAATAGCCTGTACTCTCGAAAAATCATGTCCATCATCCGGTTAAATGTCGCAGGAGCAATGGTTAAGCCAAAAGGCATCACCAAAAACTCAAATAACCCAAAAGTCGTCCGAAAGGCTGTCTTGTAGACGTCCCCCGACGCGATTCTGATCTGATAATTATCCACTCTTCAAATCAATCCTGCTAAAACACGAGAATCCCTGTAATCTGTCGAGTATATCATTGATCCTAGGAATCGGAAATCTGTTTTTGATGGTGATTTTGTTGGGAGCTCTATAATTGATGCACATTCTCTAAGATCCGTCTTTCTTCAAAACCAACAACACTAGAGAGCAATACAGTGAAGTACTAGGCTGGACGAGACCCTTTCCCAAAAGGTCTTTCACTTGGTTCATAATCTCTTCATTCTGTGCTTGGCTCACACGGTAAGGTGGCCGGTTCGGTGGTGTGCTTCCAGGTTTCAGATCAATGGTATGATCTTCAGGACGAGCAGGTAGTAACTCGCCTGCCAAGCCCTCTGAGAAGCAATCAGCATGAGAGTGGAGAAAGTCTTGGCGTTCTTTATCGAGTTCAGACATATTTGTTCTATCCTCGTCACTTAACTCTTTCATAAAGATCGAGTAAACAAACAAACTGGATTTCATTGATTTAGAAATGGCCGAAGCCGATACAATAGGGACAGACTCGCCCTTCAGTTTTATATCGAGTACAATGATTCTGCCCTTCTCTGTAGTCAATGTCGCTTTCCTTGCCTGATCATCGACCACGGCGTTGTGCTTGTGGTACCCAGGAATTCCCAAGAGAACGTCACAACCTTCCAAAGGCATTATGTAAAAGTCCTCGTACCCCAAATACCCCTGACAATGCAACCGAAGTTTGCCAATGACAGGTGTAATGGCTACGTCCCTACCGAGTGCCGCTAGAACAGCCTCCGCAAGTGGTCCCATCCGATCGGGAGTGATCTCGAGCCGCGCCGCCATTTCCGGTGAAATGAAGTTGGCCTTGGCTCCTCCATCAAAGAAGATCAAGGCCTCTTGGTCTTTCACTTTGCCCCAAGCTCGGAAAAGTTTTGTACTCTCGTCCATCGTGCTGGGATCGGTACCCACTTTTCATCTTGCCTTTTCTTCCACGTTCCTCAACTGCTCTCGTACTCTCAAGCCTTTCGTCATCCTGTTCTTTCTAGGGCACTTCGCGGAGATACGTCCAGGTTCCTAGCATTTAAAGCACTTCCCCTCCCTGATGAAGCAAGCTCTCTCCTGAGCTATAAGCTTGGGTCGTGCATCTTTCTTTTCTGAGTTGCTCTTTCTCTTTGTACTTTCATTTGTAGAAGTCTGTTCAGCTCTTTGTGTCATGACCTCATCGGTGGGGTAGGTCAGATTTCCAGAGTGAATCGCAAAACCTCGTCTTGCATGACTCATCAACTCCTGAATAGAAGCTAACTTTTGTTCCAAACATTGATCTCGGATCTCTGTAAGTAGACCCAAGGTAAACCGCTCAATCTGTTCCTTGAACGAGATCTTCTTAAATGAAGAGGCGGGTAGAAAAGAGCTCCAGATCCTCTCGCAATAAGCGTCCACTGTATCTTTCTTGGTCATCCGAAGATAGTTCCAAGCAGTTCATATATCACGTTCATACTCTCGAGTCAACCAAGAAGAAATAAAAAGCCTCTTGAATTTCAGCCATTTAACTGGCGCGATCTTGCTTAATGAAGCGTGGACCACCAAGTTCGAGCATTCCCCTTGAAGTAAGAGGCAGCTCTCCGAATCTTAGAGTGCTCTGAGTAACGTCCTCCCGCGAAAGCGATGTCAAACTGTTGTACAAAAGACAAAGCCTTCGAAGCATCTCTATAACCAAAAAACGTGTCAAATTTAATTGATTGTCCACCTTCTTTAAACTCTCAGACTTTCTTGCTTTTGTCTTCGAGAAAGTCATACTGGTTGGCTTTATAAAAATTCTTCTTCTTTGCATAAAAGTTATTGTCGTCAGAGTCTGAACTGTCTGTAGACGAGTCCTCTGTAGAACTGTCACTCACTCGGCGAGATTTAGACTTCTTTGCCTTTTTCTTGCCCTTTCCGAAGCGTTGTTTCTTGCTTCGCTTTTTGCCTTTTCTATCTTCTTCGCTCGAGTCAGATGAGCTAGAAGAACTGTCAGAAGAAGAAGAAGAAGAAGAAGAACTGGGTACTCCTTCAAATCGAACACGCTTCTTCTGTTTCTTTGCCTTTTCAAATGTCGACTGACAACCCAAATAGCCCGGGAAGTCGGTGCCTTTCTTCTGCTTTTTGCCGTGCTTTTCCGCTTTGTTTTGCGCGTCAAAAAGCTGAGCAATTCGTGCATCAACCACCTTTTCTAATTCCTTCTCTGTATACTTCTTGGCAGCAGAAGGTTTCTTGAGAGCGGGTTTTGGGGTTGTGGTTTTCTACCACTACGCATGCACTTCCTGAAAAGAAGTCTCGCTCATATATTTTGCAAAATTTGGGTCCTTCGCAAAATTGAGCATCATCTTTGTTGCATCGCCCGCTCCATCTCTCGACGCTCCGCCTGAGTAGGCCGAGGCGGGCCATACTCCTTGCTGGAATCTTCGTTGTGATCCTTTGCCGCATCTCCGGATGCAGAGAGAGTCGACTGATCCTTGCGTGAAGCCGTAGGTGCCGCGGAAAAAAATTTGGGATCGGATTTCCCGTAGAAGAGAAATCGGCTGTGCTCTGATACCACTGTAACAGACTTGGACACTCCAAGTCAAGAATCTACCGCGACAGCACCAAATAACCACTTCAAAACAGTTCACAGTACACAATTTAATTCAACATTGGCCCGACGGAGTTCCGTGCCTACAGATATTGGCCCCAAAGACTGGGGCCCCTTTCGGTATTTCTTTTTATATTAATCTGAGTTCAAAGTACAAGAGTGCGGGCAAGCACTCACACTCAGACTCTGCGTCCAAATGCCCTGAGTTGTGAGAGGCCTGCTCACTTATTTAAAGTTACAAGGGTTGCCAAAAGCAGAGCCCCAAAAGCTTCAAAAGCTGAAAAATTAAAAAGCTTATGCTTTTTTCTCTCATGTTCTCTCTCTCTTGCCCTAAGAATAAAGCAAAAGAGTTCTCCTTCTCTCTCTTTCAATTTGCGTATCCTAAAAGGCCGGCCAAAAAGCAAACTGCCACTTCCGCAATTTCCGCCACGTTTTGCGGGCTTCCACGTCAGCAGGCGTACGGTCAGCCACGTCAGCCATTTCTGCAGCCATGCCAAAATTAGGGTTAGGGTTAGGACAAAATTAGGGTTTCAGATTTTTAGGTTAGGGTTAGGGCAGAATTAGGGTTAGGGTTTCTACAGAGCGGGCAGCCACGTCATCACTTTGTGACAAAATCCCAAGAAAACTTTCCACGCACTTTAGAGCACTTCGCAAAACCTGGCGAGAAATTACAACACGCTGAAATCTTCGTTTTTGGCTTCCAATTTGCGCCAAAACACCTGTTCGGTGATTCCCTAGCTTCCCCGAAGCTCCTGGGACCTGTAGGCATCAAAACTGGCCAAAACCAAAAACCTACAAAAAATTACAGCAAGCTGTAATTCTCTGTTTTGTACTCCGATTCACGTGCCGATCACTTTTTTGGGTAGCCCTCGAGGTCTCGCACCTATAGGGTCACTTGCCCCTTGAATTAGACGAGATTCCTTGCGGGAAATATCTCTAAACTGTCCTATACAAGCACCCAAGGCCTTCCCGAGGCTCCCCGGGTGATATCTTGCCGTTTAGGTGTGAAACCCTAAACCTGCAGGAAAACACAGCAGACTGTAATTTTCTGTTTCGCATCATTTTGGGCGGAGCGAACACGTCTACACGTGTCTCAAAGGCTCCCGCACGCAATGGGATAGTTCCCTTTCAAATCAAATGAGTTTTCACGCGAGGAAACTCTTTGTTTTTGCATTCCTTTGCGATAGAACTGTGCATCCCTGAAGAGGATTAGCAATTAGCTAATCCGGTTCTTGTACAGAAGGCTCTTGCCTTGGCAAATGCGCATAAAACCCCCATAATTGTACATGGTCATCATAAAAGCCCAACTAGAGGGGCATTACCATATGTGCAAAGGGGAGAGAGAGATGCACGAGAGCAAATCGCCGCGCTACATAGAGCAAGGGAGAAGGCAAGCTTTCCATTAAAGCTGTGAGCACCTGCACCCACTTCTCACACACATTGTAGCACACTTATGAGTTGAAATCAGCCCCCTCTCTTGAAATGGGCGCCCCCTCTTGCTGATGCTTATGGCAATGCATCTGGAGCCGCCATGTGTCCCTTATGCCTCTTTTGAGTTAATTTCCTAGTACCCACCAACTTATAAGTGTTGTGAGGGGCCTAAATGACTTTGTACTGAGCCTAGACACCCTTTTACTGCTCGGATTCCAGTGCCGACTGGCCCGACCAACTCGTGGTGACATGCCCTTCCCGACTACGGCTGAAATATTTGGCTGTCGGTGGTTTCACACTGGCCATACAATGTCCGGCCATTTGTAACTTCAAAAAGAGGGTCCCAAAAATTAAACAAAAATCATCGGAAAGAAACCAACAACTCAAGTTAGCAACTGCCATGTCCTCGTGACACAAGGAGTTGTACCGTAAGTTCGGTGGGAGAAACCGAGAAATGGGTATTCCGGATGCGTCACATAATGGATGACGGACACATTGGATAGGGAATATTCGATTTGTCTGGGAGGAAATTCAAATTGGATAAAGGATTATGCATAAAGACGCAGGCACAGAATAAAGGAAGCTTTTTCTAAAAAGCATGATGTTTTGTTTCTTGGAAAGCAAATGCTTTCCCACCAGAAAATTTATGTATGCGTTACATATGTGCATGAGATTGCATCCAGGGACGCTTGGGAAGTGCTGTGCAGCATCAGTTTAAAGCTCACAAAGTTTTATTAAGTTTTCAAACAAGCTCACATTATTTTTTTAAAGTGACCGACTGCCCACTTAATAAGTGGACAGCCCACTTTAAAAATAAAGCAAAACTAAGAAGCGCCCCCTTCCTGAAAACGACAGCGTTCTCTCCTCTCTCTAGAAACTTCCATCAACACTCTCTCTCTCCTCCAACTATTCCAACACCCCAATGGCCCTGCTATTGTTGCGGGGGTTCTGTCAGCTATTCCTACCGCCCTCCGGAAACTATAAAAGCAGTCCTAGCACTCAACCTCCTCCCAGATTTGCCAGCACTACCTAGAGGAGACTCTAGCGCCAAGAATTTGCAAGTGATCGCGTGAAGTCGACATGTAGAGGTTGCTTTCCATACTTGGAGCGACAGGTAAAGCTTGTGAATATGCTCTACGAGTTTTTGTTTTCGTGTTTGTGCTTTTTGCAGGTACTCCATTGCGGAGAGGGAGCAAAGAGGCTTCAGCCTATGCTCAAGGATTCCGAAAACGAAATCAGCTTTTTGCTCCGAGTACAAACAAGAAAAGAATCGAGAGCTAGTCTCCCAAAATTTCCCCCATAAGACGGAAACAACCATTGAGTCTAAAAATTTAAAATAGAGAGGTTTCTCCAGATCTGGTGCTTGTAAAAAGATTCTCTCTGCATAAACGTTCTCTTTAAGGGGGGAGACCAACCCATCTTCTAGTCCCTAGTACTTGTCGATCTTCTCCCTCGTCTCTTTTGGTCAATATTCTATTTATTTTCAGCTTATTGATTATTTGTGTGCGCTCCTGTTTGTGACAGTGGTATTAGAGCTTGGTCACCTCTCTTTTGCTGCAAAGGAGGACGATTCCGAGAAGGAACCAAAAGAACCATGACGCACCAAGGGAGAACCACTGAAGAAGAATTTCAGCAAGTACGAGTTCAACCCACAAAATTGCAACATATCTCACGCTGCCGGTTGTCCAGAAAATTTTCGACGAAATCAAGAATCGACAAGGAGCAGATGCCGATGGGCGTCATGAAAATCCTGCCGGTGGTAACAACCCACAGGAGGAAAACAAGGAAGAGGTGCCGAAGCGCACAAGGGATCTCCGGATCGAAACAAACAGCCTTCTAAGAGTAAGGGCCAAGAAAAGAACTCTCACCGCTTAATGAATACAAGGATGTCTACATCTCTTGTTCATCATACTCCCCTGATTATATTACTACTTCCACTTCTCATACGGTATCTAAGCCTTCTTCCAAGAGGAGAACGCCTGCTACTTCCCTACATAATACTAAGGAGAAGATCAAATTCAAGAAGGATAACTGCAAGCGTCACCACAAGATGCGGGTTTTCAAATCCAGTGACAAGGATGTCAAGTTTGACAAGTACATAGGATGGACAAATATCACCAAGGCACTGTCTTGAAGTCGCTTTTGCCAACAGAAACTTTACTGAAAAATCCAAGTCGCATCATGTTCGGATGTATCTAAAGGAGACGGCAAGCAATTGGTGGTTAGCCAAGATTCTGAAAGCTACCCAAGCCAGACCGTGGACTCGGATCAAAGCTAAATTTTATGAACAATTCCTTCCGTCCGACTTTGAGGACATCCGGAAGGAATGAGACTAGCTAGATGACGTGGCATGACAAACTGAAAGAGAAATGGCGGAATGGACAAGAGAAACTGAACGGACTAACTTGAATAACTTATGAAGCACCGACCGTGGGGCCCGAAACCTTAAAAGACAGAAGCTTGAACCCTGAAAGAGACTTTCATAAAATGCGTTGACATGCTGACGTGGTAGATTGTATGGAATGCAGACGTGCCAGACTGTGCGGATTTCCAAGTTTCACGTTGCAGTGCTGACGTGGTGGGACTGTATGGATTTCCGGGTTTCACGCTGCAGTGCTGATGTGGTTGGACTATGGATTTTCGTAAATTACACTGGTAGCTTTTCCAGCTCTCAGCCCTAGCTTTTGGGGACCAGAGCTTTTGGATGAAAGTGCTTTTGAACCTGATTCTTTTGGGGCTCTACTTTTGGGCATCCCTTATACTGTTTATGAGAGCCCTTGGGGCCTCCCTCTGCAGAACATCTGGACGCAGAGTCTAAGGGCAGAGGTCCCTCGGGAGTTGTACTTTGCAGTGATCGATAATAAAGAAATGCCAAAAGGGGCGCCAGGGCCACTGCTTCTGGGCACGGAATTTTGACGTGTTGTGTCGACTCTCTCTCTCTCTCTATTAAAGTTCAGTAATTTTCAAGTTTCTTTTCGTGTAATGCTATTGGAGTGTCTAAGCCTGTAACAATCACTATCCGAATTGTAAGAGGTGGAAGAGGTCTCCTCCTCAGAACTACTAGATTGCTTCCTATGCTTTCTAGGCTTGCTTTTCTTCAATTTGATTTTCTTGTCTTTCTTTACTTCTTTCGTCTCCTCTCATCCTCCCTAGAACTAGATCTACAACTGTCAAAAGACAAAGAAAAACTGGGACCATCTTCAAAGTGAACATGCTTTCTTGATTCGTGCCTCCTCAGAAGTCATCTCATGTGTTTTTCTGACCACTTGTTCTCAGACAACAAACATCTCAATCTCGAATGATTCGTATAGTCCGTAAAGTCTGCCCTTATCAAATAATGCCTCCAATGAGTCAAAGCATGAATAATTGTCAAAAGGTCCTTTTCATAATTCTATGAAAGATGACGTGATTTTGAACACATTCGACTCTCATAAGCTATGGCATGGCTCTCATAAGCTATGTCCAAGTTCCTTCTTTCTTCTGCACAAGTAACACTAGAGAACAAAAAGGTGAAGTACTATACTGGATCACACCCTTTTTCGAAAAGTCTTTCACTTGGCTCAAGATTTCTTTATGTTGAACTCTGCTCGCTCTGTAAGCTGGTCGGTTCAGAGGAATACTGCCAGGTATCGACTCTATGGTATTCATCCTCTGGTCGTTCAGGAGGTAACTCACCAGGAGAACCATCTGAAAATCAATCAATCAGCATGAGCTTGAAGGAAACTCTGACGCTCCAACTCTAGCTCTCTCAAACTTGAGCCCTTATTTTATCTCCATATTATCTATAAAGATCAAGTAAACAAAAAGACTTGATTTCATTATTTTTGAAATGGGCAAAGCCAATATACGAAGGACCAACTCGCCCTTGAGTTTTAACACCAATGAACACATCTCTAGCATTACTGTTATTTAGCTAGAATTTCCTAGCCCAATAGTCCACAATGACATTGTTCTTCTGGTGTCAAGGGATCCCCAAGAGCACATCGTAACCCACCAAAGGCATGATATGGAAGTCCCTGTAGCCCTGGCAATGCAAACAGAGCTTGCCAGTAACAGGCGTCATGGCTCAAGGACTTCAAATATGAAAAGATATTGTCAACACAAGATGGTGGCTCTCTATCTCAAACCTGTGTTTTTGGGCGTCCCCAAGAAATCTTGTGCGAGTCCTGCTTTCATCTCTCCCTTCTTTGGTCACTCGACCGCTTTAGAAGTTTATGGTTTGTCCTCAAGCTTTTCCTCTTTCTTAAGGCAATTTGCTTGCACATGCCCTACTTCACCACACCCATATCAAGGAAATAACTTGTAGTATTTTGCCTGTTGTTTGGCAAACATCTGAGGGGCTGTGGGTTTCTTTTTATGTACATCTTCCCTTTTGAATATTATTTCTCTAAAGCTTTGGACACTAGATACCAAGCTCTCGCTCTCAGGTACCTTTCGCATGTTCCCATAAGATTACGTGCTTATTCTATTGGTTCTATAACAAAGCCCTCACACGTGGATTTCCTCATCAACCCTAAAACAAAATATTTCTCACCTCAAAAAGCCCAAAATAGTCTCCAACAGCTCTTAAGAAAAGTTTGACCTTCTTCTCTTCTCAAAACTCATCATTACTGTGATTATTCTTTCCAACAACGGAAAGAACTTAAAGACTTAAAGAAACATCCTTACAAAGGCCTCCAACTCTTGGGTTTAGATGTCAGAGAAAATATTATTATCGCACTGTTGATAATAATAGTCCAAGAACAACAGTGAACACACACTCCTCAGCATCTCATTCATGCACACAAAATAATTCACGCCCAGCAAGGCAGTACTTAGTATGCATTCTAGCTCCTTATCTCTTTTTATGTGAAATTCCGGATTTCTCGAAAAGGTTACACGCTACAGAAATTTTGTATCATCAAGTAGCAAGAAAATCTAGACTAGAATATATGGACCTGTTTGATGGTTGCAAGTGTCTGAAATGAAGTATCAGTACGTGTCCCAAGTACCTTGAGTAACCTTTTATAGAAGATAGAAAAACATTATGGATTGATTGAAAGCTTACCTTGTTAATGCAAAATGTCTTTTCTCGGATTGCCTTCCATTCACAATCAATGCCAACAAGAGAAGCCTCCCTTAGGTGCTGTGTAGCAAAGTCTAACTCTTTGAGTGAATCAACCCAAATAATTTTTTCAAGTGGCATGACGTCAGTTATCTGTATGTATTTAATCGCTTCGGATTCTGCATGGATAAAACGGAGAGCATATTAATTTCAGGGTGTTTCTATGGTCACAAATCTAAAACAACACGGGATCGAAGTCCATAAGAAGCCCAAAGAAGCAATGCAGTAAGCTACTCAACATTTGAAAAAGAGAAAAGTTGCATGCAAGACCCAAAACATAGTACTTATGTTGTTAGTGTCCCATCATGTAGTACAATCAAAAAGAATATGTCCAAATCTACATCAAAACAGTTAAAGAAAGAAGAATACAAATGTATAAACTCTTAACAACTACTGTGTGTTATGCCAACTGCTCTTCTCAATATGTCCCTCATAAGAAACTGAAGTAAGAAAGGCTCCAAGGTAGTTAGGTACCCACAAGTACCATATGCTAGGTACGGGTACGATAAGCAATTGTTCGTCACCCTCGGATAAGATACATGGGGTACACAGTGTATAAAAACCAGACAAAAACTTACTTTATTCTCTAGCATTATTGATCAAGTATAGCAGTTCATATGTACTACATACATTAAAAAGGTCTTTCGAGTGAGCTGACAATGATGCTTTTAAACTATCAAAAACAACTTCAAAACATGAAGTATAGCTCTACCGCCAACAATTTTCAGATTTAAAAAATTGTCATGTGTGAGACAAACCAATCCGAAGACCAACGTATCGTACGTACCATACGTATCCTATGGCAACAAGGGGTCAGGTACACAAACAGATGCAACCATGAAAGGCTCGTGGAAAAAGGGTAGCAATTCGTGCCCTGTAAGGATGACACTGACTTGCTCCTAATGGTTGTGTGATAGGCGTGGTCGTTACGGCCTTGGGCATCACTCAACATATGCCATAGATCTATCCAAGATGACTCGTCAGGAGGTGGAATGTCGTGCAGAATGGCCGTGGCAAGGGGCTGTAGTACAGTGTAAGCATGTTTAATACTACTTGCTATGGAGAAGTAAGTCATGAAAAAAGTCTAGGTGGCTCCACACACATTGGTCTGCCCCTTCTCAAGTGGGTATCACGATGACGTATAAGGAAAAGTAGGCATGCTATCAAAGTAAACTTTACACTGATATACATACTGCATTTGTGACAGAGCTGACAAATGTGATCTTTTTATCCCTTTTCCCTCCTATCATCCATTCATCATTCTCAAATGTTGCAATAACATATCAATTTGACCAATAAGGCTCAAAACATCATTTGAGATGATGTCAAGAGACTGCTCGCCCATGTCCACGTTGCATCCCCTCATTCACCGTGTTGGGAAACAAACAAACTGAAACACCTCTATAGTGATGTCACCCAAGGGCGTTGAAAGAGAACTACAAGACACCAAAAGCTTCGCAAAATCCTTTTGAAACACCACAAGTCCAATAGGAGTAGACCCTTGGGAATTTACTAGCCGTCGCCCACCCAAGAGACTATGTCACATAGGAGCAAAACCCTGCCAAAGCATGGATTTACAGCACATGCCGACCAATGCATATGAAGACAAGAGCCTCTCCTTTCACAATCAAACATCACAAACCCACAACTTCAACATCAATTCCACAATTCATAGATACATGCCCTCCGAATCTATCTACACACAATTTTCCACTAGGTTGCCATAGCCATAACCCTACAGAGAACTAGTCGTAACCTGATGAGCACAACTCCAATTGGGACACTTTAAAGCTTGAGAGAAAGCTTGAAAAATGACTGGCGAGAAAGCTGAAGATGACTAAAATTGATTCCATACGCCCCCATGAGCAAAATTGACGCGAACAGAGAGCTGTCCCAGCACGACTACACGTAGAGAAGGCTAGTCGGGGCAAAAAACTGCATCCAAAAGCACCAAGGAGACGGAACGAGCTAAAACCTGCAAATTTCTAATCTTTGGTTGAACTTTTTTTAGTTTGTACATGAGTTTAAGTTATATACAAGGCTCACTTTCAAAAAACTCACTCACGGGCACTTACAATAGCCCGACAGCTGTCACTAGACTAGTGACTTGCAGTGCATGTACATGTGCTTGCTAAAGCAAGCTAAAAAACCCACAAAAAGAAAGCCCACACGCCCTTTTGACATCGGGCGTCATGTCCGTATATACAAATTTACAAAAAACGGGGTGTCAGAAATGCGCCCAACAATGGCATCCATTCTTATTACCTATTTGATTCTAGGAGTCGTGTATCCTAAAAGGAAAAATTAAGGCCTCAATTAATGGAGGAATTGTGCCATTTCCACAACCATGCAAGCTGAGCCAAATGCAAATCTAACTTTACTTACCATATGCAAGCCACGGTCTTCTTGGAAGATTTATATCTCAATAGGAGGTATGTTTGTCTCGTGGGCTGCAACCTTTCATCTTCAAGGATGTTAGTCGCTACATAAAGGCCTCCGTGACTAGTGGTGTAACACAAAGCTCCTCTTATAATCTCATCTGGATCAATTATCATGATAACAAGTGTCCCATAAAATGGACTGCCAATGAAGGGAGCAAAGCGAACCCCGAACCCCCGATGGCCTCTAAAACACCGAGGACCGAATGGCGCGCCTCGAGCCTGTCATAGTAAAGCAAACAGGGGGCACCAACTAGCTTCAGCGGCTAGGATGCAAACAACACACCACCATAACAAAGTTTTCATCCAAGAGAGATGGATACTTGGGAGTAATGATGAAGAGGAAGGGAAATGAGATCAAGTGAGAGAGAGAGAGAGAGAGAGAGAGAGAGAGAGAGAGGGAGGGGGTATAACGGCTTAGTACTTAGGCACCACAGAAGGATGGCGAATCCGCACACCCTTCACACATACACAAGCTCACTCCAAACACAAGACTAGGTGGCAATTCCGCACACCTCACATGGGCAAAACATTGCAGGAAAACATACTCACAAAAACTCAAGCTTTATTTAGAGAATAAGGCGATGAAATGGGGAGCATAAGGTAGGGGAATGAGAAGGGAGAGAGTGGTAGAGCACATGGCGGATAGGTGGGAGTTGATGGCGAAGACTCGCACGAGGGTTATGGCCATCATCCTTCATTTGGCTGCCCTTCATCTTCCATAGTCCAAGGGTGTAGAGGTCATGCTCAAGACGAGCATGGTGATTGCGGTGATGGTGATGGTGTGGGGGTGTGTGTGTGCACTAGGCACACACAATGCATAGTGTATTCTTTGGTGATGTTGTGTGTGTTTTTTTTTTGTGTCATGGTGAGCTCTCATGGCCTCCTCATATAGGAAAGGAGGAGAGGATTTAGCAATATTTCTAATTGAAGTGAGTGTCCCACTCTGGTGAAAGAAAATGGGGTGCATGTGACTGTGGCTCCCATCTTGTCTCCTCATTATTTAAAATACCAGAGTCAATAGAGAGAGAAGAAGAGAGAATGTGGGTAGGATGTAGAGGATAGGAAATATTTACAATAGTCTAGCTTTGGCTAGACATAAGCTTATCAGGGAGAGAAGAGAGAGGTAAGAAAATTATAAGAGAGGTTGTCGAAGGTGGATATTTGTTGATGAGGATGGATCCTCCAAAAATGGTGATAGAATCACTCTAGACTTGCCAAGACCTCATTAAAAGAGCCTTGTCTCTTGTAATCATGCTTGAAGACTTGTAGAACCATAGCCATTCTAGAGGGAAGAAAACTAGGGATGGCCTGTGTCACCATTACATGAGAAAACTGGGGTCCACTACAAAAATCATAGCTCCGCGTTCATAACTCCAAAAATTCTGAAAAAATTTGAGCTAAAAGTTGACATCACCAGCTACATCTTTCATGTTGAACGTTCCTTCAGATTCAAGGTTCTTCTTTACTTAAAAATTTCAGCCAAATAATGTATTATTTGTGGCTACAAAAGTCTTTTGGTGGTCCCCTTTGAGTGGACTTCTCTCTTGCCTTCAAGTGTAAGCTCCTTCATGTGTATGAAAACATGACCTAGAGTTTTGAAAAGATTGGCAATCATTTAGATGGAGGTATTATTGAAATTTGAAAGTAGGGTTGAGGTTTGAAAATGAAAACTAGTGAATAAAATATTTGGTAGGGTGGAATAATATACATACATGAAAAATATATTAGAAAATACTAAAATATATAATGTAATTTATGGAAAAGCTTGCCTCACCAACATCAAAACATTGGTCCAATCCCCATTAGCCCAGTGGATCACTTGGATTGAAAAGGAAGGTCGGATGACTCGGCCACGCCACTTGTAATTATTTGTTTCGCTCCTTGCAGAGATATTCCCGAATAGCAACAATATCTCAAATTAGCACTCACATCCCCCAAGAAACTTTCTTATGAGGGTGTCCTAGGCTTAGGAGCACACATGCATGGCTTTACATGGCCTCAATATCGATGCAGTTTGTCCTAATTACAACCTTGACTGCCCTTTCCTCAATCTTAGTATCACAAATCAAAACCATAAAGTATTTGTGTCTACGGGTGTCCTAGGCCTAGGAGCACACGTGCATGGCTGTAAATGGCCTCAATATCGATGCACTTTGTCCTAATTACAACCTTGACTGCCCTTTCCTCGATCTTAGTATCACAAATCAAAACCATAAAGTATTTGTGTCTACGCATTAGGCCACCTTGTTACTGGTACTGGTAGAGCAAAAACAGCCCTAGACGCTGATGTTTGTGTTTCCATGTTCTCATGCGGTTTCTACACCAGCTTTTGGGCATTGGCAGTCTTCATACTGGGAGGTGGTTTTTGGCAAATTTGAAGCCACAATAACAGGCTGCCCCCTTGCTTCTAGTCTTGTAGCTGATTGGAAAATAGTCACGAAGGAGCTGTCTTGGCATGGTCGAGATGACATGAGTGGCAATTTTCTCAGAATGGAGAGTTTGCTTTGGAGTCCAGTTTTTTATTAGACTCTTGTTCGGTGATGTCCAAGACAGGCTTATTTTCTCTCCCAGAAAGACATTGAAAGGATATCAAATGTGATCGATGCTGATGGAGAAGTGCTCTCAGTTAGACAAGGTACTCTAACTTTTGGTCTTGGAATGCATTATAGACACATGTGGCACACCATTGAGGATCTGGTTGATTCCATATCTCCCATTTCGTCGCTTGTTGCTAAAGATCGAGTTTCTGACTGGCATTACGTTGGTTCTTTGATCCTCTCTTCATCTGCGGAGGTGTATTGTCATTTGCAGTCATCTTCCTAGATACAGGAACATTGTATTAAAGTATAAGATATGAACAAAGATGTTGCATGGAGACGACATAAAGTTATGGAAGTGTAGCATGCTAAGCTTCCTTTAGAGGAGCGATTGTTTACGTGGAGATGCATCATTGGATTCTCCCAATTGGCAGGTTTCTGCACTCCATAAGATTAGCTTCCTCTCGATGTGTTACATTCATTGTGATCTTGTTCTCATACGAAACAGTTTGTGGACTATATCTCTTTGACAGTCTTTAAAGTTGCCTATGACTTGGATGAGCTCCCCTCTCTTCATTCTGAGCTCTCCTTTGAATGTTTCTAATTTACCGCTTATAATATTTTCTATGGAGGAATTGCGCTCGTTGCTGCTGCTCGCGCTCACTATCTCCAACACTCATACCCCCCTCAGCTCCCCCTCGCGCTGCCCTGTCCCTATCAGTCTTCCCCGCCTCAGCCCCACGGTGCCCTGAGCTGCCCGCCATACACACGCTGTCCTGAGTTGTCCCCTCACTCCCCCCTCCTCACGTTGCCTGCAGCTTGCCCACATTCCCCCACCACCACCTCGTGTCCCTTTCGGTGTTGGTTCACAGCGACACCAACTCACTTCGTTTGCATCGACGCCCTCGGCTCGCCTTCGCAGCAGCAGACACAAATGGAGGATCCTGCTCCGCCAGAGAGGGACTCCACTGAAGTCCCCCTCGCCCGACCCCGCAAAACCCACCATCCAACTTGCTCACTCGCCGACAAAGCAAGCGAGCTTAGAGGTAGAGGTGGCGCACCTTCATGCCACCTCTGTTATCTGCAAGGTTCTGGGCACCAGACCCTACAGAGGGAAGGTGTGCGATCTCCTTCAGGCCACCTTCTCGCAGATGTGGGCAAGATCCTTGATGTTCAGTTTCCCGGACGTGGCTACTACCAGATAGAGTTTGAGACTCTCGCGATGGCGTATAAGGTCATTGCGATGAGCCCCCTGGCCATCCGAGGAGTTCGAGCTCATTTTCGACAGTGGCGTCACGGTTTCGACCCAGCTATCGATGTTCTTGTCAAGGAGGCAAACCTTCCCATTTCGGTTTATTTCCCCGGCTTGAAGAGAGAGTACCTTTCGCTCCCATCCAGGATTGGCTCAGAGATTGGGACCATCCTAGAGACACCTCGTACAGCAACCTCTGTAGCTACCAAGCTAGTTGGCATTCCCACAGTACGTGTTCTAATGCGGGACGCCCACACCCTCCCAAAGGTCATTCTTCTACCTCGGGTGAGTGGTGGTTGGCTCCGCCAGAGCGTGGAGTATTCGGGACTTCCGAATCAGTGTTTCATTTGTCGCCAGATGGGCCATCTTGCGAAGGCCCGTCCACGGAGGAGGCCCCGACCTTCACCTCAGGCTCAACCCCAGCCTACTAGGACTGGCCAGCAGCAGCAGTCAGAGTCACAGGGTACTCAGGCAGCATCACCCTCCGAGCCTAGGGCTCAGGCAAAGGAGGGCTAGCAACAGGAACGTGGTCGACGTCAACAGGGGCCACCACGCCAGCCTAGCCCTCCAGGTGGTCACCAGGCTCCAAGCCAGCAATAGTGGGTTCCCACAGGAAACCGTTTCGACCCTCTTCAATAGGAGGGTAAGATGAATGCTATTGTCATTAATTCTTGGTTGCATCAATTTACATCCTATTTTGCGGTTGTTTAAAAAATTCATAATAACAAAGTTCTCATGGCTTCCATGCATCGCACGGGTGATGCCATCACATGGAAGAATAAGTGGATGCAGAAGGAGGAAGCCCACAAGGCGGACCACTCCACGTCTCTCCTCGTTCCCCCTCTCGAGCTTCACTTAGAAGGAGTTTGAGGAGGATTTGAAGACGCGCTTCTTGCCTCCACATTACCTAAAGCGATTGAAGGAGGATTTTTGAGCTTTGTCTCAACAAGGTAAACCTGTGATGTCGTATGCTAACCAGAGTTACCGGGGAACGCCCACTAGCCTCCGTTCCGGCGTTCCGGGGGGCAGTTCCCTTCCCGAACGTTCCGAAACGTCCCGGAACGTCTGACGTTCCGGGTGGCCAGTGCAAACCGGAACGGCCGTTCCGGAACGCCCCTGGAACGGCCAACGGCTACAAACAAATTTGGCAAAAATTGAAAAAATTGAAGTAAATGTTTGGGCTTCTGTTTGAAGTGTGCAAGGCCTCAAGGACTCATAAAATGCACCCCCCTCCCCCTTTCTCTCCACAAGCTAATCCTCAAGGCTCAAGCTCTCTCCCTCTCAAGACTCACTCTCTCAAGGCTCAAGGCTTCAAGCCTTCAAGCTCTCTTCCTCTCCCTCCCACTCTCTCAAATCTCTCCCTCTCCCTCTCACTCTCTCGAGTCTCTCCCTCTTCACTCTCTCTCTCTCTCTCTCATCATCTAGTCATAGCAAGGTTGAATGATCTTCAAAACGAGTTTTTTGTGAGTATTAGAGTCAAAGCACTCTAATACTCCTTGTATTTAAACACAAGGAGCTAAAAAATGCACTATTTGGGTGTTTTTTATACCTCCCGTTCCGCGCCGTTCCCGTTCCGGACCCCTAGCCGTTCCCCCGTTCCGCGGGGATCCCGTCGCCGTTCCCGTTCCGCGTTCCGGGTAACTATGATGCTAACCGTGTGTCTCAATTAGGTGGACATGACGAAACTAGTCTTGCTTGGTGGGCCTTGCTATATAATATCTATAGAATACATAGGACGTATGCAAATTGATATTTAGTATCTAGCACTGAAGGAAACAAGAGCATGACTAATTTGGCAAGGACAGCACTATGTAAAAGGGATATACATTTGAAATAATGTTTATGGGAGGAGACAAAGTTAAGCGCATCAATTATTCGAGATTATAGGGATAATTACAGTTGAGATTATATTGAAGTGAGGTTGTCTACTAATGAATGTTTTTTTCTAGTATACGTGCTACATGTAAATTCTTGCAAACGGAAAGTATTTTAAAAAGAAAATTTTCATCGAATGGTTGGTAGAATAGAAGGTGGATGTTGACTATATTTTGCCTTTCTTCTTTTGTAGTTATTTGTGTTTTGCCTTTCTTCTTTTATAGTTATTATGAGTACAATGAATGAGGACAGCGATACATGTAACCTGACCTTCTTTGTTTTGTGCTATGGCATCGACAAAGCATGTTGCACCGTTTGCCACACCAATTGTCAAGTCAGTGTTTTCAGTGATCATGCAGCACATGCCAATTGCGATCAAATCTAACTCGTTGAACTTAGGCTCTAGGAGCCACTACTGAAGGACATTTATGTTACCTCCCTTCGTCTTTATTTCAACTTTTGTAATGTCAGTTTGATTGTGAAACTTATTCAAGGCTAGGTTTTTATAGTATTGGAAGTCTCATCCGTGAGTACAAATTATCGGAGTAGAGTTGTTGATACAGTCATGCATATGGGCTTCATCTATAATACATGTACCGAAGGTACAATTGATCTCATCTACAACTGGTTTTCTTTCACGAATAATGGTCAAGAACTAAAGCAATTCAGGGTCCGTTGCATGTCTTACAAAGCATGACATCCTATAGAAAGTTGCATGTAGAAAGTGGACCGAGCTTGTGATATGGCATGTGTTACAAAGCTCCCGTGCATGACTACAAACTGGGGGTAGTTGGGCAAGATCACCAAGAAAGAGAACACATTTGTTGTTGAAGGGATGTGCCAATGTATCCTTGTTATGTTAAGATTTTGTCTTGCGATAAGGTAAAATGTCATTTGGATTAACATTAATAGCTCCTCTATAATTATAATATCTGCCTTTATAACATGGATAGCTCCTCTATAATTATAATATATGCCTTTTCTCAATGCAAAAAAATCTAAAACAAGCAAATAGATAAAGCATAAATGACCTGCAACAATAAATGAGGTGCTTTATTGACCTGCAATGTTGTACTGCTGCATTTCGATTGTCCAATCTACAGGCCGATTTTTGAGTCGAGCTACAAAAAAGAAATATGAATAGTTAAACATATCGTCTTGCAATGAAATGTCATACACTGAAAGTGCAAAGTATACAGTGCACGTCATACAGAGGTGCCATACAGAAGTATGGTGGAGAGTTGGCACTGTGGTCTCTCCAAAAAATTATAAGAAACGGAAGCCGTGCTCTGCCCCGTAGCATTTATGTGTTGCGCCAAGCAAACACATGCGCATGAAAAATTGGATGTAGATAACGAACCTTGCAGTGTTGTCAAGCTAGAGTCACGCTTGCTATATGTGGTTTCTACCTCAACCGCCTATTGCACAAAAGACCTTTGAGAAGATGTGAATAGATTACCAGTGTCCCAAGGAAAAATGAGGGTTTGTGATGGTGACAATACCAAACTGATGTCTGTCATCTGCAGCCATCTAAACTTGCTCCGATAGCTGCTACGTACATGGACCTTTGCTCATAGGGTCCGCCACCAAATCATGGTTATTAGCAAGTGAAGCTCTTTACAGGAGGCCGCAATATTGGCCATATTGTCTATAGAGTGTCTGCTATCCCACCGAGTTGTTGAATGGACATGAGTGAACTGCTCTTGGAGGCTAATAGGTGCTGACATATTGGTATGCTTGTCTCCAGAAATGCCATTACTCCGCAGTCCGTGTACGTCAGCTTCTGTAGCATCAAATCTCTTTGTGTGAAAAAAAGAATTAGCTTCTGCTTCTGCTCTTTGTCTATTCTTTTGATCTTGATCAGCACTATAAGCACCTGCATGATTTACTACTTGACTTCCACCACAATGATGTTGCATCTCCTTGGAGCTACACCTTAACCAACTCTCGCGGACACCATATTCTGCATTGAATTAGTCATGAGAGATGTTTTTGTTTGTCTGCAGATTGTTCCGAAATTCTTGCCTCATCAAATTTTCTGATAGGCTATCAACAAAGTTGGACGAGGAGTACGACTAAAGCCAACGGCTCATCAGACCATGACTTGCACTAGTGGCAATATTCCCCAATGCCTTTCCCTCGACATTGAGATGTCTGCCACTAATCCCCTCACACACTCAACTAAAAGCGCAAGCAGCTAGCACTAAAGCCATTGGCTTATAATTACTTGAGGATAACCATCAGAAGCTTTGGTGTGATTGATCCTGCTATGCTTTTCTGATCTCATGTCCTCTTTGAGGTTTACTCATTCCGTTTCTTCTGCCTCTGCCGTCTGCATCGCCAACAGCCAGATAGCAACAGTAGAAAAATGTGTTAAACGGGCTTGGAAAGGCAATGTGTTGGTAATTCGACTCTAGATTCGGCCAACTGATCATTGATTGAAATCTGATATCTTCTATTTAGAACAGAGACCTCTTCCATGGGTTGATCGCATGAAATATTTGAGGGCTCATCACGTTGGCAAGCATCCGACGTACCCTTCAGCTTGATGATCTGCGACTGCAACGCAGCTTGATGATCTGCGACTGTGCTTTTTATTTTATTCACCTGGTAGCTTTTCACGTTTGGCAGCGATCTTTTTTTTAAAATTTATATCTAATGCCACGTGGTGGCTGCTGCGTTCAGATATCGGAATGGAGCATAGAAGAAAAGCATGGTGGCCGTCTGCAAGCTGTGTCTTAGGCCTACCCAAGAAGCCATGCCTACAGCGCTGTTGTGTCAAAGTTCCGTTACAGATCCCTCTGGTCGAAATCGTATGTTTCGCGCCTAGGTGCCTCTCCCAGCCAGCTACTCAGACCCGCCATCGCATTCACCTTGCCTTGTCAGCAAAAAAATTTACGGCTCTCCTTGGCATCGCACAGAGAGAGAGAAAAGAAAGAAAGAAAGAAAGATTTTTAACGTCTATGTCAGGCCGAAATCGGCCTATGAGACAAATCAAATGTACATGGTGTGTATGTCATCCGTCTATCGGAAAGACAAATGAAACAAAACTGATACAAAACTGAACTGAATGTAGGTAGTGGGGTATCTGAGGAGGGATGGAGCTCTATCTCTAGGGGTATATGCATGTCTATATGCTCAAGGTAGTACAATCATGAGAATGCATCAAGCTATCTAGCTCCATCCTGTACTAATGGGGGGATGTAAGATGTGGTACATGGGCGGGTCTGGTGCCAAGGCTGCCCGGATGAAAGCTGTCGGGTCGGCCCTCATCTGGGCCACTCGCTCCTCAGTGGCACGGCGCTCCCGGGCTCGGATCTCCTCGATCTGTCGGTGGTGGGAGCGCGCGCCCCTGTAGCCTGTGACTCGTGGTCGTCGTCTAGCTCGGCTCACATCCGCCTGTGGGAGTGTCACTCCCCTCTGAGTGTCTGGTGGGGGAGGGGCGGTAATCCTCTGAAAGAAGTCTGTGAGCTGCGACTGTCTCCCCTCTGTCTGTGTAGTTGTGTGTGGCTGTAGTAGTGTGTCCCGATGGCTCTGTATCTCTAGTAAGAACCGTCCGAGCTGTCTCTGATCCCGAGAGTCCATGATCTCTCGGAGAGTGGGCTGTCCTCTGAATAGGGCCTCATACCTGCCTCTGATCTCAGTGTATGCTCTGCATCTACATACAAAGTGCTCCTCACTCTCCACCTCCTCTGTGCAGGCTCTGCAGACGCGCTCCTCCCTGGGGACACCAGTATGTCTCCCGATCTCAATCTCTAACCTGTGTGAAGCCACTCTCAGCTGACCAATCGCCACCCGTGAGCTATGTGGCATATATGTGTCCATGTAGCGTGGTCTCTGTATGAACCCCCCAGACAATATGGTGAGAAACTGGTCTCTGTAATCTGACATCCTCGTCCCCAAGCCAGGTGACTCCCAGACTCTCCTAGTGTATAGCTGCCACAGATCCTGTCTCAGTACCAAGTTCCTCTCACTGCGAGAGAGGTGAACATATGGTGAGTGGGGGTCATACTGGAAAGGTGGTAGGCTCTCCATGTCAAGACCGTGTCCCTCAAACCATGCTCTGACCTGTGAGTACCATGCTCTCTCATGCCCACTCTCTGATAGCTGTATAGCTGCCTCAAATGCTCTACGAGTAAGTCTGTCAGGAGGTAGCTCTCTCATCCTCTAGATGAAGCAGACTGTCTGGAATAGTGCCTCTACCACCATGGGTGGTGTGGCGAGCTCGGCTCTAATAATGTCATGTGGCACTGTCTTCTTGCTGCGGAGCAAGCGTGAGATCATACATATCTGTGGCCTCTCAAGCTGTGTCCACTGGTCAGCTGTCAATCCTGGTGCCCATACTGCCGCCGAGTACATCAAGGCCGGGGTGACTAAGGTGTCGAAAAGCCACCCCTTCGTGCGGGGTTCCTGAAAGTGTGCCTGGTGGCATCTCCGCTCTAGCATGGCCAGAGCGGCATATCCTCGGGTGAGCCTGTCAGCAGCAGCCTGCCTCATAGTGAAGGGTCCTGGTAGGCTGGTGAATGTGATGCCAAGGTAGACATAGGAGGTGACAACATCAACCTGTCCTCCTGCTGCTGTGAAGGTGGCAGCGCTCCTCACTGCACTGGATGTGTGAAAGATCATAACCTTGGTTTTGCCAAGGTTCACAGTCAACCCCCTGTGTGTGCTGAATTCGTCCAAGGCCTCAAGATGGCGTTGCAAGCCCTCGGGTGACTCTGAAATCAACACAATATCATCAGCATATAACATGATGTGGACCGGAGTACCTACCAAGTCGCTCCCCTCTCCCCCTGCTCGCAGTATGTAGTCGGAGATCTCGTCGATGTAGAGCCCAAAGAGTGTCGGGGAGAGTGGGCATCCTTGCTTAACACCAATGGTGCTAGCAATGGTCTCTGAAAAACCGCCTGGGCAACGAACTCGACCCGTCACCTTCTCGTAGAGAGCATATATGGCCCAAATCATCTCTGTTGGTACCCCAATGCTGTGAAGGCGCTGGAAGAGTCTCGCGTGGGACTGTGTCAAAGGCCTTGCGGAAATCCACAAAGCAGCAGTAAAGCCTCTTCTTCCGCGCCTTTGCCCCATCAATGAGGCAGCGCAGAACGAAGATGTGATCAGTGGTGGAGAAAGCTCGTCTGAAACCTGCCTGGCCTGGAGCTCGTAAACCCTCGATCTCTGCGTAGTAGCTGAGCTGTGCCTCAAGTACTGCTCCATATAGCTTGGCCATCGTGTGGCCAATCATGATAGTCCTGTAGTTCCCTGGATCCAGGGTGTCGCCAGATTTGTGGATAGGCACTATGGTGTGCTATGTCCACTCCTCTGGGAAGCCCTCCCCTATAGCCCGGTTGAAGACATGTGCAATCAACGGGGCTATAGTGGAGGCCGCATAAATGATGTGCTCACTTTGTAATCCAGTATGGTCAGCTGATCGTCTGTGCTGCATGCGGCGTATGGCCCTCTCTACCATCTGTGCTGTAAAGAAGGAGGAGCACGTGGGACGTGGCTCGTGTGGCTGTGGGATAGGAGGCTGTCCCGGTACCTCGTAAAGTCGCTCTGCATAATCATGCCATATCTGTGGATCCTCAATAGCTGTAGTCGGACGTGGCTCGCGCAGGGTGCGCCATGCCGTCGCGCTATCCATGCTCATGAATAGGCGGTATAGCTCAAGCTCCTGTGCCTCTTCGAATGCTCGCCGCTTTTGGCGTGTCAGCGTCTTCATATGCCGTCTGGCCTCTCTCTCTGTGATCTCTCCTAAGGCTCGCTGTGCGCGGAGGCGTCGGTATAGCTCTCTGCACTCATCATCATACCAGCGGTTCTGAGGCATAGTCCCGGGGAGGGGAGTGCGTCCTGTGTGAGTGGTGTGTGGAAAGGAGCTAATAGCTGAAGTGTGGAGAACGGAAGAGATATGTGATGTGAGAACTGAGAGTGGTGTGGATGGATGGAGGAGGCATAGGCCATGCTCGACCTCGGCCGAGTAAAGAGAGGCTAGCTCATGTGTGAAATGGATGGTGGTGTGTGGAGTGTGTGCTGTGGAGCTGTGTGGGATGGTATCTCCGGTGATGGAGAAAGAGAGGTATGTGTGGTCGGCTCCGATGGGTATGGGTGGAATGGTGAAGGATGTGATAAGGTGTGTAGCCTCCCTGGGTCCCAGAATATAGTCGACTGTACTCCCCCCTCCCTCTGCAACTCCATGTGGCATACAAGTCAGGCCCCTTGAGGTGGGCCACTGGACCATCCCGTTATAAATAACGAGACGGTGCTGGGAGCCAAGTCGAAGTAGATGTAGTCCGTAGGCTGTGACTGGAGCTCTGTCTGCTGTATCTCTCATAGTAGCCTCCTCATCTAGAGTGTGTAGTGCCTCTGGGTCCTCGTGGTCATATGCCTCACACTGCTCACTGCGCGTACGAGCATTGAAGTCTCCCATAAGGAAGACTTCACCCAGTGTGGAGTACTCCATAATCTCCTCCGTGAGGCATGCGTACGGTGACTCCTGCTCAATAGGGGCGAATCTGGAGCCTGTGGGAGCAAAGTAGCAAAGGGCAATGTAGACCATCCTGTCTCGTGAGAGCTCGAGGCGAATCCACATGTAGCGGGCCTGTGGGTCCCGGGCAACAATCTGTAGTCTGCTGTGAAGCCCCTGTCTAAAGAGTATGGCCACTCCTCCTGAGCCACGAGTGGTGTGCTGGCGCATACATCCCCGATGTAGAGACTCCCACTGGAATCCATGTATCCGTGGTAGCCCTCTCTCTGGGCTCTCGTGTGTCTCTGTAAGTAGAATGATGTCTCGACCTCTCATCACCTCCTCAAGTCTCTCTGGGTGTGTCCATAGGTCTCCATTGCAATTCCAAACCGTGACATGAATCTCCTCGTGTGTCCCACAGGCCGCGAGTCCCTATGCGATGGTCTTGCCATCAATGATAACCCTACCATCTCGATATACTGCCTTCTTCCCTTCTTTGCGGGCTTGGTGGACTCTAGGCATGCACGCGCGACGGTGATCTTGTTGCATCTTTGTGAGGTCATCATCAAGATAAATCGGGGGGCCTTCTAGCCCTCTCAAGATGACCCTCTTTCGGAGGAAAGAAGTTCGAGACTCCTCGGAGGCGAATTGGAGGATGAGAGCTCTCTTCTTTGGATCTTTGCCGGCTCTCCAAACTTTGGAGAAAGGGATTTCTTCTTCCTTGTATCCCACTTTCTTGCATAAAGCTTTCCCATCGCTCTCGGGTGTAGACCCTTCTTCTTCTTTGATGCCGGTCACTCGCACATTGAGACGGCGAGCTTGTCGCATCTTCTCCTCCTCGATGGTTGTGTGTATGATGAGTACCTCATCTTTTTGGGCTTCCTCTCTTGCAACCTTCTTGATGTTCTTTTTGACCACTTCGACCCATCCTTCTTTGGTGGCCTCTAATTTGTCCTCAATGCTTGCGGTGAGGGCTTTGGTGATCTCCTCCTTGAGGGCTTCCTTAGCCTCCTCTTTAATCTCTCCTTCTTCGGGGGTGAGGGATGTGATGGAAGCATGAAGGAGATCGATTTGTGCCTTCATCTCTTCTTGCTCTTTCCTCCATCTCTCCCTCTCCTTCCCGTTCTCCCGTTCCCTTCCCTCCTTCTCTTTGAGATTTTGGATTTCCGCTCTCATGTCCTCTTTCTCTTCGTTCCATAGCTTGATGAGGGTGGCTTTCTCCTCCTCCCATATCTCTCTCTCCATCTGCCATTCTTTCATGTCCTTCTCCAATTGTGCAAGCCTCTTGTTCGTGAGCATGAAGGTTGTCTTCATTGTCGATGCCGGCGTCTTGATGATGGGGGAAGACATGGCTGTCTTCGTAACTACCCTCTCTTCATATTGTGAAGAAGAGGGGAGAAGGGGAAGAGAGGAAGTACTTGTGTGTATGCGTGTATGTGTGTAGTGTGTGTGTGGGTATGTATCCTTGTGTGAGAGATTGGGGGCAGCGGGCCTGGTGCACTTGGTAATGCTGCAACAGTGAGGCAGCAGCAAGTGCTACAGCCTTGGCAGCGGAGAGTCGCAACAGGTCAGCCACAACGGGTTCAGCAGTGGCGCGCGCAGAGAGAGAGAGAGAGAGAGAGAGAGAGAGAGAGAGAGAGAGAGAAAGAGAGAGAGAGAGAGAGAGAGAGAGAGAGAGAGAGAGAGAGAGAGAGAGAGAGTTGCAGATTGACCCTCTGGCCGAACATGTCGCCCCCAGGTGCTTCTCCAAGCCAGCCACTCAGACCCGCCGTCGCATTCACCCTGCCTTGTCTGCGACCGCAGCGTTTTTTTATAAGAGATTTTGACGAGAGAGTTTGACAGGAGCTTTTTTAATGAGCTTTTTTAATGCTACGTGGTGGCTTGTGCGTTCAGATACTGGAAAGAGCACCTTTGGCTCACCAAGTAAAAATGGAGGCCTTTCTCTTTGGATTGGACCACTCGATCAAGTTTGACGTGGAAACCCTCAAGTGATAAGTGTGGTAGAGCAAGAAGCTAAGCAGGAGGGGACTTTCGAAGAGGATGAACTCATAAAATGTTATGGACATGTTAATGGTGTCACGAGGACGTGGCAAATGTTAACTATGTCACGAGGACTTGGCAACTGCTAACTTTAGTTGTTGGTTTCTTTCCAATGGGTTTTGTTTTATTTTTGAGACCCTCTTTTTGAAGTAGCAAACGGTCGGACATTGTATGGCCAATGTGAACGGTAGTTTCACCCGCAGATGGGTAGTGGTCAGCACTGGAATTCGTATAGTAAGAGGATGTCTGGGCTCAGAGCAAGATCATATAGGTTCCCCTGTCACACTTAGCAAGTTGGTGGATACTAGGAAGTGAACTCAATAAAGGCATAAAGTCAAGGTGCGACTACCAACAGAAAGTATCCGACAATTGGGCCACATTGCACTTTTGGATGCGGTCACAATGAGGATAGATGGTCAGATGACCACTGGGAGCCCAACGGAATCATTTCCTAAAATTTAGGGAACTGCTGTTTTGGGCCGTGAAATGTGTTCGCGTCATTACCTCCGGTATGACTAGGGGAACACTTTACAACTCTGCCGCGAAGTCAATTGGGCAACCAGTCGGGAGATTTTTAGGCGGCAACCCCGAAACAGGCAAAAGCTTGTAAATGCGCCAAGTGGCACATTTCTATGCACCTGCCCCATGTAGAAGAAGTGGCGTTGAATTTTAAGCTGGGAAGAGGCCTCATTTGCATTTTTGTCACAGGCTAAGAGCTATGGAGTGCTTTCTTTCCCTCTCATGTACAGTGTGGTGCTAGGAGTGATGCCCTGCACGCTACACACTGCTTTCTCTCCCCTACCTGCAGTTATGTGATGCCCCTCAAGAGGGCTCTTCATTTGACTAATGTACAGTTGTGTGGGTTCATGCTTTTGTTCCTTGAGCAGGAACAGGGGTAGCTAGCTGCTACTCCAAAGCAGGCACCAGTGAGGGTCATAACCTCACCGTACAGGTACAAATTTCAGCGGTGTGTATGCGCAGAAAATTGACTGTTTTTCAGCCATACGGACGCCAGAACCCTTGGGAATCGTGCCCCACTGGCGGAGGACAAGTAGGGGACTGTTTGGGGTTGAAAACGGGGCAAAAACCAGTAAATACAGCGAGCTGAATTTACTGTTTTTGGGCTGGAATCAGAGGGTATACGCCATTAGAAGTGAGTTCTACCAGGGGAATTGGTTTCGCGCAAGTTTTGGGGCTGTTATGCTGCCGAAATTTGGCCAAATCATGTAGTATGTTGTAAGGTGCAGCGGAATGAATGTTGTATTTTCTCAAGATTAGTGATCTATATTTGCTCAAGGTTCCTTTAGTTCTTAGGGAAAGAGAGAGCTTTCCGTCTTATGGAGAGTGCTATGATCACGAACAAAGTGAGTGGATATTGTGCGTGCAAGTGAATGAGACTGAGAGAAGGAGAGAAAAGAGATACGACACCGAGGTTGTAAAACCTCCTCCTAAGGCCCCACTCTCGTCGGCGAGAGTGGTCTACTTGATTGCACAAAGGTGTACAATGCGTATGCAATGGACTGATGCAACTTGGACTATGCCGATGACGACGACGGTGATGACGACGACGACTTGGTGGCTGAAATCTGGGATCTCCTAATCGCTGATTTTCATGGCTGTTTCGGTGGCTGAAAATGACTGTTTTGGCTGCGTTTCCATGGCTAAAGATGGGGGGACTTCTGCACCAACTGGGGGCTGATCTGCTATTGTTCCATAGGCTGAAGATCTCTGTTTTCAATGCTGAATTTGCTGATCAAAAACGCTGGGATTGCTGATCCAAAACGCTGAGTGTTTGCAGATCTGCTGGCGTTTTCTGCAACCAACTGGGGGCTGATCTGCTATTGTTCCATAGGCTGAAGATCTTTGTTTTCAATGCTGAATTTGCTGATCAAAAACGCTGGGATTGCTGATCCATAACGCTGAGTGTTTGCAAATCTGTTGCCGTTAGTACATGGTTGAAAACGCTAGAAAATCTCAGCATGGCTGGCGTTAGTAAAACGCTAATGGCTGATCTGGGTCATTAAGTCAAAACGCTGATGGTGCGGTTGAGGCTAAGGGAAAAACGACAGGCAATGGACTTGATGGCGATGCTGGACTATAGGGGAAAACGCCAAGGGAATGGAGATGGCGATGGTCTAATGCTGAGGGGGGGTACTGCTGAGAAGTTGCCTGTTGAGCGGGAAGCTCCTGCTGCGTCTTCTACCAGAAAGTGCTAACTTGGGTTTGCTTATATATTAACTTAGCAAAATTGCCCTACCTACTTTTGTTGGAAAGTCACTTAAAAATAATAAGTGAAAATAACCAAAAATAGGAAAATATGCTAAATACACTGGAAAATTCCCCTAACTGATGCTAATGGATTCTGATGGGTATCCGATGATCATGCTGTGTGCAATCGGAGGATATGCATCTATGCTAAGTAACTGGGCATGCACGGTCTACGAATAGACTCACAAAAGTGCCAGATCCCTGCTAATCTAGACTTGACTGAACTGACTGAACCCTGCTATGGTGTAGCTTGTCCACGGACACATAGGGTTAGGATGTGTCACGTGACATATGTAGAGGGATACAGGTAAAGGATTCCCAGGACTCTACTTTGTAATTTACCCTCTCAAAGAATAAAGAAATACCGAAAGGAGCGCCAATTTTGGGGCCTACAGGTTGTCGGCGTCTGCTCGGAGCATTCTAGCTTCCGAGCCGTGTGTGTGCTTAACTGTTAATTCCCGTCACAGGTTTCCTTTGCACATTCTCTCTCTGTGTGTCTACAGTAAGAATTTCGGGTGAAAGCCAACGCCTACCGCCCCACGGGCCGGTTTCAAGGTTCCGTTGCCGGGACATCAATCACTTTTTCCTCAAAGAGTGAGCCTCGGTTGTTTTGGGTAAAGACACAGAGTGCAGGAACGCGGGATTATACTATGCCGACAAAGGGAAGGGCATTATGAAAGAGGGTTCCTCTTTGAAGGACAGACAGGAGATTCCTATGGTCTTTGAGATTGGCGAGAGCTCACGGCCACATCGGTCTGTACCTCATGTCATTGTGAACGTCCCTCCAGTAGTACAGGGCTTTATGATTGGGCAACTTAAGGATGATGCCTTTAGGACTCAGTTAGTTGCCGCGGTTAATGTCTTTTCGTAGCTGGTGCAGAATCCAAGGTTTATGGAGTTCTTGCAAGCGCCACCAGTGCAACAGCAAAATAGGCAACCTACACCACGTACGGAGCTTGGCCCAAGTACTTAATGCGACTCGGGAGGATAGAGAACACTCGCATGTTGCGGAGTCAAGGGCTCCAAAACAGGTTCCTCCCGTGCTTGAACAAGTGGTTGTTCCACAGGTTATGCCAGTTCAGCCCGCCACCTTTCAGAGCCCGCATGCTGTCTTGAATGGACAGGGAACTGGATACCAGGCTATGCACCCAGTTTTTCCACCACCCACGGTACATCCTGGGTATTTTGGGGGTGGATCAGTGTTCCAAAGTATAGCTGGTTATGCGCCTGAAAGTCATCCGTACATGCCAGGAACAGTGTTCGGGGGTATGCAAGGCATGATGCCAAACCCCATGTATGGTAGTATCGGCATGCAGCAAGGTTTTCAGAGCAACCACGACCAGTTTGGGGTGCCACAAGGTCATTTTGGCATGGCTGGTTTTTCTCGACAGCAGCCAGATATCGCACCTCTGACGCAAAATGTGAATGGCCAAGATGTGCCGATCATGCTTACTACAGTGCCCATGTTGCAAACCATTCCTTATGACAATTTGGGGGCACTGGAGAAGCCGAAAGCTTACAAAGAAGGTAGTGCAGCTGTAAAGTTCAGTACTTTCAGTGGCTTCGAGGATAAGACAAAGGCTCTCACTTTCCTCCAACAGTTTGATACAGCTTATGCAGGAGGGAATTTTACAGAGACCTCGAAAGTCAGGAAAGCTGTCACTTTCTTAAAGGACAATGCGCTTACATGGTAGACGACATGGTTAATGCAAGGACAAGCACCCGCCACTTGGGTTTACTTCAAGCAAATGTTTGTATCTGCTTGGTTGTCAAATGAATTTGAAGCCGACGTCATGACAGATTGGCACCGGCTTACTTCAACTTCGTGCAAGAGCTTGCTGGAGTACAATAGGAGGTTTTGTAAAGCGTTACTCTCAGTGACCTCCTACAGATTTGTGCCATTGAGAGAACAGATAGAGAAGTATTGTTGTGGGCTGCTTAAAGGGCTTCGAGATTACTGTACCAAGAACAAAGTGGCTACCCTCACTCAGCTAATGGAAGTTGCTAACACTGGTCTTGCCTTATTGAAAGGAGAGGACAGTGGGTTTCCAAGCAACGACAAAGGAGGGCAGCAAAAGAAAAATTCAGCGAATAAGCCCTTTGTGAAAACGGCTCCTGATGCATCACAGGGGTCAGAAAGGCCACTAAGGACAAGGATTCAATCAGGACTTCTAGAGCGCAGGCAAAGAAACAGAAAAGGATGCCTTTTGTGCGCAAGTCACTCGAGGAAAAGAAGGTCCTAATGGCTGAAAACAAATGCTTTATATGCGAGCAGCCTGGTCACTTTGCTACCAATTGTCCACAAAGGAAACGACCAGCTGACTCAGATGATAAAAAAGACCAGAAAGGCAAGAAGCCTAAACCCACGACAGGTTTGGTGCCAAACATGGTGGGTGATAGGCCCAATACATATGCCAGTGAGTTATGCAGGACATGGGGTAAAGTTAGGGATCAGACGGCACTCATCTTCTTTGATCCAGGTGCCAAAGCCAACTTTATCTCACCAAAGTTAGCTATGAAGTTGGGCATCAAAGCTGAAGAGATGGGGTACACAGCACAGGCACGGTTGGCATGTCCTGGCCACTCAGAGTGTATTACTCCCATCATTGGAAAGCCGTGTCTGCATATTCAGTCGTAAGTGGACACAGACGAGTTCTACATCATGCCGTTGAAAGGATGTGACGCCTTGTTGGGGATCCCGTGGATGTTCCGAGTGCATGGAGTCTTGGATGCCTACAACAAAAAGATCACTGTACAGCATAGGGGCAAAACTCACATCTTGGATGTAAAGTTTAAAGGAGAGTCAGTCCCTATTGTATCTGCTTCTGCTATCGCTTCTGTAATAAAGAATCATCTTTCTGTGTGCTTGATTTTTGCACGTGATGTCTCAGATAGTGATCAGTCAAATTTATATGTGTTAGATAAAGAAAGTTCAGCATTTTTGCAAAAGTTTAGTGACTGTTTTTCTTATTCATTACCATCGCAATTGCCACCAGAGAGACCTAAGGACCATCAGATAGATTTGGTGCCAGGGTGTAGCCCACAAATAGACCTCCCTACAGGGTTAGCGTGGCGCAACAGAAAGAGATTATGGGCCAGGTTGAGGAGTTATTAGAGAAGGGGCTGATTCAGTCTAGTTCTTCACCCTTTTGCTCCCAGTGCTCCTAGTGCAGAAGAAGGATGGCTCATGGCACATGTGTATTGATTACCGTGCGTTGAATAAGAATACCATCAAGAATAGGTTTCTTATTCCTAGAATTGATGATATTCTCGATCGTTTAGAGCGTACTGTAATTTTCACCAGGATAGACCTTAAGAGTGGGTACCATCAGATTCGTATAAGACCACAGGATGTGCACAAGACTGCGTTTAGAACGACATTTGGTCTTTGTGAGTTTCTAGTGATGCCGTTTGGGCTAACAAATGCTCCTGCCATGTTCAACAGAATGATAGACCGGATTTTCCGCTTGCATAAACAGTTTGTTGGGACGTTCTTCGACATCATAGTCTATTCGAAGAATGAAGAGGAGCATAGGCGTCACTTGACCATTGTATTCGAAGAGCTACGCAATCACATGTTACTTGTCAATCCTAAGAAGAGTGAATTCTTCCTTGAAGAGATCCACTTTCTTGGCCACATAGTCTCAAAGAATGGTGTCAAAATGGATCCCGCAAAGGTCGAAGCTATTAAGACATGGCCACACTTGAAGACTGTGCACAATGTAAGAAGCTTCTTGGGATTGTGTTCCTACTATAGAAGGTTTATCAGAAATTTTGCAGAGATAGCATCGCCTCTTCACGCATTGCAAAAGAAAGAGGTCACTTTCAGATGGACCCAAAAAGAGATTTCAGCTTTTAGTCTTTTAAAGGAAAAGTTGACTTCAGATCCAATAATTGTTTTGCAAGATCTCAGGAAGTCATTTGTGGTCCAGTGTGACGCGTGCGGCAATAGCATCGGAGCAGTGCTAATGCAAGATGGACGGGTAGAAGCTTATGAAAGCCGAATTTTGCAAGGGCCAGAGAGGACTATGCAAGCCGTCTATGAGAAAGAGCTCTTGGCCGTGCTTCATACGCTTTCTAGCTGGAAGCACTACCTCTTAGGTGCTGATTTTGTTGTCCAAACAGATCATCAGAGTTTGCGATACTTCTTGACACAGTTAAAGTTATCCGAAAAGCATATGCGATGGGCAAACATTCTTTCTATGTTCCACTTCCAGATTATGCATGTGGAAGGCAAAAAAAATGTTGTGGCTAATGCGTTATCAAGAAAGCCACAAATTTCAGCTGTGTCAATTCCTTATCATCATGAGTTAGATGACATGAAGGAACAATATGCTACTGATGAAGAGTTTGCAAGGATCTTTGAACAGTTGCAAGAGGAGCAACATCATGAGCACTACCTCCTCAAAGATGGTTTTACGATGATGCATGGCAGACTTTGTGTCACTAGGCCATTGCGACATAAGGTCATGGAAGAGAGTCATGTCCCACCGTATGCAGGGCATCGTGGCATTGATGCGACAGTTAAAGCGGTAGAGACATTCTTCTATTGGCCTACCTTGAGGAGAGATGTGGATGCCTTTGTGCAAGCATGCATAGTTTGCCAAAAGGTCAAGTTTGACAGGCAAAAGGCACTAGGGTTGTTACAACTACTGCCGATTCCGGATAAGCCATGGGAAAGCATTGCTATGGACTTTATCTTTGATCTTCCAAGAACGCCGACAGGGAATGATGGTATATGGACCATTATTTGCAGGTTCAGCAAGCAAGCCCATTTTATCCCTGTCAGGGAGAAGATAAATCTGATCAAATGGCACGCTTGTTCATGTACAATGTGTTTAAGTACCATGGTATGCCACAATCAATTATCAGTGATCGTGATCCTTGCATGACCAGTTTGCTCTGGAGAGGATTGTTTGAGAACATGGGCACTACATTCAAGTTCTCGTCTTCGTTTCATCCACAAATTGATGGACAGTCTACACAGGCTAATTCTACTGTCTTAGATCTGCTGAAATGCTATGTGTCAGATAATAAGGGCAAGTGGGAACAGTATTTGCCTATGCTTGAGTATACGTACAATAATACGGTGCATTCCTCTACTAGCAAAGCACCTTTTGAGATTGTTGAAGGCGGTAAAAAGGTTCCTCCCATTTTGCATACAAAGGACAAGATCTTTGAGGCAGATCGATATGTCGAGAACATGGATGAGATGTATAAGAAAATTAAAGTTGCCTTGGAGAAGACTCGGGCAAAACAAAAAAAGGCTGCTGATCATCACTGTCGTGAATTGCTGTTATCACCTAGTGATTGGGTTCTATTACGGTTCAAAAAGGCAAGGTTAAAGAAGATGAAGGGCAAGGAACGGCTGTTTCCTAAGCTCAGTATACGTTACTATGGGCCTTTTCAAGTGCTTCACAAGATCAGCGATGTGGCTTACAGGCTGAAATTGCCTGATGCGTGGAAGATTCATAATGCGTTTCACGTGAGTCTTCTTAGACCCACGTGGGTGATGTGCCAAAAGATATGTCAGATGAGGATCAGCCAGAAGTTGAGCAACTTGATGAGATCCTGGTACCTGAGCAAGTTTTGGCACATAAGGACAGAAAAGTTAAAGGACAGGTTGCAAGACGCTATTTGGTGAAGTTCAAGAACTATCCGCCTATGGATGCCAAGTGGATAGAAGAGCATGAACTGTCAGAGTCACCAAATGTATTGCAGCTTTACCTTTAAGCCTTTGGGTTACAACCTACGTATGCCCCAACCCAGCGTGTGCAAAGGAGGGGTAATGATAGAGCTAGCACATGAAATGTACATATAAATTCAGTGTAATAGATGGAAATGACAAAAGTATGAAGGTCTCATTAAGTCATTTGTATCTATGTGTTACGACCTTTCTTGCGGATCCATGCGATGATAAAAGAGTGTTAATAGCACAAGATCATTAGTGGCGTGTATTTATGGTATGCAATCGAGGTTGTGGGAGTGACCTACTGATGGTAATTAGCAAAACCAAGAGTGGGACATTGGGAGGTGTGGGGGTGACCTATTGTGGCCATGCAAGTGGTGGGATGTTTCATCCCATGCGATATGTGTAAGGATTCAGCAAATATTGGTTGGCGTGCTTGACCATGTATAATGACCCAATTTTTATTCATGATGAAACAATGTTTACAATAGGCAGATTCTTGATTTTTATCTATAGGCGATAGAGGCTAGTCTACTAAGGCTTTAGGGAGGGGTTTTATGAACCTACTTTTGGATGAGTGAATCCCTCTATTGCCCATGTGTGTGGTGTGTGTCACAAACAGGAGCGCACACGAATAATCAACAAGATGAAAATAAATAATCTTTCAACTAAACAGAGTTGAGGGAGAAGTTCGACACAGTATTTGGGACGAGAAGATGGGCTGGTCCCCCCCTTAAAGAGAATCCTTTACTAGGGAGAATCTTTTTACAAGCGCAAGAACCGGAGAAAACCCCTCCGTTCTAAATCTCTAACTCGATGGTCGTTCCTTCCCGTAAGGGAAATCCGAGAGACGAGCTCTCAATCCTTTTTCCGTCTCAATCCTTTTTCAGTCTGTACTCGGAGTCGAGACTCCACAGACAATTTCCGAATCCCGTTCCCGGAATTCCCAAGCGTAGGCCGAAGCCTTCTCACTTCTCCTTCGCGATGAAGTACTTGCAAACACACACACACAAACACGCGACAACAATTCGTATGGCGGATCCACAATCGATACCTGTCGCTCTTGCACGGGAAAAGCAACTTCTGTGCTTTGTAGTCTCGCGATCTCTTGCGTTATCTGGCGGCAGATTCTTCTCTTGCTGACGTTGGTAACTCCTTTTCAGTGAGGGCATGTGGTGCTTTTATAGCTCCTTCGCCACGGCACGAATAGATGCTTGGGTAGAGATCACAGCCCTTTTTTTTTTTTTCTTGCTCTACCCGAAATAGGGAGAGAGAATTCGTTGGCTGGTTTTGTTACTTTATTTTCTAAGTGGCTGCCCACTTATTAAGTGGACGGCCTGCATATTTTAAAATTGGTCTGAACCTGCCCAAAAACTCAATAAAACCTTATAAGTTAAAAACAGTGCCTTTCACAACACTTCCCAGGCGTCCTTGGATGCAACCACATGCACGAATGCGATGCAAACATAGATTCCTTGGGGGAAAGCGTCTGCTCTTCCCGGAAAACTCGTTAAATATTCCGCGTTTTAAGAAAAGCTTCTCAGAACCCATTTTTATTATTGTGCTTGTGTCTTTACGCGTATTCCTCTTTCCAATTCGGGTTTCTTGCCAGACCAACGAGATATTCCCTTTCCGATGCTCTCGTCACCCCATCACGTGACGCATCAGGAATATTCGTTTCCCGGTCTCTCCCACCGAACTAGGTAAAACCCCTTCGCGATGCTTAATGTCACCCATCATATGACGGATCAGAGTTTTCCGTTCCTGATGGCTTTTAATAATTCCAGTAGATCTACAGTTCCTAACCTTACGGTTCAAGTGCACATCTTTAAATATCCTAATTTCAATAAAAAGAAATTATTCGAGAAAATAAGAAAATAGTCCATTTAGTAACATCCCTCTGGCTTTTAAACAGTAGTCGTCAATTGTAGTGCTTGTACATATCCTTCCAGAATCTCAAGATAGGGTGCTAATTCCTGCTCGGTCATCCACTGAGCATATAGAGTAGAATAATTCTTAAACTTTACCAAATACTTCCGTGTAATCTTCCCGGACTTAAGTGGCCGCTCCTGATAATGAATGATCTGTTCCAATTGGAATATTTCTTCCGTTTCCTCAACCTCAGGAGGTTCCTCAGCAATAGGCTGACTTGGAGGCGGTCTCACATATGGCCGGAGTGAACTAACATGGAAAGCATTGTGGGTCTTCCAATTAGATGGTAAGTCTAATCGGAACGTCACATCGTTCACTTGGTCAATTATCTTAAACGGCCCATAATAGCGATTGGAAAGTTTTACCACTTTCCCTTTATGAGTCGCTTGTTTCTTTAGTCTTGCCTTCTCAAACTTGAGTAAGACTAATTGACCGACTGTTAAGTCCAGATTCCTTCTGTGCTTGTCCATCGCAGCTTTCTTATGTTTTTCCTGAGAGCACAAAATTGCTCTCTTAGCTTGCCCGTAGGCAGTGTCCAAATCCCGGACAAACTCATCTGTTGCGAAAATCTTATCCTTAGTGACAAGGATCGGTGGAAGCAAAGGCTTACCATAGAGAATCTCAAAAGGTGCTTTCCCCGTAGACGAATGCACGGTATTGTTATACGCGTACTCAACAAGGGGCAAATACTTCTCCCAACCAGACTGTCTTTCTGACACATAAGATTTCAGCATATCCAATACTGTGGAATTAGCGATCTCACTCTGTCCATCCGTTTGAGGATGATATGCAGAAGAAAAATTCAACTTTGTGCCAAGGTTATCAAACAAGACATGCCAAAAGTTGCCTGTCATGCGAGGATCTCGATCACTCACAATAGACTTGGGCAGCCCATGATGCTTAAAGATCTGTGCTAGAAATATTCTAGCCATATGGTCTGCTTTGATTGTTTTCTATCCACGATAGTCCAGATCGCATCATTTCCAGTTTGAGTCTTTGGGAGATCCATAATAAAATCCATGGCAATACTCTCCCAGGGTTGATCAGACACAGGTAAAGGTTGGAGTAACCCAAGCGTCTTATGCCGATCATACTTTACTTTTTGGCAAACCAAGCATTCCCTGACATACTGATCAATGTCTGCTTTAAGGTTTGGCCAAAAGAAATATCTTTCCAATGCTAAGGTCGTAGGGAGAATTCCCCGATGACCTGCATATGGTGAAGCATGTGCTTCTTCCATGATTTTCTTTCTCAATGGTTCTGCCACGCAAATTGCTTGGTGGTGATAGAGATAACCATCCCAAATAGAATAGGGATATTCATCCTCTCCGTTCTGTAATTTATTCCAAGTGGAGGAGAAGTCTGGGTCATTCGGATACAACTCTAGAAGTGATTCCAATTCTTGGTGATACACAGAAGTAACTGCGTTCACCCTAGGCCGTCTAGACAATGCATCTGCAGCCACATTCTTACTCCCAGCCGTATGGAGGATCTGGAAGTGAAACATGGACAAAAAGTTGGCCCGTCTCATTTGCTTCTCAGATAATTTCCATTGCGTAAGAAAATACCGCAAACTCTGGTGATCTGTTTTGATCACAAAATCCGCTCCTAAAAGATAATGCTTCCAGGTAGACAAGGCGTGGATCACAGCCATAAGTTCCTTCTCGTAGATCGAGGCATGCAATTCTGCATCCTTAAGAAGTCTACTTTCATAAGCCACTGCATGGGCTTCTTGGTTAAGCACTGCACCGATGCAATCACCTGAAGCATCGCAGTGAACCTCGAATGGTTTCCTTAAGTCTGGCACTATCAAAATAGATCCATGGCTTAATAGGTACTTTAGCCTACCAAAGGCACCTTGTTGTCTCGATCCCCACCTGAAAGGGATCTTTTTTCTTGTTAGGTCATGAAGTGGTCCTGCTACTTGAGCAAAGCCTCGGATAAACCTTCGATAGTAAGAACACAATCCCAGAAAACTTCGTACATCATGTACCGTAGTGGGAGTTGGCCAATCTTGCACGACTTGGATCTTTGCGGGATCCATTTTCACTTGGTTATGTGAGACTATATGGCCGAGATAGTGTATCTCAATGAGAAAGAACTCACTCTTCTTTGTATTCACATGCAACTCATGCTTTCGCCATTCCTGAAACACTATATTCAAGTGCTTCCGATGTTCCTCCTCGGTCTTTGAAAAGACGAGTATGTCATCAAAGAACACTCCTGTGAAAGCTCGGTGTGGGCTGAAAACTCGGTCCATCATTCGATTGAATGTGACAGGAGCATTGGTCAAGCCAAACGGCATTACCAAAAATTCATAAAGTCCAAAAGTTGTGCGAAAGGCAGTCTTATGGACATCTTCAGGGGCTATGCGTATCTGATGATACCCGCTTTTTAAGTCAATGCGACTAAAGATGCTTGCTCCTTGCAACTTATCGAGAATATCATCAATCCGGTGTATCGGAAAGCGATTCTTGATAGTGATCTTGTTTAGAGATCGATAATCTATGCACATTCGAAACGTGTCGTCTTTCTTCTGCACCAGTAGAATTGGAGAGTAGTAAGGCTAAGTACTTGGTCATACTAGACCTTTTTACAAAAGCTCATTGACTTGCTTCAAAATTTCCTCTTGCTGAGCAAGACTAACCCGATAAGGGGGTAGGTTTGGGGGAGAGCTACCTGGTACGAGATCAATGCGATGATCTTCCGGACGTTCAGGAGGTAGCTTGTCTGGTAGAGTATCTGTGAAACAATCTTTACACTTTTCAAGAAATTGAAACGTTTAATTTCCAAACTAGAGAGCGAACCCTCATTAGTTTTATCTCTTTCACGTGCGAAAATCAAGTAAGCAGAAACGCACTTCTTTATTTCCTTCTTAATGGAGATATGGCTTACAATAGGGAATAGCCAATCCCCTGCATCAACAAAAATTTTAATGTTCTTGCCCTCATGCTCAAAAGCGAGGGTCTTTTCTACATAATCTGGGACCGGTTGCATATGGTAATGCCATGGCATACCCAAGATGATATCACATCCCTCGATAGGTGCCATCGAAAAGCATTCGCGGTCCTTGTATTCACCAATCCGGAGATTAAGTTGTCCTTGCACGGGAGTTGCATTGGTGGCCAACCCCTCAAATGCCGATCCGGAAGTGACTGGAGTTCCAAGCTGAGCCGGTGTAAGGCCCAAGCGTTTTGCAGTTTCCAATGAGATGAAGTTGTCCGTCGATCCAAGGTCGTAGAGGATCAACACCCGCTGGTTATTAACAGATCCCCAGCCTTTAAGGAGCTGATGCTTCCCTTTCTCGGTTTCTGTATTCCCTTGCACATCAGGAATGAAATTCAAGCTCGGTGGAGCGGGTTCCTTCTTCAATTGTTCCTTCTTCGAAGATGCTTGTTCCTGCTGTTGCTGCCGAACAGGGCAGTCGGGCTTCATATGTCCTTTTTCACCACAGTAGAAGCACCTTCCTTGCTCTTTGAAGGTTTGTACTTGGTTCGGCGTGAGATACTTAAGCCGTTTTCCGGTATCCTCTGGCTTCTTAGGCTCATCCGGATCCTTTGGGGAACGCTTTTTGCCTCGGTTGCCATGGTCATCATAGACAACTCTTTGCCTTGCACGGTATGTGCTATCTTCCATGCGTCTGGGGGTACCAGTGGAATGTAAATCCTCGGCAATGATTGCCGACTCCATCATCCGTTGAAGGGTGTCATGTGGGTACACCTTCATGCTCTTCCGAAGTGGTGGTTGAAGACCTGCTTCAAACTTTCGCATCTTTTCTTCGTAGGAAATCTTCATAAAAGGCGTAACGTTTAGAAGAACCAACCAAAACTTGTCAACAGAAGCCGTGACTTTCTCTTGTTCCTTCTGGGCGAGCCAGTCCCATTCCTTCCAAATGTCCTTCTCGAAATCAGGTGGAAGAAATTGTTCATAGAATTCAACTTTGAATTGAGTCCAGGTTCTAGCTTGAGTACCTTCTAGAATTTTGGCTAGCCACCAGTTGCTTGCAGTCTCCTTGAGATGCATCCCAACATGACGCAACTTGGATTTTTCAGCGAAGTCTCCGTTGACAAAAGCAACTTCAAACTGCTTGATGAAAGACAATGCCTTGGAGATATCTCTCCGTCCTGTGTAGTTATCAAACTTCACATCCTAGTCACCGGATTTGAGAATCCGCATCTTGCGGTGACGTCTGCGGTTATCCCTCTTGAACTGGGGCTTCTCTTTAGTAGCATGTAGGGTAGTAGGAGTTTTCTTCTTAGGAGAAGATTTAGATATTGTATGAGAAGTACATGTAGTAGTTTAATCAGGAGAGTATGATGGAGAAGAGATAGAGACATCCTTGCTTTCATTAAGCAGAGAAAGTTCTTTTTCCTGGCCTTTGCTCTTGGAAGGCCGTTTGTCCTGATCCGGAGATCCCTTGTGCGTTTCGGCACCTTTTTCCACACCATCCATCTGCGGGTTACTTCCATTAACAGGATTTTCCTGACGCCCATCGACATCCGTTCCTTGCGGCTTCTTGATTCCGTCCAAAACCTTTTGGACAACCGGCAACAAAATGAGTTGTTGCAATTCCGCGAGTTGGGCTCGCGCTTGCTGAAGTTCATCTTCAGCAGTTCTTCCGTGGATTGTAATGGTTCTTCCTGTTCCTTCTCGGAATCGTCCTTCTTTGTAGAGAAAGAGAGGAATCCGAGCTCTGATACCACTGTCACAAACGGGAGCGCACACGAATAATCAACAAGATGAAAATAAATAATCTTTCAACTAAACAGAGTTGAGGGAGAAGTTCAACACAGTATTTGGGACTAGAAGGTGGCCTGGTCCCCCCCCTTAAACAGAATCCTTTATTAGGGAGAATCTTTTTACAAGCACAAGAACCGGAGAAAACCCCTCCGTTCTAAATCTCTGACTCGATGGTCGTTCCTTCCCGTAAGGGAAATCCGAGAGACAAGCTCTCAATCCTTTTTCCGACTGTACTCGGAGTCAAGACTCCGCAGACAATTTCCGAATTCCGTGACAGAATTCCCAAGCATAGGCCGAAGCCTTCTCGCTTCTCCTTCGCGATGAAGTACCTGCAAACACACACACAAACACGCGACAACAATTCGTATGGCGAATCCACAATAGATACCTGTCGCTCTTGCGCGGGAAAAGCGACTTCCGTGCTTCGTAGTCTCGCGATCTCTTGCATTATCTGGCGGCAGAGTCTTCTCTTGCTGACGTTGGTAACTCCCTTTCAGTGAGGGCATGTGGTGCTTTAGCCTTTTATAGCTCCTTTGCCACGACACGAATAGCTGCTCGAGTAAAGATCACAGCCGTTTTTTTTTTTTTTCTTGCTCTACCCGAAATAGGGAGAGAGACTTCGCTGGCTGGTTTTGTTGCTTTATTTTCTAAGTGGCTACCCACTTATTAAGTGGACGGCCGGCATATTTTAAAATTGGTCTGAACCTGCCCAAAAACTCAATAAAACCTTATAACTTAAAAACAATGCCTTTCAGAACACTTCCCAAGTGTCCCTGGATGTAGCCACATGTACGAATGCAATGCAAACATAGATTCCTCGCGAGAAAGCGTCTGCTCTTCCCGGAAAACTCGTTAAAATATTCCGCTTTTTGAGAAGAGCTTCTCAGAAACCATCTTTATTCTTGTGCTTGTGTCTTTACGCGTATTTCTTTTTTCAGTTCGGGTTTCCTGCCAGACCAACGAGATATTCCCTTTTTGATGCTCCCGTCACCCCATCACGTGACACATCAGGAATATTCGTTTCCCGGTCTCTCCCACCGAACTAACAGTAAAACCCCTTCGCGATGCTTGATGTCACCCATCATATGACGTATCAAAGTTTTCCGTTCCTGATGGCTTCTAATAATTCCAGTAGATCTACAATTCCTAACCTTACGGTTCAAGTGCACATCTTTAAATATCCTAATTTCAATAAAAAGAAATTACTCGAGAAAATAAGAAAATAGTCCATTTAGCAACAGTGTGTGTGTGAGTGGAGCCAATTTAGTGTGCCTTGTTTTGATCCTGTAAGACTAGCTTTTCGGTGATTGTGTGGGTGTGTGGTTGGGTGTGGGTGTGTGAAGCTTAGTCTTTAGGGTTGTTTTTCGTTTTCTTTCTCGTTTCTTGGTTTTTGCCGTTTGTCTTCATGTTTCTTGCTCTTATTCCTTTTTGCTTGTTTCTTGTTTTGCATTTTGTTTTGTTTTGGGTTAAGGGAAGTTGGGTTGCCGCTCTGCTCTCTCTCTCTACCAAGATTCAAGAGCAAGATTTCATTGGGTGGTCACCAAAGTCTCCTCCACTATCTTCTTGGAGTTCCCTCCCTAGGTCTGGATTTCAAGGAGACACCTTGAGCAAGTAGAGTGGTTTCTATACTAGCAGACATCTCCTTGCCTTGCTCCAGTGTAGTGACTTGCGTGGCCCTTTGTGGTCTCCTTCTGCAGTATCCTTGGTGATGACAGCTTTATCACCTTCATCATCGACTGCTCCCTTCCATCTACTTTTCCCCTGCCTTGGCTATCACATGGTACCAATTGGCGGACATTTGCTCGATCTCGAGCTTTTACCATTGCAGCTGCTCCTATCGCCGCTGGTGGCTTTTGCTACTTTGGCTTATTGGATACAATTGCAAAGTGAGATTTTGGTGGAAGTGCCTATCTTTCAAAGTCTGTTGTCATCCTCTCTCTACTTAGTTTTTCGGGGCACTTTTTACTCTCTTTAGGAGGGGTTCAGTTCTTCCGATTTTTCCATATGCCTAGTTGTATAAAATTTTTCAAGTTGATGCCTCCAGGCTTGCTTTGTAACCAGATTTGTACTTGCCCTCAAAATCTGCACACTATTTAGGTCGTTCTAAGGGATTTTTCAAGGCATATTCTACACCCCTCTCCACACAAGATCATCATACATCCCAGATTAACAAGGCACTAGATCATCATACATCCCACATACACAAGTGAAAGAACACACCTCCTACATGGTATTAAAGTTTCCATTGGTCAGATGCATATCTCCACACCTGCTCTTTAAGATGAGAGATGGGTAGATATGAGGTATATCAAGAGAAGATTGCATATGACAGATGTGTCATCAAGAGGTGGAGTCAGAAGAGCACTACATCTACCATTGTACTGTCTATTATGAGCTTCGATGCACCATTGCCTTTTCTGTGAAGGCTTTGGACCATGTGCTTTGAGGATGTTTCCTTGGCATTTCTTATTGGAGCTTAGATGTCACAGTGAAGATATTAGCAAGAATCTCTTAAGGGCCAAGAGAGTAACGAGCACCACGTTTCAAACACACAGAGCACATTGAATTTTTCATTCCAAGTACTACAGCTCTAGCCAGTTTTCCTTCAAATACTGCTTTACCTATCATAGACACCTCTCTGGTGGATTTTTGTTGGACAAAGCCATTGACATTTGGAGTCCGAGATATCCACGACCACGAGGACCTCGCTTACAGCTTCCTCACAATCAGAAAATTCGATCCATCATCATTCGCCATCGAAGGAGCATTGCACGACGACCTATCCGGCCCTTGTGACTACTAGTCATGCTATGTGTGCTCTGTGTGTGCATGGGTGCCTCTTAATGCAGTGTCCTCAAAGTCTCTCTCTTAATGTACCATACAAGCAAATGTCTACTACTAGATTCTATTGGACTTCGCACTCACAATGTATCAGCTACAAGGACCCGGCTGGCAGCACTCTTAGATATAGACCAAGGAATAGCAGAGTAGAATGGAGGTGTAGAGGCTTAACAGTGCATGGAGTGTGCTGTGAGACTCGGCACTGACTCTAGACTCTATAGGAACAAGACTGACTGATAATAAACTAATGTCTCATCAAGAATATATAGGATAAGTTACATCGACTACTGTGGTGGATCACGTCCAAGTAGGTGATGGCGTCGACCGTCTCCCACCAAAGTGCTCGTCTGTATAGTTGTGGACTAGGAATAGCCCACACTTGTAGTAGTTGAATCACTGTAGTTGGGCTACATTGGGTTGCTAGGAGTGAGCCTTGCTGGTCTGTTGATCCTATTTCACTATATTTTGATCATGTGACACTCATCTTAGACTTAGCCAAGAGCTTTGTAATGCGGTTGGATGAATTGCAATCTTTTGTGTAGATATAGAGTGGAGAGTTGACTTTGGGAAAACCAAAGTAAAGGGTTTTAACGTGACAAACATACATTTCCATAAGAGCACTTGAGATACAATGCGGAGGTTTGGAATGCCATGAGACACATATCAAGTTATGGCTGCTTTCCATGCTGGTCACTTTGATGCTTCTATATGACACCTATGTTGGGCAAGAACAGCTTGTCTTAATCCTAACTAAATCCCTAGCTAATTGGAAAAGAAAAATCTCCTAAAAGATTTTGAACCTATTGGCTGCAACTGGCAAGTCGTAGGAGTAATCTCTCCGCAACTCAGTATCTCCATGAAGGGTTCCTTCAACAGGTCAATCTAGTCCACTCCAGGAAAAAGGCCACCCAAATCTGCACGTGGCAGAGGTAATGGTGGTGGGAGACTTTGAGCGGGTAAGCATGACAGTCACTAGCCTCTGATATAGCCTCAATGGGCTTGAGAGAGGAATTGCTTTAGTGTCCTTGGATTTTCTTGTATGGGTCATACATGAGATAGGCTGAGCAATGAGTCGGTAGTCCAACCCAACCCACACCAGCTTGGACTAGACAGGCCAAGTGGACTGGTAGCATCATAGTTGCAATCCATGGAGGAAAGAAAAAAGATATCTGGATGAGTCACCTACACCATTGGAGTCCCTGCAACCATGTCTGTTACGGTTTACCTAGTTCTCCACCACCACCTCCACAAGCAAGGCCAACTAAAACGGAAGAAGATCTCCTTAGCATCCTAGCCAGCATAAACATAAAGTTTCCAACCTTCAAAGGACTCTCTACCGAGGATGCAGATCATCGTGTTAGGAAGATTGTTTCTCTGTCTCTCACTCATAGTCTCAACCATAAAGGGTTCTGTCTAGCACTCTTTGATTTAGCCTTGGATGGCTTAGCTGACTAGTGGTATAGTCAGTATTCAAAGAAACATTTTGCAGATTGGGCTACACTAAAGCGAAGTTTCTTCACCACGTGGCTACCAAGAGAAGGTTAGATGAGCTGGGGAACCCTGTGCTACAAAGAAGATGAAACATTTGCAGAGCTCATGACTAGGACGAAAGCCTTATTGGTGGCTAGACTTCCCCAATAGTAAGGGGACTTCATGGTAAGAAAGTGGGTTGAGAAAGCTCTTCCTAAGGCATCCCAATGGCAGCTCTAGGAGTCTCTTAAACCAGATGCTACACTAGATGAGTTTGTTGCTGCAGGCAGTAGAATTGAAGAAGCACGAACTTCTAGAATAGACTCTTTTGTCCATGTCTCCAACCCCACGAAGGGAAGTGTAAAGAGAGTAAAGGTCTCTGTTTATTGCCAAAAAGAGTGAATGAATGACGAGCTTTAAGTCGGTAAGTGATTATATAGAAGATAAAACAAAATGTCTGTTATAACTACTATTCACATATAGTTCCTTTACCCTGTATACTCTTGGCACTTGGTGCAATCCACCACTAATCTAGGTGTATATTCTGCTTTGTTTTATCTAGTTTTGTTTCGTAGCAAACAAAGTGATTTAGTTTGTTTGTTTTTGTTTTTCTTTTCTTTTCTTGTGTCCCTTGCTTTTATAGTTTTATGAGTGCTTTATTCCCTCTTATAATTTGTGAGTTCAGACTAGTCTGAACTTATGAAGGTATATGTATATTCTGCTGCTTCGTTTCCACGCCCCTCAAACGATTTCTCAGGCTTCATCAGATAAACACATGCATAGCCAAAACATGCTATTCCATAATCAAAATATAAGAGGTAAATTGGAAAACAGATGTTCAGAATTTCAAACTTCAACATATGTCCTCGTGCAACCACAAAAAAAATTTGTGGTTACACACAGTAGTTATGGTGTAGAACAAACTTGCACAAGAAAACAGAAAAATAATTTACACATACCAGCACATGATGGTGGTTTGAGAGCAACAGATTCTTCACCATCACCTTGACCTTCACTATGCAAAGTCACTTTTCTCTGTCAGTAAAAATATAGAAGAGTTGTAAAACTTCAGAGCCTCAAGGTGCGGTGATAAGTTAGTGAAAGTATATACGTGACATTTGTTGAAAATGAAAGCATTGCAAGTACACATGGTGATCAGCATTAGCCTAATCTAGGACATGAGAGAGCCTTAAGTGCTATTATCAAGAATAAGATCTGTTAAAAAAGCATTGAATCTGAGTCATACACTAAAACGGACTGCAAGTGAGCTTGCCATGTTCTACTCTCCTCGAAGTTCCTACCATATGAGTGAAGCTTCCATAGATGGGCTTCCTACTAATAAAGGTTAACAGAAATACAGAAAAGATTCTCTTACTCTTTATCTCCCCTCTCTTTGATTCCTTTTTTGAGTGCACGCGATTGCGTGTAGGTGCCAATGAAAACGAAATTAAACTATATTCAACAGTAACTGTCTCCATGTCATTAAGCTAAGAAACCTGTCTTACACCAAACTAACCAGCCAGTTTTACCTTTGCAGGATGAAATTGAGTTTGATGGAGTTGTGGCTGTGTCACGAGACAAGCACCACGTGCCAATGGAAAAGAACAAACTAAACACTTTTAGCACTTCAAACAACATTGAACTGAAAGAGAGAGAGAGAGAGAGAGAGAGAGAGAGAGAGAGAGAGAGAGAGAGAGAGAGAGTGCACGGCTCATGAGACGGGGAGTGGCTGAGTTCCACCTTGAGAGAGCACTGGCCAGATGGTTTTGAGTTTGATGCTTTTCATAGGCCAAGGGCTTTTAAATCTCTGGCACTCTTCGGGGTGAAGGTGCAGAGCGCGAGTACTGGCATTGTACTGAGTTCAAGCAATATAAAGAAATATCGAAAGGGGCGCCAAGGTTTGGGGTCTTCAAAAGCTCTAGTGCCAAAAAGCTACCAACGCAAAACAGGGAATTCCATACAACTGCCACGTCTGGACGCGGAAGTCCGTATAACCTGCCACATCATTAGCGTAAATTGCGGGCGTCCGTATAGCTACCACGTCATCACCTTTTTCGCGAGAGATTAAGTGTGTGTGTGTGTGGTCCCGCTTTATTTTAAGGGCTTTAGGTCCTTGGGCCCCATCGGACGGGGTACCATAAGTTGGTGCGAACTCTTCTTGAAAAATAGGCCACTCAGCAAGACAAACTTCTTCTGCTACTCTCCTTCTTCACTTAGGGTTTAGGCTCCTCCGCCCGGATCCGCAAGTTGGCTTCGTTCTTCGGTGGCTTGACACGTCAGCAATATGTGACATCCCCCCTTCTTGAAAGAAAGTAATCGTCCGTGATTACCATATATCTGCAAAACAGCTACTCTCCTTCTTCACTTAGGGTTTAGGCTGCTCCGCCCGGATCCGCAAGTTGGCTTCGTTCTTCGGTGGCTTGACACATCAGCAATATGTGACATCCCCCCTTCTTGAAAGAAAGTAATCGTCCGTGATTACCATATATCTGCAAAACAGCTACTCTCCTTCTTCACTTAGGGTTTAGGCTCCTCCGCCCGGATCCGCAAGTTGGCTTCGTTCTTCGGTGGCTTGACACGTCAGCAATATGTGACATCCCCCCTTCTTGAAAGAAAGTAATCGTCCGTGATTACCATATATCTGCAAAACAACTCAAGTTAGCTCAAAAAGTTCTGAGGGTCATTCCGAGGGACAATCAGTTTTCTCAATCCAGATCGGAGCTCTTGATATCCTAGGTCGCGTTGATTTCCAAGAAGTATCTCATGCAATAAGGAGTCTCATTCCAAATCGGAGCTCTTGATATCTTGAGTCACATAAGTATCTCATCCAATAAGGAATATTCAATGGTTGGCACATCACAATGCAACACAAATGCTCACATATGCATGTTACAAGACATAGAAACATAAAGTCGTCGATGAACACTCCCCCCACAAATAACCATCCAGGTCTGAGCCATGAGCTGTTCAACGACTCCCTCATCACTCCTCCGCATAACCTAAATAGGTCCGGACCGGGAGATATAGAGGCCTTTTACAACCAAACGCCCCCCAGACCACAGGCTGCGTCGTTTGGTGATGCTAAGAGTAACTACTGCTCAGACTTCTTAATGCTTCCCCTCGTAAATAACCACGAGGGTCAGGGCCATGAGTAAAAACAACACTTTTCAAACATTCAATACCCCCCCCCCCCCCCCAAACAAATAAATAACCACAAGGGTCGGAGCCATGAGTATGAACAAGCATTCTTAAACATCATTTTTCAGTACTCCACCCGGGAGTAAATCACCAATCATTGAAACCAGTATTAAAATTGGAGTCGAACAATTCAAATCGACACCAAGACACGTTCAAAACAAATACCATCCATTTCAAACAAATTCCAAATAGGATCACCAAACAAGTTCTCAAACAGAACTAAAACTTAAAAAGCAATCTAGACATCAGTCAAGCTCAAAAAGACGACTGGCTTTCCATCCTGAAACCTGCACCCAGATTAGGATTAGATTTCTTCCATAAGGATGTAGCCGACCGGAGCATGGTTCCTAAGCTCATGAACAGTTGAAACTAGCCTCGACAGACAGTGTTCCTGTGGTGGTGATGGTAGTCCCAAGACATAGCAATCACACTGGACCTCTAAGGTTATCAGCTCGAGAAGAGACACTTGGTGAGAGATGTTGAGAAATTTCAAGTTTTAATCTGCTAGGATTTCTGTGGCAAGCCTTTCAAAATACCCCACTCTGTCAGAAGTTGCAATCCGAAGGAAGATGTCTGAAGGTATGTAACTTCGGACAAAAATTTTCTTGAAAGCTTGCCAAGTCCATGGAGTGCGTGGCTAATAAGTCCGGTGTCGGGACACGAAGATTCTTTATATAAAACATATAGTGAACTTTGGAAGCATCATCTTTCTCTGTCTACTCTTTAGTAGGACCGGTATGCTTTCAGAAAAGCACATGCCTGAAGCTCTGATACCACTGTCACAAGACAGGCACCACGTGCCAACGGAAAAGAAGAAATTGAGCACTTTTAGAACTTCAAAAAAAAGTTTTCCTTGGAGCCCCAACTAACTCCGCAACAAGCGAATTGTAGCGGGGATAATGTGTCGTGCTCTCTACAGTGGCTGCTCCTCAGTGCAATGTGCGTGAGATCTCACTCCAACAGAATGAAAACACAGGAAACAATAAATAACAGAGCAAACAACACCACGACTCAATAGTGGAACCTAAACAGCACGGATCTCAACTAACTCAAAGAAACCAGTACAGACTCTGGCATGGCAGCACACTCAGCTCCAACACAGAACTCACGAGTACAATGGGGTGTGGAGGCTCAATTGTGCAGGGATGGTGCAGACGTGTTGTACATGAACTCAAGATGCTAGACTCAAGACGAATGACCATACAAAAGAGATGATGATCCCAATAACTCTAAACAGCTACGGATATATACAATCATAAAGAGCCACCAACGGCTCACAAATATCCAATCTAGCTAAGTCTATCCCCAAACTGTGGTCGTGGTGATCTGGCCCCGCGTCAACTAGACTACCACCCGTATGTCTGCCACGTGTCACTGCCCAGGCGAAAGTTCGTCCAGTATGAACTCCAACCCAACTGTAACTAACTACATGTCCCGTGCCTCTGACATTGTAACCCTGCTACAGGTAGCCGCCACAAGACCACTCACCGCCTCGGTGAGACGAACACTGAAACTACAAAAAGAACCCAAAAGTCACTGCATATGTACAAAAGAAAGTTGAGCAGAGCAGTCCGGTCTTGTCACCCAAGAGAAAGAGTCGTCGCCACTGCTGCACCAGAAGTATCCGTCTCTAGAGGATGAGCCATCAAATCGATGGTGGGAGGTTGCTACTGCTTAACTCTGCTACTCTGGACAAACTGGCTCCCTTTGACTGGAGTAGCCACCTGCCGGAGATCTACAACAACGCACATGAGGGAAAACTAGAAATAACTTAATAGAATTGAAAAAGAGAGAGAGAGAGAGAGAGAGAGAGAGAGAGAGAGAGAGAGACAACACAGCACGGCAGAGGTCCGCGTCCAGATGCATTGGCCTCAAAGACTGGTGCCCCTTTTCGGCATTTCTTTATTATTATGCTTCAAAAAGTACGAGGTCCGATAATCCTCTATATGGCGTTGCTCCTATGCAAAAGTGCCCAAGAGATGAGGTCATGGGACCCTTATAAAGGCCCCTGGCCTAGGCAAAAGCAGTTACCATAGCCAGCTAAAATACGTGTATCTTATTTAGGATACGGGATGTCTCATAATGAAACGTATAGTACGTCTCATAACATTTTCTATTCTAGGGTTCTTTTTGCTCAAACGTTATTCTTTTCTAATGTCTGTTGCTAGTTGATCAAGTGTGTTTTGGAGCTTCATGGTGTTTGTTTATGTATGCTAAGTGTAGCGCGGATAATGTGTCGTGCTCTCTACAGTGTGGGTGCCCCTCAGTGCAATGTACGTGACAATCTCACTCAAACAAATGGAAACTCTCTCAAACAGAATGAAACACAGAAACAATGGATACACAACAGAGACACAATAGTGGACCAGAACATGTGGACTCGACTAGCTCAAAGAACCATGTACAGACTCTGGCGTGGCAGCACACTTAGCTCCAGCCCAGGACTCACAAGTACAAATGGGGTGTCGAGGCTCAGATGTGCAGGGATGGTGAAGCAGTGCTCTGTGTAAGACTCTCTCTAGACGACTACGTACAAGATCAAAGGTGAAGAAGATGATAACATCACCAACCGCTACTACTCATATGTACCACCATAAAGAGCCACCAACGGCTCATAATGTCAGCCATGTGGTGACCTGGCCACGAGGTCCACTAGACCACCGTCGGTAGGTACCCTGCCACGTGTCACTCCCTAGACCAGAGGTCCGTCCAGAGGGTCCGTCCAGTGTGAACCAGGCCCAGTGTAGCCAACTATCCAACTGTTTGCCTTGTGAAGTGACACTGTAGCCCTGCTACACTAAGGTTAAACATTGAAGAGGCATTGAGGAGGTGCATGACCCGCTTCATTTGTCCATGTTAAAGTATCATATCTAAAAAAGTTGACGTATTTTATTTTTTATTCTCAAAAATACGTCTAGTACATGTATTGTACACTGCGTATTAAACATCCCGTCTCGTACCTTTGCTGCTATGGAAGTTACATGAAAAGCTTTACATCTAAAAGCATCTGACCCGAAAGCCAAGCACCCAACAGACTGCCTGTAAAACGCGTTGCAAATAGGAAAGATCCGATCCCTTTTCCCGCAACACAAATGGATTCTAACTGTGAATCCGGTAGAGAGGAGACAGTTATTCCTCCTCGCATAAGTAAGGAAACTAACAGAGGAGCTAGTGGGAGTCGAACTAAGAGAAGAGTACAGTCCTCTTCCACCAAACAATTCAAGAAGATGGAAGCGCAACGGTAGCTTCACGTTGACATCTGTACCAATTAGATGCTCAAATACACCAAGGACCCGCAATATGCGAAGTTTTTGAAAAATCATCCACTTGACGAGATTCATTTGGGATGGTAGGCGGCCAATCACTCACCTCTCAAGTCGGCCACGAAGCAAAAATCCAAGCCGAGTGCAGACAAGCAACAACTGTACTCGCAGGATGAGTTTGACATTGCCATGGAGCAGCATGTCAACCAAGTTATGAAGTCTTCGAACTGCTCTTGAAAAAAAATCCATGGAGTGGATTACCCTGGCTACTTAGGTTGGAAATCCACATTTGAAGCAATAGCAGATCCAAGAAGCGTGTACGCTTCGAGGATGACCCCAGTTCATCGTCGTTTTCAGAGTTCATCTTCCTCCGACTCCAACAAGGAGGACGGGAAGCACCGAAAATGTAGAAAGTGTAATCACTTCCGGCGAGTGATCAGACGAAAACACAGAGATAACAGTATTTTACACACTTGGCAACAATTTTAGTACTTCAAAACAACTTGAAAAGGAAAGAGAGAAGACGACATGGCGCGGCGGAGTTCCCATGGCGCGGCGGAGTTCCATGCCAAGACGCCTTGGCCCCAAAGACTAATGCCCCTTTCGGTATTTCTTTATTATTGATCTGCAAAAGTATAACTCCCGTTGGGTCTAGATGTTCCAGCTCTGCGTCCAAATGCCTGAAAGAATGGCCCTAGGGCACTTATAAAGAGTACATGGGATGCTAAAAGCAGAGCCCCCAAAAGTTACTATTCTAAAAGCATCTTATCCCAAAACTTATGCTCCTAAAAGCTGGTGAAAAACTGCCCTAAATAAGCACCGAAAAACGCGGAAATCTGTACAGCTACCACGTGGCACCTATTGGCGCAAAATTCAAAAATTTGCCACGTCAACAATCAACACGATATTTGGCCTGTCTATACAGTATCCGTCACGTCATCAATTGTTTACGCAAGGTCTCTTGCATAGTTTTATTATAGGCCCCATTGGATGGGGTCCTATAAGTTGGTAAAAACTTTTCCTTCTTCTTCTTCTTCTAGGTTTTAGGCCTCTCAACCAGGATCTGCAAAACATAGCCAAGTGAGCTCAAAAACCGAAGGTCACATAGCTGTCCTGGTATCATGCAAATGACTTCAGATGCAATTACTAAACAAAGAATTCCGGCTTTGACCAAGAGATTGGCACCGCCCACCTTCCTAGGGAGAGTGAATCTGGGACAAGCCAAACGAACACACTGGACCAGATGCATCTATGGCTTCGACACAGAAACCCTAACCCTAAAACCCGTCACAAAAGGAATCGAAGGAGCAAGAAGAAGAATGGTAGGGACAGACAATCCAAGAAGAATAGATTGAAGAAAGGATCTCGAAAGCACAGAAAGCATTATGATAGTTCTGACAAGGATACCTCGTCCTCAGACAATTCTAATTCAGATAAGAATGTTTGGAACAAGGCGGAGACGAGGCAACAGACTGAGTCAGTTTGATCGGCTGGAGCTGAAGGGTGGGAAGACCATGGATTTTAAAGAGGGTGGGCAAGCACTTATATTTGACACTTCTACACGATATACGAACACCCACAAAGCTCTTGCTTTCATTCAGTAGTTCGGCATTGTTTTGTCAAAAGGGCACTTTTCAAAACACTCCAAAGTTCAACGAGCGTCTTCATATCTAAAAGGCAACGCCCAAGCTTGGTGGTCTACCTTGCTTTTGCGAAAGGAAGCACCCCCCACATGGTTAAAGTTCACACGAGTTTTTACCTGCGCATGGCTCACCAAAGAGTACGAAGAGGACGTTATCAAAGCATGGAACCATCTTCAGATGACCAAACAAGACACTCTTGATGACTATTGCTAGCGCTTTTGGGATACTTTTCTACCAGCTTTGTCACGAGACTGTGACAAACACTAGCTTTATTTGTTGGTTTCCTTCCCTTGATTTTTATTTAATTTTTGGGATCCTCTTTTTGAAATCACAAATGCTCGCCAGTGTGAAACGGCTGATGGATGAGAGTTTCATCCACAGGAGTTAAGGCCAAGCAGCCACGAGATGGTTGGGTCGATTGACACTGAAATCTAGCTTGTAAAAGGGTGGCTAGGCTCAATTATAGTCCCTAGGCGAGACTTCATAAGGTGGTGGGTACTAGGAAATTAAACCAAATGGGCAAAGTGGACACTTGGCGGCCTGAGAGCAGTTTGCAGGACACATAAGCAAGAGGAGAGTGCCCAAATTGATTTGGGGAAGGCGAGCTGATTTTGACTCATTGTGCGACTACAGTGTGTGTGTGTGTGAGAGTAGTGGGTACAAGTTAACGACCTGAATGGAAAGCTTGCCTTCTCCTGTCTTATGTAGCACCATGATTCCGCTCTCGTGCATCTCTCCCCCCTTTTGAATACATATTCGTGATGCCCAGCTCAAGGGCTATTCATCTGTTATGTACAGTTGTGGGGATTCTATGCTCAATTGCCGAGGCAAGAGCCTCTTGCATGGGTATTGAATAAGCTAATCACTGATTCAAAACACGTACACACACACACTAACAAGACAATTTAGAGAGATTTCTCACAAGAAATCTCGTCTAAATCAAAGGGCAGGGAGCTTGAGGGCAAAGTGACCAGCACGTGAATCGGAGCGCAAAACAGAGAATTACAGCTTGCTGTAATTCTTTGCAGGTTTAGGGTTTTGGTCAGTTTTGATGTTATAGGTCCCAGGAGCTTTGAGGAAGCTAGGAAATCACCGAATAGGTGTTTTGGTCCCAAAACAGAGAATTCAGCGTGCTGTAAATTCTCCCCTAGTTTATAAAAGTTCTCTAAATTGCGTGGAAAATCACTGTTTACTTGGGTTTTTGTCTGTAGAGACTTCTACTGCCGTTATGCTGCCGAAATTGGGCTAGAGTAGGGGGATTTCAGCCCGATAAAAGTGGGACAGCTTGTAAAAGTTTACATGTTTTTCTCTAGTGCAATAAGAATAAACAAATACCGAGAGGGGCACCAATCTCTGGGGCCAACAGGGTGAAGTTCCTTTGTGTCGTATAGTACAAGGAAATTTAGATGGTTTATTTACGGGTGAAAGCTAAAGTCTACCGCCCTTTAGTAAGGCTACAAACCGATTTCATGCAGCAGCACAATTGACGAAAGGTATGCTTTGCATCAAGCTTCCAAGCTAAGCTATCAGAGCCACTCTCAAGGCCTCCTTAAAAAGGTTACAGAGGATCCCTAAACTAGGCGCCCCCAAAAGCAAGGAACTACTAAAACATGGAATCCAAAAGGGTTGCCCACCAAAACCTCTACAAGCTACCGTACAAGCTGCCATACGGATTTCTGCGTTTTCCACCACAAAATCCAAAAGTTGCCATGTCAGCATTGTATCCAGAAAAAATTCCCGCTTTACTTATTTTAATGTCCCGTCACTTTGGGCATCCCCTTTCTAGGGCCAGGCTGTCACGTCGCCACATTTGTGACAGACTTTATAGAGTACACGGATCATCAGAGTTTGAAATATTTTTTGTCCCTGAACAAGTTATCAGAAAAACATATGAGATGAGAACATTCTATCGCAATTTCATTTTCGAATTGTGTACTTATGGTGGCAAATACATCGTCTTGCAAGCCACAAATATCCGCCGTTGTTATCATCAAAACTCTGATGTCATATGGGAGCAATATGCTACAATCCGGGTGAGATCTTCTAAGGGTACAGAGTGGGGAGACAGTTTCAAGGTACTCTCTCAAGAAAGGGTATTTGGTGCAAAAGACCATGTGTGCCATGTAGTTAGAGATAGAAGTTGTTGACAATGTCACAATCCCCCTTTTGTTGGGCACAAGGCATAGATGCGACACTTGGCCACAGCTCAAGAAGGATGTCACAAACTGCTGACGTGTCAAAGCCTAAAGAATGGAGCCAACTTACAGATGCTGGCCGAGAGGCCTAAACCCTAAGAAGAGCAAGTAACAAAAGAAGTCCTACCAACTTATGGGGACCCTATCCGATGGGACCCCAAGTGACATAAAGATTAAAATAAAGCAGGACCCGCGCTGATGAGGTGGCAGTTTTTGAAAATTGCGCTGACATGATGATGTGGCAGGCTGTACGGATTTCCGCGTTTTGCTTTTGTTGACGTGGCAACTGTACGGATTTCCGTAAATTACGCTCGCAGCTTTTGGCATTGCTTTTTGGACTAGAAGCTTTTGAGTTTGAAGGCTTTTCATAAGCCAAGAGCCTTTAAATATGAGGTTAGGGCTCATTCTCTGGCATGCTTCCTGGCGAAGGTGCAAAGTCTCGAGTACCGGCTTGTACTGTCTTGATGCAATATAAAGAAATACCGAAAGGGGCGCCAAGGTTTGGGGCCAATACTCTCTGGGGTGGAAGTCCGCCACTCCGTGTCGCGTGTTGTCTCTCTCTCTCAGTTCAGTTGTTAATGAAGTGCTAAAAGTCTGTTCAGTCTGTTCTTTTCTATTGGCACGTGGTGCCCGTGTCACACTTGTGACAAAGGATGTGGAGTAATTTGTGCCTACTTGTTTGATATGTCTCAAAGTGAAGTATGGAAGTTACAAAGTGACAGGACTCGATTCCAAATCGACCATGGGAGAGTATAGCGAACGTCATCTTTGATCTTCCCAAGACTCAAAGAGGGTACGAAGACTATTGTGGATAGACTTAGAAAGCAAGCTCACTTTATAGCAATGAAGAAGACAGTGCATTGGAGCCTTTATCTTCAAGATGTGTTACCTTGGATAAAGTCAAACATATCTTGGCCCAGGTCTAAGAGAAATGCTAAAACAAACTTAACAACAAAGCCATATCAAGATGCTACAGTAGTCACAAACAAGTGGTGTCCTCATATACCTCTATTCTTTCAAGAATACATCAACCCAACAAAATTAACAGAAAACGAAAGACAAAATAGGCCAAAAGGACAGCTCTATGTACCAACCTCCAACTTACATATTGTTAATTACGTGAGCCTGTATTAGATTTGAGGCGAGCAACGTCTGGGCTCATCCTAGGCATTTGAAATGTTGTAAATGCAGTCCAGGATAAAATTGCCCTGAGAGGTGCAAAATTGATGTCATGTATGATCTGAAAAAAGAATGGTCGTCATCTGGTGCAGGCCGTGGTCTTTGTTGAGCCCTTATAATCTTAGACAGAGAAAGAGAGACCCTTGATTCATGCTCTCTAGCATAAAGTAAAAGCTCAATCCACTAGAAGGCTGATACAGAAGCCTTATGAGGACCTTCTAATGGGGAAGAAAGATGCAAGACAGACCGCAGTAAACTAGGCAGTATGGTCCACTTGGCTTTAGAAATGCAGCAAGTCCTGCTAAGTAGTGTGGTTCTGAAATTTTACCTCTTCCATAGCTACAGCAAGAATCTACAGCCTATCCCTAGCTTGTCATTCATAGGCTACCCTTTTCCCCCTTGGAGGAGATTAATCAAATCTAGTTGTCATCTAAAAAACCTCATTTTATTGATGTTTTTTAGGCCCTACAACCCCAGCTCTATACCAAAGCTGATGGACCTTCTCCAATGGCCTTTTTGCATATGTCTGAAATTCATGGGACAAGAAAGTACAGATATGCTGCATGATGTCAAAGACATGAGCAAGGTGGTTAAATCAAACCACATTCCATCTTTGCATTTAGAAAGGTTTCCAAGTTACCAGGTCCTGCGGGAGGTGAAGCTCTTCATCTAAGGTGGAGGATGCTCTGCCCCATAAGCCTTTCACAAGTACTGTAGGAAGAGAACTGTAACAGAGAGAGTGAGCATCGATATTAGTGCACAAGAAACTCTTATGGTGACTGACCATTAAAAACATTCATCCACAGTGAACTCTACTTACAATCCCTCCACATATCGGCCCTCACCTCCGTTTACACAAGTGACGAGCCTCTGGAAAAGTATCACTAAGCTGATAGTGTTGCACATACTTATATGCTTCCTTGAACATACCTATGCTTGTGCAATATTGCACAAGACAGCATAACATGTCTTTTCCAAGGTGGGATGCCCATTGTCCTGCTAGGCGTAGATCCCCATCATCAACCATCCTAGCAAGGAAACTTTGAGAAGAATACTGTGGCAAATGTAGATGCTTTATCAATGAAGTAGCAATGTTATATGAATGGCTCTTTATCAGGCTGACCACAAGGGGTTCGATAAAGTTTTCTGCTTGAAGTATCCTATTATCATTTGTAATGCTTAAGGCACCTGCTATATCCAGCATTTGAACATCAAAAACCTCAATGGTTTTGACTATTATTCGGGGATCCAAAATTCTCTCTCCCTTTAGGGCTTTACAAACAAGTGAAGCTGCATGCTTTTTTGCCAAATGAAAGTCCTGGGGAGACCGACTTTCCATGCCTACACGATTGAGAGCAGATGTTAAAAGGTGGCCGAGGCCTTCACTATAAGGCACCTCAATGAGTGCTAAGGCTTCCAAACAATGGATAACGAATGTGGCAGGTCCAGGTGCTGGTGAACTTGGAAGCGATTGAATGATTTGTTTTCGGATGGCATGAAACTTGGCAGTAGATTTTCCCTTTCCTGCACAAGGCAAAACAAAACAAAACAAAAGAAGAAGTGCTGTTTAAAACACATTTTAGTTGTACATGCCTCCATAAAATTCAGAACCAAATTTTCCGTCCACATCTATAAACTGATTTCTCTTCAGATTAATAACACATAACACATAGTTCTAAAAACACTTTCAGCCTGCATACACTTTATTATGCTTTAATACCACATAAATCTGTATATTCTCTTAATGATTATACCAGAAAAGGATTATGGCCACCATTAATTAGCATAAAAGAGTTATAACCATGAAACTTAGGAATTGAAGGATGAGAAGTAGCTCCTCTAATCCCTACATTGGCAAGCGACTGATTTCATCATCCGTCGTGGCAGTGAGGAAGGCTGGCCAATATCAGGTACATCAGTCCATATTATGCTATATGTTCATGCTCATTGATGTTATTTGGGACTTTGAAAATCGCAGGTAGGACAACAGTATCCTCTTTAAGCATAGTTGATTTTTGAGCTCTTGTGAACCCCGTGGGGACAACCCTAGACCATGTGTTTCACTCCTCATGGAAGGCTTGAACGACGGGCCATTTTCACACTCGCATGACAACAGGTAGACCGGAAGAAGAAGAAACACCAGAAGTGGACCCTGAACGATAGGATCTCTACAACTATAAATCTATGTAACCCAAGGAACTTATGTATGCCTCTGCTGTCTCCTTGTCCTCTTCTTTGCTTCCACCCTCCAAACTCTCTCTGCCTCCAATCTTCAAGTGCCTGTAGACTGCTTTGGAGCCTCGCCTCACCTAAACATCAGTTTGTCTTAAGAATGTCCCCACCATGTATCATAGGCGGAGAGATGAAACATATCGGATGAAGCTCCAGAATGCACCCTCACTCAACACAATACCCAGACTATTACCAATACACACACAAATATATACATATTTTTATTTTTATATTTATTTACTTATTTATTTATTTACTCAACACAATACCTGGACTACTACCAATACACTCACAAATATTTTTATATTTATATTTATTTTTTAAATATTCATTCATTTAGATTTATAAATTTAAAAACATATATAACTATTCATGTTGATAAATCTATATATACGTTTATTTAACATTCTCTCATAGGTCACTTTGGCCTTTTGAAGACGTTAACATTTCATATTCATCTCTCTCTCTCTCTCTCTCTCTCTCTCTCTCTCTCTCTCTCAACAACACACACACTTACATAGATATATAAATACATATATTTATACATATAATTATAAATGCATGAGTACAAAAATAGGGCAGATAATAGGGCATATATGAATATGTTAAAGATTATATTCTTACAAAGAGTCTTTTTCTCTAAGCCCTGCTAGCAGCTACCATGTATTAGATGGATTACCATTCTATACCCAACAGCTACAACATATGCAAGGAAAACGTCTCCAGTGAAAGATATGGTAGCCAATGGTGCATAGAAGAAACCATACTACAAGCTCACCGCAATAGTATGAACCAGACATCGTGGATGCCTGTCTATGCACACACAAAGAAGTACCTGATGCATGTGTGCGTAAATGCATTGTAATCATGCATCAAGGTGCCTTAATATTTCCATTTGTGTATGTTCCATTCATGCATACACAAAGAAGTGGACATGCAATGGACGATGGCTTGATGTACCAAACTGAAAAAGGACTTCTGCCCTGCTGACTGCTTGTTTAGGTCAACAAACTCTAAGTCAGGTCTTTGCAGGCTTTCGCAAGCAACGTAAACCATACTTTGGTGCAAGAGATCAAGGCATCTTGATTGCAAAAGCTCCTCTCTCTCTCTCTCTCTCTCTCTCTCTCTCTCTCTCTCTCTCTCTCTCTCTCATGCATGCACTAAAATATGTGTGAGACAATTTTCTTACCGTGAATAAAGTTCTGCTTAAGATCCCACACGAACACAGAGGGATGCGATGATGAGAAGTTTGCCAGAGGGTGCAAAATGATAGTTGTGCAAGTATTCTTCTTCTCCTCAGAGGAATCCATAAGCACTTGTGTAAGCACACGTGGAAGAGGTCTCTCTGTGAGATTAAGCTTTAATGGTAACGTCGCTCTTATGTGTTGGTGGTGGTGATGGCAATGGGGCATGCAGAGGATCATTATAAGGAGGGTCGCTGAGCAAGCAGCATGCGGCCATGATCATAATTGTGGCTTGCAGCTTGCTGCAGTAGCATGCGCTTTGGGTGGTGGGCGCACTCATTCGCACATCGACCCATGTCTCATATTTTCAAATCTTTGCAGATTGGGGTTTTTTTTTTTGCCCTTTTTCTTTCTTGCCCTGCCATGCTGGAGGGCCTTAGCATTGAGTTAAATTTTGGGTTTGATACGTGGCACCCTTCCATTGGGTGGGAGACTTCTATTGCCTTTTGTTTCTTCCTGTCTCTAGCCACCTTCTGTTTTGGTGCGTTGGCAACTTGACGAGGTGCTGGATGGCGGCCATGCTCCCATTGTCTTCCGGATGTCGTTTCGACTTCCAAGTTGTGTGCACCATGCTTCCGCTGTCTATTTGGATCACAGTCGTTCAGACGCACTGTGAAACATCGTTGTGTGTCGTGCTTTGAGCGAATGCAGGAGGTGAGACTTGTGCTCTACATAATTGGTTGTGCTGTGTGTGTGTGTGTGTGTGTGTGTGTGTGTGAGAGAGAGAGAGAGAGGAAGAAGAAGAAGAAGAGAGTTTTATCGTCGTAGGAAACTATCCCAAGAGATCTAGCCAACAAGAAGTTAAACTCAAGACCTGTTTAGCCATTTCCCTCTTGAATAATAGGTCTTGAGTTCAACTCCTCGTCAGCTAGATCTTTAAGGTCTCTTGGGATAGTTTCCTACGACGTTAAAACTCTCTTCTTCTCGGGTGTGTGGGTGTGTGGGTGTGTGTGCGCGCTAATAAAAAAAGAGGAAAATGGTATAACCTTTCTATCACCCAAGTGTGGTAGATTGGTTATGCCATTTCCCTCTTGAATAGCACGTCTTGAGTTCAACTTCTTGTCGCCCAGATCTTTAAGGTCTCTTGGATAGTTTCCTACGACGTTAAAACTCTCTTCTTCTCCAGAAGGGGGGGGGGGGGGGGGGGGTGCTAATAAAAAAAGGAGGAAAATGGTATAACCTTTCTATCACCCAAGTGTGGTAGATTGATAGAGAGAGAGAGAGAGAGAGAGAGAGAGAGAGAGAGAGAGAGGGAGAGAGAGAGTTCATGTGTTATCTATTTCTATGCTTGGTTTGTGTTCCTCCGTTGTTTGAGAGTGAGAGAGAGAGAGAGAGAGACCCACTTCTTTTGCGGCGACTGTGAACTCCAAAAGCTATGCTTTGCCTCAATTGTTCTTTAAAATCACCCTTCAAATAAGGTGTAATTAAAATCACAATTTTAAGTCCCTCTTCTCTTTCCTGGCCATAATCTTAAGTCCCCCCTTTCTTTCCTAGCTGCCACCTTTAACACAGACCTTTGGCTACTGCTAAGATGCTTCTAGCATCTTCAGGACGGTTGTTTGGACAAACAATTTGACTTGTAGAGTCTACAAACATGTGAGTCCTTCAGAGATGATTCAATATATCGACAGTCTTGCATGGCCCCCATGGGAGTAGAGGTATGGAAAGAGCTTTTTGAGGAAGCTGATTTTTACTTGCACTAGCAAAAATAAAATAAAATAACTTTTTAGAAAGCTCCCTCAAAGCTTCCTTGTGGAGAGCGCTTCAGGAGGAAGCTTTCTCCCTTCTCTCTCTCTCTCTCTCTCTCTCTCTCTCTCTCTCTCACACACACACACACACACACACACTCACACACACACAGATATATAACCCTTAAAGGGGGTTATAGCTGAACGGCGCGTAGAGGCACTATAACTTCTTGTTGAATGTGCTCTGCGCGTTGTCCGGCCACAATTCCATTTAAGGGGTTTATATATATATATATTAGATATGTGGGTACCAAAAGAGAGTGGGAGAGGGAGAGAGGGAGAGAGAGAGAGAGAGAAGGGGGGGAATGGGGGGGGGGGGGGGGGGGGGGGTAGAGGGAGATAGTGAGAGAGAGCAAGAGGGAGTAGAGAGAGAGAGAGAGAGAGAGAGAGACAGAGTGTGTATATATATACAGGGTTGTAGCCGAACGGCGTGCACATGCACTAGATGTCCTTGTGGAATGTGCTCTGTGCGTCATTTGGCTACAACCCCCTTTAAGGGGTTTATATATATATATATATAAAGAACCTTTATATACATATAGATAGATACATAGATATGTATATATATACACACATATATATTCTCTCTCTCTCTAGAGAGAGAGAGAATATATGTGTGTGTGTGTATATATAAGAGAGAGAGAGAGAATATATGTGTGTGTATATATTATACACACACATATATTCTCTCTCTCTCTTATATATATACACACATATATTCTCTCTCTCTCTAGAGAGAGAGAGAATATATGTGTGTGTATATATATACATATCTATGTATCTATCTATATGTATATAAAGGTTCTTTATATATATATATATATATATATGAACCCCTTAAAGGGGGTTGTAGCCGAATGACGCACAGAGCACAGAGAGAGAGAAGGTATATATATATATATTCTTTATATATGTATAAACCCCTTAAAGGGGGTTGTAGCTGAGCGGTGCGCAAGAAAGTAACCCCCTATATATATATATATATATATATATATATATATATATATATATATATATATACATGTGTGCGTGCGCTAGAGAGAGAGAGAGAGAGAGGGGGGAGATCTAGAGATGGCAAAGTAAAGTAAAAAATGGCATCTTTTTGTTTATTTTTTTAGATTGTTTACAAACTATTTTTCAGTTAACTTTGTGAAGAGCATTATCAAGCTACAAAAAAAAAGAGTAGCAACATTTCCCGATTTATTTCTTGGTTTGTTGATCGTAGACTATCTTCGATTAGACCTACATATTTTTACGTCAATGTGAAAAATTTGAGGGTCTGTAGATTGTAGCGTCAACTTAAAAAGGGCATCTTATTTGTTTCTTTGGTGTACTGTGCGTAACATGTTTTCAAGTTAAGTTTGTGAAAAGCGCTATCAAACCACAGAGGAAAGTGACACCATTTTTTGACCTATTTCCTGGTTTGTTGAGCATAGGTCGCCTTCGATTAGATCTATGTGTTTTTAAATTGTGAGAAATTATTTATCATATACCAAGTAGAAAAGATGTCTCTCTCTCTCTCTCTCTCTCTCTCTCTCTCTCTCTCTCTCTCTCTCTCTCTCGTCCTCTAATATTCGTTTGATTACAATCAATATTGCATGTGTGACACAACACTTGTATCATTGCAATGAAGTATTGATAAAGATGTGATTTTAATTCTCTCCCTGTCTCTTTCTCTCTCTCTAATTTTTGGGATATAAATCTACATTGTCGTGATAAGCCGCCACTCTCTCTCTCTCTCTCTCTCTCTCTCTCTCTCTCTCTCCCCTTCAAAACATCGCTTCCTCATTCTATGTTCTCTGGACACGCACGATTTAAAAGACGATGCACATACACTCTTTCTTGTTGTGCTTGATGGCTCTCTTTCTCTATATATATATATTTATTTATTTATTTATTTATTTATGTGTGTGTGTAGATATGAGCAGCAAGATGTCTCTGTAGACCTGTTTTTTCGTTGTGTATGGTTTCTCTCTCTCATACATTTTCGAAGTGCAAGTATCAAAGAAATTTATATTCTAGTGTGAGCACATGACGAGATACATATATCATTTTTTGGGGATATGAGTATCAAGGTATATTATGTAATAATATAAAGTGTCTTGTAAAATTTCAGGTGAAAAGTATATTGCACAAGCATTGTGTCCATATTAAGTGGTAAATGAACAGTCTCTTGTTTTTTCCTTTTTGAAAAACTAACCATGGTAACGTGCACTCAAAAAAATAAAATAAAAAAATCAACATTTCAAGCATCATTACGCTTAAAGAATATCTCTAGTTACACAATTTCAGCATTTCAAACAACATTCCGTTTATCTAATAGCATGTGTGCATTTGAAATCGACCAAAAAGAAATTCGCTCGATCACAACAACATACCGAAGCACTCGCGTCAATGAATATTAACAATTGCATGATTTAAATATCTAAATTTTTTATGCTCATCATACACCTTGACTTTGAGCATTCTCAGGAACCATTACAGCTACTATGCATCGACTTTTAATCATGCAGGTAAAACTTAAGTTAAAGAATGCACAACAAAAAATGGCTTCGCACCGTGGTGATGTGCAAAGCATGGAAATCAACGGTATGGGTTTGTGAATTTTAGTAATGCTTTGATGGTACAATTGCACAATCTCAAATCAATAATTTTGCAAAACCTAAAAAAATCATAGCTCCCGACGCAAACCAACTATGAAAAGTGCATCTTTACAACGTGATTACATAAATGTTGGTGTTACTGAATCGTCTGCAAGTGCACCCACAAACTCACGGAAAACACCACCAAATAGTGAGGCTAATCTTGTCGATCAATCTTCTCCATTGAAAAGTAGAGGATAGCCTTTAAGTAAGTTTTTGCCTTTTTGGTTTTGCTAGCTTTGCTTCCTCATAATCTTCCAATGAGCGCATACACTTAATAATATACTTGCTTTTCCTTATAGCATTCCGTATAGGTCCGTCACATGCTAATCAAGCAAGTGTTGGAAGCATTCGCAATGCTAATGTGACTAACAGCGATGCTTGTAAGCAAGGTTTCGAGCAAACACATAAGCCTCTATTCGTCTACACAATTCTTTTTTTAAAAACTCACAATGATATATTGACACGATATTTTTTTTAATTGATATTTGATATGCTTCTGAAGTTGTTTCATCTAAACCTCACAATGCAAATATTGTCAATGTCGATGCTAATGATGATGGTGCTACCGATGGCCTTGAAAATGAAGTTGTGATACATCAAGATAGCATTCCATCACTGTTGGAATTAGGATTGCAGGAAAACACACACAGCTTGGAGAAGACGGAGGAATCTCAAGGCACAGAACAGAGAGTGTATTACTTAGTGTGCAATGAAAAGATAGATAGCCCTAGAGTGATGGGCGTATATACAATGCATGGGGGGGAAAAACTCCTAAAGAGGGAAAAATGCCCCGGCGGTCCTAGCGTGTTCACACACATCACCACCACATGTATATGGTAACAAATCCCCCCTAGAGTGATGCGGTGAACGAGAGCTGGCACATGAGTAAAGGGAATGAGTCCACAAATGGGAATAAATCCCAAAGCTTTGTGGAAATCTTCGATCTTCTCACACGAGACAATGCCTTTGTGCAAAGATATGCAAGGTTGTCCTGTGTTGGCACATAAGCCAAGCTGATCTCTCCTACTGAGAGCCTCTCCCTGACATAGTGGTAATTCACCTCAATGTGCTTTGTGCGAGCATGAGAAATTGGGTTCCTCGCAACTACCAATGCGCTCTGATTGTCAGTGTAGACCGTAGCTATGAAGACTGCCCTGTACTCACCCTCACAACTAGAAGTGGTCACAGTAGGTTGCTTCTTGCTCAACCATGATATACATGAACTGCCAAGCATGAAACAAAAACCACTCGTGGACACTCGCGTGTCAAAACAACCAGCCCATCTGAGTCCAAAAAAGCATGTAAGTCTGGTGGCAATGATCCCCCCTTGGGATAAAACAAGCCAGATGTAAAGTGCCACTAAGGTAGCAAAAAATCCTCTTGACAGCTTGCCAATGCTTAGACCCTGGGCTATGTATAAATCTGTTGACCTATGAAACTGCAAACTCACTGTAAACTGAATAACCAACCTCATGTTGCATACATAAATGAGCCATCCAACAGCAGTTTGGTAAAGAGTGACATCTACAGGATCACCAGCATCATGAAGACTCAATTTCAAACATGTTTCCATGGGAGTGGCAATAGGTTTGCAATCCTCAAGTCCAAACTTACATAGCAATGTCTCTATGTAACTATTATGACACCAGGCAATACCACCATCACACTGCTTAAACTGTATACCGAAGTAATGATGCAACAGCCCCAAATCTTTCATCTTGAAAGTAGCATTCAAATGAGCCTTAAATTCAGCAATATGTCTCTCATTTGGTCCAGTGATCAGCAAATCATCTACATAAAGAACCACAATGAGAAGTACATCACCCTCATGCTTTACATATAATGTTCTTTATATTGGATTGTTACGAAAGCCTTGTTTGACCAAATGAGTGTTAGCTTTCTCATACCAAGCAAGAGGAGAGTGCTTCAACCCATACAAAGACTTCTTACATCTGCACACTTTGTCCTCTTGTCCTTTCTTGACAGAATCGCGAGGCTGCGTTACATAAACTTCCTCAAATATGTCACCATTCAAGAAAGCAGTAACAATGTTTGATTGATGTACAGTAGTCATACGACAAGTAGGAGCAAAAGTCTCTTCATAATTTATGCCTTTTTCTGTGCATAACCCTTTGCCACAAGTCGAGCCTTAAGGCGATCGATCTCACCATCCGGCTTGCATTTCAAATTGTAAACCACTTCGTACCAATGGCCTTTTTTCCAGGAGGCAAATCACATAAAGTCCATGTGTCATTTTCTATAAGTGCATCATATTTTGATTGCATGGCACCCATCCAATTTTCTGAATTCTATGCTTCATCAAAAGAGAGAGGTTCCTCAACATCATGTAAGCTAGCAACAGCTAAAGCATAACAATCTGATGCATAAGATGCATGGCGAGAGCCTGAACGAGTACGACTAGACAAAGGTGCATCCAATTTACTCTCATGCAATGTATGCACCATCCATTTTGGCATACCTCTAACTTGCTCATTTTCAGCCCTTTCCTCATCAAGTATATCATGTACATTGGCATCAGTAATAGGCTGATCTGTAACATTTTTGGAAACCCCCATAGGCTATACATTTGCCTCATTTGAATTTACATTCAAACTTCCACCACTCAAAAGTACATCATGTACACTTGCATCAGTAATAGGCTAATCTGTAACATTTTCGGAAACGCCCATAGGTTGTACATTTGCCTCATTGGAATTTACATTCAAACTTCCACCACTGAAAAGAGGCAACAAAGTGTCATAAAGGTCCTGTGAGCTTACATTACTGTCTCTAGTACATGACAACAAGGGCCGAACAGAATCTTCCACAAACACTACATACCGTGAAACCAGGATACGCTTTGTTTGTGGATGATACAACCTATAACCTTTTCTTTCAGCACTATAACCAACAAAAATAAATTTGACAGCCTTATCATCCGATTTTCTATGTTGTGTTTGTGGCACCAAAGCATATGCCAAACAGCTAAAAACACGCATGTGCTCAATAGAAGGCTTTCTATTATGCATGCTTCATATGGAGTAATAGACTGCAAAGCTTTTGTAGGACATCTGTTAAGTACATAACTGGCACACATGATGGCCTCAAGCCAAAAAGAATGCGGCAAAGTTTGACTTTTGACCATACATCGTGCCATTTCCGTAAGTGACCTGTTTTCCCTCTTAGCAACACCATTTTGTTGAGGCATATAAGGCACTGTAGATTGGTGTTTTATCCCACGACTAGCCAGAAATGCATTACATTCATGAGACATATACTCCCCCCTCGATCGGAACGGAGGGTGCCCATAGTACATTTCGAGACATTTTCAGCCATAGCCAAAAATTGTTTGAAGCACATAAAAACTTCGGACTTCGCTTTAAGCGGAAATACCCATGCATGCTTGGAGTAATCATCAGCGAAAGTCACGAAGTAAAGGTAATTGCCCAAGGACGGAGTTTGCATGGGTCCACAAACATCACTATGCACAAGCTGCAACCTGCATGTGGCCCTAACTGAACCATCCTTTGGAAACTTCAAACGCTGCATCTTACCCAAAATACAGCCTTCGCAAACATGTTTTCCAGGTGCTTCAAGAGGCGGCAAAGAAGCAATCATATCAGATTTCTGCAAACGCAGCAAACTGGCAAAACTCAGATGACCAAAACGTCCATGCCAAAGTTTTGCATCTGAAATAGCCCTTTAATCTGCAACTGCATTTGCAAAAGTTTTTCCATACTTGTCATACAAAGTGAGCTTATACAGCCCACAACACAAAAGACCAGATGCAATAATTTCATCACCAAAACTGAGATCACGAACTGTACATCTATCATCCACAAGTTTGACTACAAGTCCAAGTCTAGCAAGTGCAAATACAGACAAAAGATTCTTCTTGATCCTAGGTACATAAAGTGCATCAACAAGTGTGAAAGAACTACCATTTGCAGCAATCTTTCCAACTCCTTGAATTGGATAAGAGGCATTCTTGGCACAAGTGATTGAATTCCCATGAGGGACAGACTCGAGAGAGGTGAGCAATTCATGATGTGAGGTAATGTGCTTTGTAGCACCACTGTCAAAATACCACACATGTGAATCTGTAGCAACTGACATGCATGCATCATGGACGACAGGATTGTAAGTGCACTCTGCACTAAAAGCCCATTCTGCATCAACATCAGCATCACAGTCTCCTTTCACAGAAGACTCAACAATGGTTGCATTTGTAGTGGAACCAGCATTTGCAATGGAACCACCATCTTCTTCTTAGCCTCTTTGGCCTTCAACTTAGAACACTGCTTGATCAAGTGATCATTAGCTTTACAATAATGGCAACACATCTTCTTTTTGCCCTTATCACCAAAATTTCCAGATGAATTGCTGCTAATAGAAGCATTAGGAACAGGTGATTTTCCACTCATAGAAGAACCATAAGAAGTGGCTACATGTTGTTACCACCCTTTCTTTGAGAAGCAATAAAAGCCTGTTCAACTGCACGTTGTCTAGTCCTGTTCTTTTTGGAAAGTGACTCTTGCAACAGCAATGTGCACAATGCATCAAACTTGAGAACTTCAGATTTCCTTGGGTCATAAGTCTCCAAGTACTAGCAAAAGTCTGGTAAGAATCTGGTAAGGCATCAAGAACAGTCTGCACAAGGGAACTGTCTGAAATAACTTTCACCTACAGAAATAATTTGTTCATTGATATCCTTGATACCAGTAAGGAAAGTTTCCATATCATCTTCCTCATGCATAATCTTTGACTCCAGCTCTTTACGCAGCAATGCAATTTTTGCCTCATTGCGGCTTGTATAAAGACCAGTCAGAATATCCCAAGCCTGTTTTGCAGATTTCCCTGAACGAATGTGAGGAGTAATGGTGCGCTTCACAGACAAGGAAATCAATGCATGAGCCTGCGCATCCTTTACATCCCAACGATCTTGTTCTGCCGTAGGCAAAACAACTCTAATAGCAGCAATCCTTGCAGCAAGACCTGCCACATCCTTAACATCGCCTACATCTTCAAAACCAAGATGTACATCAATGCCGTACACAATGTTCTAGACGCCCTTTGACACAAGAACATGTTGCATCATGTAAGCCCACATAGGGTAATTGTCCCCATCCAATCTATCCTCAGAAACAAACATCTTGAACACATCTGTGTTGTTGTTAGCCATGGAAAATGCCAGCACTTGATGTGAAAACTACCCGAAATGAGGAGAAACTGAGTGAGACCATCACGTGCTATATAGCACAACCCGCAATAGACTGTATGGGACTTGTTATGTTGTATTTGGTATTGACAAAAATTCTGCACAAAATGACAAAATTGTCTGTGCAGACCTGGCTGTAGTGGAAACGGAGGCCGAAATGAGCCCGAATCAAAAACCCAAATTTTTATCGACCTGTAAACGCTCACCAAAGCTCACTAAAATCGGAGAAAATGAGCAGGCATATGTTGGAGTTGTTGGAAACTAAGCCCGGGAGGACACAACCTGCTCTGATACTAATTGTTGGAATTAGGGTTGTAGGAAAACACACAGCTTGGAGAAGACGAAGGAAGCTCAAGGCACACAATAGAGAGTGTATTACTTAGTGTGCAATGAAAAGATAGATAGCTCTAGAGTGATGGGCCACGGGGGAAAAAACCTCCTAAAGAAGGAAAAAATGCCCCGGCGGTCCTAGCGTGCTCACACACATCACTAGTACATGTACATAGTAACAATCACTTCACATTACTGATCTTTTCGATATCACTATGGCACGCAAAAAATATATGATTCCAAGTACGTGAAGTGCTTCAAAGCAGATCTTGTGGACTCACACAACTCCGACACCAGTATAGTCATCGTGGGTGGTGCTTTAATAAATCAATTTGCACATGTATTAACCATTGGTGCTTTTGTGCACATAGAGGATGCTTCTATCAAAACAAAAAAAAACAAAAATGACGGCGGTACATCACCTTTGTCTTTGTATCTAGATACTGCATCGATTGTGAGACGTGCGGCCTCATTCCCTATCTGCTTGAGTTTCTATCCAGATATAAAAATAAGAGCTTTTTTAGATGAATCAATTACTACAAGCTTGAATGGTGGAAAAAACTTTTATGGAATGCTCGCATATGTTGTCATAAAAAGAAAAAAACTTGGAGATTGATACTTCTTTTACACGAGGGGAGCTTGTTGTTTCAGAAGGCCCTGCTCCTACTGATTGAGCTACTGTAAGCTTCTCTCATACTGAATTTTACATCTGTGTTCGTTTACTTGTTGATGCTTACTTGATATATTTGCAGCTGTCTTTTGTGTGACTGATCGAAAAGAGACTACAAGAAAATCAAAAGAGATATCGATAATGGCCACATCGTCATGCACGTAGACAAAAGTGTCGGGGCTTTCTTAGGGCACGAGAATACACTATCAAAATTGGATTTTACTACTTTGGTGCCAGTTCAAAGCAATCACTATATCGCGAACTAATGCAAGATTACCATAAGCAAGTCGAAAGTCTTGGATATGGAAAAGAGGTTGATTAATTAAAATTCTCTTGACAATTTTGTCTTGCTTCTAGTAAAATATTCGATTTGATTGATTACTTGTAGGTGTTTGGTGAGCTGCATTTTTCAAACATAAACAGTGTGTTGGTCGAGCTAGTGTGTACTACTTGCAACTCTGACAAAAGTCCACAAAATTGTTGACGATTCCGTCTATGTAATATGTCAAAAAGACATTAACCTTTTTGAAATTTCAATTCTTCAAGTAAAAAATCAAGGTTTCAGAACACACTGTGATATCTGCACAACTTCTTGGTGGCATAATAGACGATGTGTTACACTTGGGCAAGTCATTTTATGCTATAATTTTATGCTATCTACTCTAAAAGTGCAATTGCTACAAGAGAGATGCTCGCTTCCACAACAGCTCTGGCACATTCAAGATCAACATAGGGAGGAATGTAACAAAGTTTATAGAATACTGGAGTGCAGTGTTAGAGCTGTTGTCAGTAGGTGGTATGTCTCCATCTCATTGTGTATAAACAATTGAACTAGGGATTCTCTATTACCAGGTTTGCTTGTTGGTTTTTGTCATAAAATCTAATATCTAACCAACCCAAATGATTTTCTCATATTAAATTGATCACTTAATGTGGGAGAATAAATGGGAACAAGTGTTAAGATATAGATATGTGCTTATAGATCTATCTCAACACGGGGCCAATAGTAAAGGGGCCCAAATGGGAGATGGTCTATCAAGAGCAAGGCTAACCAATGGAGCATAAGACCTTAGGGTTAGCTTCATTGAAGAACTCCAATAATGTGTGTAAAAGTCCTTTGACCTTAGGTAAGCTAGGGCTGAGCTTGAGGTGGGAACCCGGCCCAAGCTCGAGGTGCTTGTCGTGCTTGAGGTGCTTGTCCTGCTTGAGGTGCTTGATTAAGATGCTTGAGGTGCTTGACTGGCTCCATGCTTGAGGTGCTTGACTTGGTGCATGATTAAGGTGCTTGAGGTGCCTTGAGAAGCTTGCCTGAGATGCTTGTGGGAACAACCCCTACTTCAAGTGCTTAGTCATGCTTGATGACTAAGGGGCTTGCTCATCCAAAGTCAAAAATATCCCTACAAGGAGGGGGGCGAGCCTACAAGGGGGGGGGGGGGGGGGGATGAGAGAGAACACACACACACACACACACACACACACACACACAAGGGAAGCCCCAGCTTGAAGAGGGAGCAAGGACACTTGTCAAGTTCCAAAGGGGAAAGGGGGACACTTGTCCCAAGGCTACCCATGTTGCTTGTAATGGCTCCTGCTCGTGAGTGGCTAGGCCTGGAGGGGTCGAATGAGCTTCAAGCATGAGCTACAAGGGGGGGTCGACCCAAGCAAGCTAGGGGGGTGCTTAGGGGGTATACTCACCCACACACACTCACAAACACTCTCATTGTGTACTATGCAAAGTGCAAGAGCTCCCTCTCCTTCTCCAAGCAAGTAGAGGTTGAGAGCCTACACCAACACTCTTGGCTATGGAGTGCAAATCCATCCAAGAGCCATGCTTCAATGCTTGAGCTTGCCATCTATTTCTTCTTCATTACTATGCTATTATGTATGCTAGCACAAGAGTTATGATAAGTGAGGAACTAGTTCTTTCTCGTATGAAATGTTTCTTCTTCCTCTTCCCTACCCTCATTCCCTGCTAGCTCTCTCCACCTTCGAAGGTGTTTGAGGTCTTGGGACTGAGGCTTGGTATAGTTAAAGCTTTCTTCAAGTTTAGGTTATGCTATGATGGTGATGCATGAAGCTTTCCATCTTCATTGCTTCACCTAGGTCACAAGGAACACCAAGAATGTATTGTAACAAGTCTCTCTTTATGGGAGAAATCATAATACAAATGCCTATTGGAGGGGGGATCGGCTCCACATAAATCCGGTCCTCAACTGTTGTCATGTTCTCTAAATTCTCTCTCTTGCAAAAGTATTGTCTATGCCAAGTTAACTAATTGCTATGATTATGTTGCTATCTTCAATTATGTCTACCCGCTATGCTCACAAAATCATTTCTTGAAAGTATTCTCATTAAATTCCGCTACTCTCAAATTGAATAGGCAAATCCCATTACATTGGTATCAGAGCATTTGGTTTCTCTTTTCTTGATTAAGAAGAGAGGTCGTTAAGTAGCCTATAAATGGTTGATGTTGTTAATTATAATAGAGTAAGTGGAACTGGGATCTAATATCGGTTTTGTTAAGCCCACTATGTGGGGGATGGTGCACACCTCGGGAGCTTTGGACTTAATAATGGAGTCATTTTAGACTTGCCTACGGATTTACCATTATTGAGCCATAAGAAGTCCGAAAGGAGCTAGCCCTTGACAGCTCTGCTATGTTAGACCTACTCCTCTACTCTCTATAATTAACCACTTTGAGCCGTGGGTGTAGATACTTAAGAGCCGATTTTCAAAGGCTAAGAGGAGTGGCAACTAAGGTTTTGTATTGCCAAAGCATACACTAAGTATAAACATAAATTTTGTTAACATGGCTGACAATAATCAAGAGAGTAGAATGAACATTGATAGCTTTGATTTTGCACGTGAAGGTGCTAATGATGATGCTCCCATGTTTGTGAATTATCTCGTCACTAGGTTGCAACAAGCTATGGGCAACCCTGTTTTGCAAGCCGAAGTTACTCAACAACTTCGTGCTTATGGAATTTCCCTTCCTCTCTCAGAGGAGAGAGAGCTTAGGAGGCCTCTTGAAGAGACCCCCAAAAGAAGACTCTCTCCCATTCGAGAGGAGGAATCCAAAGAGAAAGAAAGCAATGACAGTCTAAGTTCTTCTGAAGATGTGGCTCCACGAAGACGGTGGTCTAGACGATCGCCTACTCCTCCCAAGAGGAAAAGAGCAACCCATAGTCCTTCTCCTCATCACTCTGGAAGGCAAGAGAGGAAACAAAGGAAGAAAAGGGCTAGGAAGAGGTCACCCTCTTCTCCTTCTTCTTCACCTTCCTCCTCTTCCGATGAAAGTTATGGCTATTCTCCTAGAGAATACAAGAGGGGAGGACATCGCAAATCATTTCCTGCATGGCGAAGGTCACAAAAGCTAAAGAAGTTCAAGGAGGGAGGAAAGAGTATCTCTTTTCTCACCTATGATGGCACCTTTGGTACTACCGACAAAGTTTTGGCCTTCATCCAGCAATTTGATGCGGCCTTTGGGGACGAGGGCTTCACAGAGTCCTCCAAGCTACGCCATGTAGCTATGCACTTCCAAAAATCAGCTCGTCAATGCTGGGCTAGCCTTCGTGGCAATGGAGAAGCCCCAAAGACATGGAAAACTCTACGAGTTTCCATCATGAAGCAATTTCTTCCAAGCGATACTAAAGATAAAGTTCTTACCGAATGGCGCGGCTTGAAGCTTCTCTCTCATGAGTCTATCAACAAGTATGTAGACAAGTTTTGGGATTTACATCTCAAAGCTACTGTCTTTCAAAAGATAGACTTTGTCGAGCAAAGACAACAATTCTGTGCGGGATTACCTGGTCAACGAGTTTCTAAAAGCTAATAATGTTTCATCAAATGAAAATGATAGGAATCAAGAAGAGTTAGACTTGTCTACTTTTCTAAAAGGATTCCAAGATGTGTTCATCGATGATATCCCTATGGGCCTACCTCCAAAACGAGGGGATGATGACCATCGTATTGAGCTCCTTCCAGGAAGCTCACCGCCTAACAAACCTCCTTATCGAGTCTCACAAGCTCAACAAGAAGAGATTATGAGGCAAGTACAGGAATTGGTAGACAAAGGGATGGTGAGGCCTAGTTCCTCTCCCTTTTGTTCTCCAATCTTTTTAGTGCAAAAGAAAGATGGTACATACCGTATGTGTGTGGACTATCGAGCACTAAACCATATCACTATCAAAAACAGATTTCCTGTGCCTCGGGTAGAAGATCTGTTTGATAAGCTACAAGGCTCTACCTACTTCAGTAGGATTGACCTTAAGAGTGGCTATCATCAAATAAGGATAGTGGATGAAGATATCCTAAAGACCACGTTTCGCACAACATTTGGTCTTTATGAATATCTAGTCATGCCTTTTGGCTTGACTAATGCACCAGCTACTTTCAATCGTCTCATGGAGAAAATTTTTAGACCATATCGTAAATTCACTGGAGTGTTCTTTGATGATATCATCATCTACTCCAAATCTTTGGAGGAACATAAGCAACATCTCCAAGTGATTTTTCAAGCCTTGAGGGAGAACAAACTTTTTCTCAACCAAAAGAAAAGTGAATTCTTCCTTCAAGAGATTCAATATCTAGGTCATATTATCTCTCACGATGGTATTCGTATGGATCCATCAAAGTTAGAGGTAATAAAATCATGGCCTAACCCAAGGAATCTACATGAGCTAAGAAGCTTTATTGGTATGTGTGCATACTATAGACGCTTCATAGCAAAATTCTCTCAAGTAGCAGGACCACTACACGACTTAACAAAGAAGAACGTTAAGTTTGTATGGACTGCTAAGGAGCAAAATGCTTTTGAAAAACTCAAAGAGAAGCTTACTTCCCAACCAGTCCTCGTGCTTCTGGATCTCTCAAAACCATTTGAGGTCCAATGTGATGCTTGTGGTGATTGCCTTGGAGCGGTTTTGCTTCAAGAAGGGCATGCCATAGCATATGAGAGCCGAAGGCTCAATAGTGATGAACGAGTCTTGGGCATTTATGAGAAAGAGCTTTTAGCTGTTCTACATGCCCTAGATACATGGAAGCACTACCTATTGGGGACTCCATTTATCCTACGAACCGACCACCAAAGTCTCAAGTATTTCATGACACAAACCAAACTTTCTGACAAACAAATGAGGTGGGCAAATTTTCTTTCGCAATTTAATTTCCATATTGCTCACATAGCTGGTAAGCACAATCAAGTTGCCGATGCACTTTCACAATGACCAAAAGTTAATGCGGTGTCTATAGCTACTCACAATGATCTATCCTCTATGATAGATGAGTATGCTACTGACCCTGACTTTAGAGACATAATGTCAGCCCTTGCTTTGGGGAAGAAAGAGGAACCATTCACCTTGCAAGATGGTTATCTTCTCCACGGCAATAGGCTATGTGTTACCCATTCCCTTCGTGAGAAGGTTATGTATGAATCCCATGCTCCTCCATATGCAGGGCATAGAGGTATTCAACCTACTCTCCGAGGAGTAGAGACGTATTTCTATTGGCCTACCATGAAAGTGGACATACAAGAGTATGTTTCAAAATGTGTAGTATGCCAAAAGACCAAGTATGATAGAGGGAAGAAGCCTGGATTACTCCAGCCATTGCCGATTCCAAATTCACCATGGGAGAGTATATCCATGGATTTCATCTTTGGATTACCCAAGTCTATCCATGGGAATACAGGAATATGGACAATAGTCGACAGGTTTAGCAAGCAAGCACATTTTATTCCTGTCAAAAAGACTATTAAGGCACATCAAATGGCAACTCTCTTCATATCTCATATTTTCAAGCACCATGGATTACCCACATCCATCGTGTCAGATAGAGATCCTAGAATGACCAGTAATTTCTGGAAAGGTCTCTTTGAAAATCTAGGAACAAGATTGAATTTCTCTTCGGCCTATCATCCACAAACGGATGGCCAAAGTGAGATAGCCAATCTTACGATACTCGATCTACTCAAGACTTATGTTACCGAAGTAGATCAACGCTCACAATGGGAAAAGTATTTACCTCTAGTAGAGTATGCCTACAATAATACTGTCCATACTTCTACGGGGAAATCACCTTTCGAGATCATAGAGGGAAGACCTAAAAGTCCCTTGCTACTCAAAGTACATGGGAAGATCTTCGCTGCCGATGAGTATAGCCGTGACCTACAAGAATCTTTTCAAAAGATTAGGGAGGCTATAGCCATCTCTCAACAAAGGCAAAAAGCTGCTGCTGATAAGCACAGAAGAGCCTTAATGTTCAAAGAAAATGATTGGGTCTTACTCAAGTTTCCTAAGGCTCTATTAAGGCAAACGACGGGCAAAAATCCTTCGGACCATCAAAAGTATTATGCTAAACTAGCAAAAAGATACTATGGTCCCTTCCAAATCTTGAAGCCCATCAATGAGACGGCTTATCAACTCAAGTTGCCCAACCATTGGCTTATACACAATGCCTTTCATGTAAGCCTACTTAAGCCCTACAAAGGAGAGCCACCAACTGAACCAATTATTGAAGACCCTCCCGAAGTTGAAGACCAAGAAGAGGTGCTACAACCCGAAGCTGTCCTTCGGCATGAAGACAAGGTACTACGACATGGTAAGATAATCCGACGATACTTATTAAGTTCAAAAATTATCCTTTTGAAGATGCTAAATGGATGCAAGGAGTACAACTTAAGGATAGTATGAACCTTGTCAATGCTTAAAATGCTACATTAGAATAAGCAAATGTACAAATTTCTTTTAAATGACTCATGTTTTTGTCTTATAAGACTAGTCCTCTTTTTAATTGTGCACAAATTTAACTAGTATGCCTGCTTAGAATCATGTTTGTGATGACGACGTCTCTCAAACACCAAGTAGAATTGTCACTCTACTTTGGGAGAATGAAATGGACTAAAGAGCAGACATGATTGCGGCAGCTATGTCTCCCAAGCACCAAATGGATTTGTCATCCATCTTGGAAAGATGTCGTAGGGTAAAAAAGGGATCCTCTACCCGCTAAGTACGATTGACTAATGACTAAGGCTTTATCTCTTCTACCTCATAGTCGATGACGACTATGATTTCAAGAGAGAGGTAATGTCATAAAATCTAATATCTAACCAACCCAAATGATTTTCTCATATTAAATTGATCACTTAATGTGGTCCTTTTGCAAGATATCTTCAAAACTATCTTTAGAACACGGTTCAGGTATTTTGAATTTTTGGTTATGCCTTTTGGTTTAGCCAATGATCCATGTACATTTATGACACTCATGGATAGTGTCTTACGTCCCTATCTTGGAAAATTTGTTGTGGTTTTCCTGATGACATTCTCATTTATAGTAAGACTGAAGATGAACACATAGAACACTTATGATTAGTGTTCGAACAGCTACGAGCTCACACGTTGTATGCTAAGCAAAGCAAGTGCGATTTCTTTAAAACAGAGATACATTACCTCGGTCATGTGATCTCTTATTTTGGCATCAAAATGGACACTAACAAGGTCACTGCCATTCTTTGATGGCCACATCCCAACACGGTTGAGGAGCTTCAAATATTTTTAGGCATGGTTGAATTTTATCGACAGTATATCTGTGATTATGCCAAAATCGATGTCTATGAGGGATCAACCTAAAGCAAAAGGTAAGGCCTTTTCTTGGGAAGAAGCCCAAAAACGCAGTTTTGAACAGCTCAAGGTAGCTATAGCCATTGCTCCCATCCTAGCAATTGCTGACCCACTTAAGCCGTTTGTGGTAGAGACTGATGCTAGTGATAAAGCAATTGGTGCGGTACTTTTCCAAGAGGGAAGACCTCTAGCTTTTGAAAGTAAAAAGTTAGATAGAGCTCAACATAATTATTAGGTCTATGAGAGAGAGCTCTATGCCATGATTCACGCTTTATGAAAGTGGCGACACTATTCATATGGTGCTGAGTTTGAAGTAGTTTTTGACCATGAGAGTATCAAATGGTTTACTACTCAAACGGACTTGAAGGCCCGTAAAGCTAGATGGACAAAAATCATTCAAGACTATGATTGTAAGCTACGATATCGCAAGGGGCGATATAATGTAGTAGCGGATGCACTAATTCGAATGCCTCATATTAACTCACTTGCTTTCACGGAAATAAAGAGTGGATTTTTGGAGTCATTACGTGGAAAGTGTGCAGAAGATCAATCACATGCTAAAGTGTGGAGTGCAGTTTTAAAAAGGGATCCCTCACACTCACATGTCTCTGTACAACCAGATCAACATGTCTCTACACGCGCAGATAAAAACTCCAATACACAGAGCTCCACCCCTACTCAGGAAGAGCTTGATGGCTACTTACTCCACAAGGGTAGAGTATATGTGCCAAAGGACTTAGACACTAAGCACCAAATCTTATTTGAGTGTCACGATAGTCCAAGTGTTGGTCATCCAAGTATTCGTAAGATGTATGCCTTAGTTCGATGGCAATTTTATTAGCCAGGCTTATATCATGATATTCATGAGTACATACTAAACTGCCAACATTGCCAAGTTAATAAGGCAAAGCGCCTCAAGGTAGGTTGCCTTTTACTTCCTTTAGAGATTCCATAAGGTAAGTGGGAGAGTATCTTTATGGATTTTGTAGTAGGACTACCTACTACAAACCGTGGCCATGATGCCATATGGGTAATTGTAGACCATCTCACAAAGATTGGTCGATTCATTACCACTAAGACTGCGGTTAAGACATCGAAACTAGCACGGTTATTTGTAGTGCATATATATAGACTCTACGGGCTTCCAACTAGTATCATAAGTGACACAGATCGAAAGTTCGATAATCAACTTCTAGAGAGCTGTGTTTCAAAAGTTGGAAACTAAACTTAATCTAAGTACGGCTGATCATCCAGAAACAGATGGTCAAATCAAAAGAGTTAATCAAGTGCTAGAGGATATGCTACAAGCATACGTTAGCAAGAATCAAACCAATTGGTAAGACTACTTACCTATATTGGAATTTGCTTATAATAGTTCAAAGCATGTGACTACAGAGTTTAGTCCATTTAGGCTTTTATATGGATTTCAACCTAGATCACCCATTACGGTGGGGTTGGCTAAGGAGAAGATACAACAAGTGAAGGGTTTTCTCAAAGACCATTTTGATATGCTTCGAGTTGCTTGACAGAATGTTAAGCAAGCTCAAGATTGATATAAGAAGTACGCATATGAGCATCGTCGTCTTGCTACTTTCAAAGAAGGAGACAAGGTTTTCCTCAAAGTTTCGGAGCATTCAGAAAGTCTGAAGACGGGAAAAGTTGCTAAACTTTCATCACGCTGTTGTGGACCGTTTACCATTCTCAAACGTATAGGTCAAGTGGCCTATAAGTTAGCTCTTCTAGAGCACTCACGAGTTCAACCTGTTTTTCATGTTAGACGTTTACGAAAACAGCTAGGACAAAATGATAATGTCATTGACACAGGTGTGTTAGTTGACCTTATCGAACCACCAAGCATTCCTCATGAGCCCGAAAATGTTTTGGATTCTCATGAGCTTTACACCAGACATCACGTCAGACGCCAGGTGTTGGTAAAATGGCTAGATAGACCTGAAGAAGGTTCTACATGGGAGAATGTCTCCGTACTTAAGAAACATTTTCCTATGTTCGTTTTCAAGGACGAAAACTATTTGCCAAGGGGGGGGGGGGGTAATGTAAGGACATGAATCCTATGTGCAAGGCCATCGGCACGACCGGATAGTGTGTACACTAGGGGGAGGCTATAAGATAGCACGGTTGGGTGGAGACTAGCACACGCATTACCACTACCCTTTCAAAGGAAGTACTACTAATGTACTGGCAAACTTAGATAATACATACAATATTCTACCTCGCTTTATAGATAATAAAAATTCTATCTTAGTAGGTCTCAAAAGAAAGTTGTAGTACAATCATTGCTATTTAAGTGGCCTTGTTCGACCATTGCTAACAATGACAACAACAAAAGCACTATTAAACACCCCTTTATATGTCAAGAAAAAAGTAACAATCAACTATGATTGGCTTACACATATGAGAATATTACAATCTCATAACTTTCAAAAATCGACTAGTATAACTTATGAAGACGTCGACGAAATTCTTGCTTGATGTTCTTTTGCATGGACTTGCTACTGCACAACAGGTTGATTACAATGATAGGATTACTTACATTGCGCCATGCGAGGAAAATAAACCGTTTGGAATCTTAAAAGATGAATTTTGTGAACAGCTAAGCTTCCCTACTCTCTTCTACAGCAGACCGCGTAAATATTAAATGTATTAGCAGGAACAACAATTTGCTCATGAACGACTTAAAAGATATCCAACAACACGCGCATAAAAAAACTTGTTTAAAGAAGGGATGTAAATTTCTCTTTGATTTTCCTCAATATCCAATGCCGCATACATTTGGCACTTAGACTGCTACAAGAGCATGAGAAGCACAGTATTAAGAGCAAAGAAAGTCTTTAAAAAAATAGAGAAATCCTTAAAACAAAGCATTATGAAACAGTGCACGATAGCTTCGAACATTCGTTAGAAAAGCATCAACTCTCATTTGAGCATTATGAAACACTGCATGACAACTTTGAACATTGGTTAGAAAATCATCAATTGTCATGTGAGTAGTACATAATGGCAATAAGAACAAAAATTACCCACCCAAATGTAATGCTCCAAAGAAAACCATGCGATATTTACACCCATGAATTCAGTATTCAGATAGAGACCTCGTGGAATGCAAACACAGACATTCAATTCATAACAACCACATGGAGAGCCATTGCATATTGCACTTCATATATATCAAAGATGGACAACACATCAACTTCAACAGTAAACGCCGAAGTATTGCAAACAATGCTAGCACCATCAAAAGATTAATGCATGTTGAAAATACAATTTATGTTGGGGTATAGGCGCCTGTGCCTTGCCCGGCCGCCTAGAGTTTGGGCTCCCACTGACTTGTATACCTTATACATAGCATAAGTGTATAGGGGGTTTCTCACTCTTTGAGTCTCCCCACCCACATCGTGTGTGTCTCTCCTTCTCTCTCTCTCACTCTCCGTCTATGGTGCTCCCCGATCCCCTTCAATTGGTATCAGAGCGTAGGTGCGGAGGGAGCGCATGTGTACACAGTCACGACGACAGCGGAGAGCCAGTTTCATTCCCGAAATCGTGTCCGCGCGCGCGCACTTTCAAGAGTGCAAACAGGGTTTCGACTTCGGCATCGGCTAATTCAACTTTCCCAGAGTGTTTCCAACTGGCGTCCTGTCGTTTTACCTCCCTTTCGAAGCCATTCGAGCCATCAAAAACTTCATTCGAGCTATGGTTGAGGAGCTGCATTTTTCAGCCCTCTTTTGGCAGTTAATGCTGCGTTTTTGGGTCGAAACGGAGGTTTTTTGGCATAGCTTTCACACCCGGACTCGGATACATGTGATCCAGAAGTCTACCTTGGGGTTTTGGCACGCTCCGAACGCGCTCGTCATATCAGAATTTTAAAATTCTGAACGCTGAATTTTCTGCAGCAGCAGTTGTTTATTGTGTGTTGAGGATTCCACACATGGTTTGCTCTCAGATGTGAGAGTGATATTTACTGCAAGTTTTCTCACAGGTGGGAGGATACGATGTATGCCTTATGTGGTTTGATGCTCAGGGAGACTAATGTGATTGCATTTTGAGCTTGGCAATGTATGCCTCGAGCATGTTTTTGGCAGTCACAGGTAGAGCAGATATTTGTGTACTAGATTTGCAGGTGTTTGCAATGATGTATGCAAAGTGTGGAGATTGGTGCATGCGTTTGGAGTGCGGTTTGATGCGCTTTGGTTGCTCATGGTTTTGAGCGTGTAGTCAGTTTGGTTACTGGTTTTGTGGCCATTTTACTGACAAAACTCTGGCAAAATTTTCCCAGGAGTTTTATGCGTATCATTTATGCGATCTAGGTAGAGATTGCGGGTTGCACTCAGCATTTGCGTGCGGTGTTCTCTGCAGGTGGGAGATTTGTGCGTGTGTATGCATCGATACCGCACATTGTGGGCTTGGTGATTAGCTCACAGGTTTGACAGGCATACAGTTATCTTGGCACACTCACAGGAGTGAGTATTGTGATGTATGCTTGTGTGGCTACGAGCTAGGTAGCCGGATTCGAGCACTAATGGCTTGAGGTTTTTCAGCAGGTTTCAGCTACAGGTTTACAAGTTTACAGGCAGGTTTGAGGGCTTATTTGGGTGTTGAATTTTCAGCCATTGTTTCCTCTTTGCAGGTGTCCATGTATGACTCAGTTGTAGGCTGATCTGGGACACGTTTGTGACTTGTTTATGCAGCTGTTTAAGAGCTGAATTTTGGGGCTGATTTGCAGCCATATCTTACAGCCATATTTGCAGACTTTTGTTGATGCAATTCGAGTCAGTTTAGGGCTGATTTGGTTGACATTTGCTACTCATTGTTGGTTGCTCTTTTGCGAGCATTATGGTTGATTTTTCATTTGACTTCCAGCGTTATGGTCTGACACAGTTTGAATGTGCAGATTTTGTTGCTTGGAAGGAGCATATGCTTGTTGCCTTGGCAGAAGGATAAACCCTTGCGTGGTTTATCGGCGAAGCCCAAGTCTATGCATGATGATGATTGGCAGGATCTTGATGAGTTAGCCATGTCTACGATTCATTTGCATTTGGTTGAGTGTGTTTACTGGCAGGTCTCGAGGGAGACTACAACTTATGCTTTATGGCAGAGTTTACATGCTATGTACGTGACATCCATGTCTACAGGGAAGTCTAGTCCCACTTCTATGTCCATGGGAGAGATTGGTCCCACACGCAAGTCTCGATGGCATAAAGACTTGACATGTTGGCATTGTGGACATAGAGGGCACATTAGGCGTCGATGTTTCAGGAGTTTGAGACAACGGAGGCGACAGATGAGTGATGCAAATTTGGGCATGACAGATGCTAGTGAGATCAGTACGGTGGTTACTGAGTATGCTTGTGACGGCGATGTCACATTTACATCTAGCTTGTCTTCAGACGATCTTATGTCTACGGATTACATATCGGATTGCACATTGTCTTCACATTGGTTACTAGATTCAGATGCTACTTTCCATGTCACGTCGCATCGTGAGTCCTAGTGGGAGACTTGGTTGTGTGCACATGGCTGATGGTGCTGTGTATGACATTGAGGGTACAGGAGACGTATGTTTGTCCTTGCCCAGTGGTATGAGATTTACCCTGCGTCATGTGCGTTATGTGCCAGATCTGAGACGGGATTTGATCTCAGTCAGACAGTTACGGTATAGTGGATGTCGGGTATCGCTGCTTGAGCGATCTTTTGTGTTGCATTTGGGTTCGCTAGTGATTGCGAGAGGTGCCAAGAGTGGTACAGGTTACCCATTGCATGTGGATCACGGGAGAGACGATGTTGTCTCTGTGATCATGCAGCCACGTAGAGAGCGAGAGAGTAGGCGAGTCTCTTTTGCTCATGGGTTGCAGGGTGCTTTGCATGGAGTGCAGAGTAGTGAGCTCGTTGTGCACACAGTTGGGGCACGACTTGAGCAGTCACACAGAGAGGTGACAGACTCAGACATGCATGCTTTGCTAGTGACTGAGCAAAGCAGAGAGTCAGTTGTGCGAGATACTTCTATGCAAGATAGACAGGTAGAGCGGCCTTTCTCTAGTGAGTCACAACAGGAGGACGTTGTGCAAGAGTCTATGCATACGGAGTTAGAGCATGAGAGCTCTAGTGAGTCACAACAGATTGAGTGGTCATGTTTGCAGTGGATGATTGCAGAGGAGGCTGAGACGTCAGCGATTATGCAATCATTCCTTTCTATGCTTGACAGTGAGCATGGGGATATAGTTGTGCAGGATATGTCTTCCAGCAGACACCTAGAGAAACTAGTTTGCTCTGAGGTTGCACGACAGGTTGATGCGTCTTTTGCGGACAGTCAAGAGATGCATGTGGCTGACACGCCTTGTTAGTCAGAGATGCCTATTGCCAGGGATATATATGTTGATGCATGCTCCGTAGAGCTGGCAGGGCCCGCTAGCATTGCATCGGCATTCGGTGGTCTCATGTATGAGATGCTGATCTTGAGACCGGATATCGCAGCTGTAGTGGGAGCATTTGTAGTTGGGGTTGTCAGTCGTCTGTTGACTGATGATGGCATAGTGCACGAGGGAGATATGCAGGTATTGCGTACATACTTGCAGTACGTGTGTGGTACGTCTGGTGGTGTATGGACTTACACGGGAGCAGGACAGTCGGATGCACACGATCATAGCCAGCCAGTGGGCATCGGTTGAGAGCGGTTTTCTCTCACCTTTTGTAGTCTTTAGACTAGGTTCCCTTGCTTAAAGGCACAGTCGCCTTTAAGTGGGAGGTTGTTGGGGTATAGGCGCCTGTGCCTTGCCCGGCCGCCCAGAGTCTCGGCGCCCACTGACTTGTATACCTTATACATAGCATAAGTGTATAGGGGGCTGCTCACTCTTTTGAGTCTCCCCACCCACATCGTGTGTGTCTCTCCTCTCTCTGTCACTCTCCATCTGTGGTGCTCCCCGATCCCCTTCATTTTAAACATGCAACAACTAAGTGCACAACAAGCAAGCTACATCACTCTCTCTTTGCCTTTATTTAGTGCTACTAGAGGAATTATTTTTATCAACACAAACCCTCCACATGAATGATTACTTGTTTTGTAAAGAAAGGAAGCACTTAAGAAATTAGAACCAGATAGCACAAACATTTTCTTCGAGAACATTGTCTACAAATACAGAAAAAGGTCAAATAGTTTACGTAATCTATGTTTGGCAAAATTTTGCTTCTATTACAAGCAATGCGGATACAAGTTTGCACCTTTACGATCTCCTCATGTTATACGATATGTTCGATACAACAAATGCAAAATACACAAATAACCAACATACATGCATACCTGACGAGCCGCACATATGCACAATCAAGAACAATACAGGTGCAACTTGGAAGTGCACCTCCTAGAGCGGAGTGCTACACAAGCACTATATAGATTTCTTGAATTCTCAAAATGCTTATATATTGTCCACTCGAATAGAGGAGCACGTGAAACTTGCAAGTGCAACTCCTAAAGGGAAGAGCTACACAGGCACTTTATAGATTTCTTGAATTCTCAAAATGGTTACAGATTGTCTGCTCAGACATAAGGTGACCATTAGTCATAAAGAGCTCTTTCCTAGTACAATACATATAAAGGTGCTTTCTTTTTGTATTTTCCATTGATCGCTTATGCTTTTGCCACCTTCAGCTGGAATAAATAAATATTTTTCCATTTTCATTGCATACCTCTCCATTAAAAAAGCAATTGTCCTCAGTTGCTAAGTTAAGAATCTGCAAATCATACTTATAAAAAACAATGGTTAAAATTATGTGTAAGAAATATCATGTATCAAAATAAAAACTCATAAACTCAAACAAACAAATGTGCTTATGCCTGCCATCATCCACATAAAACATATTCTAGTGTCCCATACCATGAGAATAAGGAATATATGTTATATCCTAATGGATCAAGATATCATTGGTCACAATTATCCTTCAATAATCAAGTCTCATGAATTTCAAGTCCAATTTCATAAGCACCATTGCAATAGGAAATTATCATAAACCAAATCCAAATGCAATTAGCTTCCATTATATACTCTAGGAACAAAATCATACTAGGGACAGTGGTGGCCAGCATATTCAGTATGATTTCGTGGTCATTGTTGCCTAATTCGGCAAATTGATACCAATGGGACGTGATGCCTAAATTGACAAATTTGCACTTGTGCTACCTAAATTGACGAATTTTAATATTGGTTAAAGTAATGAATCTGTTGTTTGTTGGTATGATATCTAAATCGGCAAATCTGCATTGTGCTACCTAAATCAACGGATCTATACAGTTAATTGGTGTTGCCTAACTTGATGCATCTACACCAAGGTGAGTGTATACACACTACCTAAATTGGCGGATCTACATAGTTAACTAGTGTTGCCTAAATCGAAGAGTCTACACCAAGATGAGTGTATACACATTTCCTAGATTGGCAAATTTGTGTGTATGTGGCCAATGGACTAGGCTAGGCATAAAAAACAAAACAATTACTGCTTGTTTGACACTAGCACGTTTGGAATATTGAAGTACGTATAAAGTGTTCTCGATCATCCCAAATCACATGAGCTCATGGGAGTAGCTTTGTAGCCTAAGGATTAATCAAATTCCAATCAGTGCAAGTACAAATTACGATGTTAGGGATTTTTAATTTCACAATCCATAAGCCAAATAGGTAAAGAAAAAGAGGTCTGCCATCAAAAAATATGCGTAGGTATTCTTCCTTGTTGCGAAATTCCTTGGGTGTGGCCTCAAGGTATATAGAGAGAGTATCTTACAAGAACGCAAAGTAAGTGAGCATTTATTAAATGAGTACATGATTATTGTATAGAGAGCCATTGTAAGTCATGGTGTAGAATGTGGAGATCTTAACACTAGGTTGGTAACCTAACAGGACATAAAAGTGTCCTTTCAGGGTTTTGAAAAAAACCTCTAAAACCATAGTAGATCCACTCATTTTGTAAAATCCTTTCGTGAGGTTATAGTTCAAGGCCTACTACACATGGAAAAAATAAGAAACTTGTAAAATTTCTCATCTTTTGGTCACACCAAGCCTCCAAAGTTGATGGACTAGTACATTTTCATCAAAACAGTCATTTCTTACGCTTTGTTGCATAAAAATAAGATTAGAGATTTTTGTAGGACTTGAGATAAATTCCTTAGTTAACTTCAATGGGTTGGTGATCATAACATATGATTGCTTCTCACACACTATTTTTTGTTTTGCCAAAAGAAATAGGTACAAAAAAGTTGAATTTTTACCATTCTTCAAACCTATCATCAAAGTTTCTATAGCCACGCTCAATACAAATAATATATGCATGTTTTCTTAGTTCACTATTGTCCTTTAGGTTCATAAGGAGCCATGGAGCATGTCAAAAGAATAATACATCTCTTACCAAGGGGAATCTTGGGGACAAAGATGAAGTGCTAAATACAGCAAACATGAAAAAACTAAGTTCAACATTATGAGTTGTAGAATCCCATAGAAACTATTCAATATCTAGCCAAATTTGATCCTTATGACTAGATGTGGTTACTACCTACAAAATGCATGTAGTTGTCACAAGAAACTAACAATATTGAAAAAGCTATACTTGATATACTAGAATGTTTCGTTTTCTTCTATAATTGAAAAAATCAACCATCGTTGTCTACTATGCAAAATAGGGTATTAGGTACCCCAAAACTCAAGGAATATTAGATTTATGTTACAATATGCGACATAGAAAATCAAAACTGCATTTGGATATCATGAAAGACACCAAAAAAAAATCATAGAAGAGCTAAAATTGGCTAAAAAACAGGATTTGACAATTTTTGTAATTTGGTCATAACTTATAACTTTAACATTTATTTCTCCCTAGAAGCATCAGGACATGTTGAGGACTACTAAAGATAGTTCTCTAGCATTATAGACCTCACAAACATGAATTCTAGAGTGGTATAGTTGCAAAAAGTTGAAAAAAAGCCAAAAACATGACCTGTTTTTTCACACAGTTTAGGTTGTGAAATGTTGTGCAAGGACAAGGTTAAAGATGAAATTGATATTTCACAAAAATTTCAAGTTTTTTTCAGCTCATGAGACAACTTTCTAGATAGATAGCACCTCAAAATACATTTTGAAACTCTTGACATAATTCAAGGAAAATGGTCACTTAACAGGACATAAAAGTGTCCCATTACCAACCTAGTGTTAAGATAAAGAAAGAAATAGGCTAAACACTAGGATGGTGCATTATATATGGCATTTGGACTTGTTAAGTCATTAAAAAAAAAAAAGCAAATGCTATTGTTAGATGTATATTAGTAAAATGCACTATCTAATTGCTTCTTTATGAATACTTTGTTTTTGAAATAAAAAAGAAACTAGAGGGAGGAGAGGACTTATTTGACCCCTTCTCTCCAAATGTGCTTATTTTTTATGGTATGCATGCATTAAGCTAAAAAAGGTGGTAGGCCACATTATGTTCTTTTTAGCCCTTTGTGAGTCATCAGAAACAAAGTTTCAACAGTTAACCACTTGTCCTAATGAAAAGCATTAACTAGCTTCAAATATAATGCTGACAAGATTGCTAAAATGAGTGAAGGATTTGGGAATGTCATGTTGCATACTTATTGAGAAAGGGTCATGAAAATCATGCCATGATAAATCACAATTTATAAGTAAAATGACAACGTAGAACAATCAATAAGATCATGCCAGAATTGCTACATAAGTATTTGAGTGAACAAAGTTTCAACATTTAACCACTTGTCCTAATTGAAAGCATTAACCAACTTCAAATATAATGCTGACAAGATTACAAAAATGAGCCAAGGATTTGGGAATGTCATGTTGCATACTTATTGAAAAAGGGTTGTGAAAATCATGCCATAATAAATCACAATTTATACGTAAAATGACAATGTAGAAGGATCAATAAGATCATGCCAAAATTGCTACATAAGTATATGAGTGAACAAAGTTTCAACAGTCCCACTTGTCCTAATTGAAAGCATTAACCAACTTCAAATATAATGTTGACAAAATTGCTAAATTGAGCAAAGTAATTGGGAATTTCATGTTGCATACTTGTTAAAAAAAAGGGTCATGAAAATCATGCCATAATAAATCACAATCTATAAGTAAAATGGCATCGTAAAAGGATCAATAAGATCCTGGCAGATTTGCTACATAAGAATCTGCGATAGTTGCTAAGTTATTTACCTTTCTTTGGTAGACATTAATATTGGCTACTTTTGAAGTCTTCCTCAAGGCTTCTAAGCCTCTATGTATTAGTAATGTTGTTGTAGATTCTAAAGCTTAAATAATAATAATTAGTTGTTGACTGCTACGGATTGCAATGCTTACACATCTATTTGAAAATCACAAAAGAGAGCAACAAAGAGAGGGAAAAACAACTGGCATAAATATCTACCAAATCCCTGGAAGCACAAGAGTCCTCTAGCTATCAATGGTAAGGGTGGGGCATCAAACTCGTATGGCAGAAGCTCTATAGTAGCCAAATATTATTATTTTTTTGCTTGTGAAGCCATTGACCAATGATAGGCTTATCGGAATGCATGTTGCAAAGAAGGACTAAGCCTACTCAAACAACACATATTTTGAGACTCCAATGCAACATCAATTGTTTTTTTTCTTTAATCAATGAATATTTAACCAAGAATTGTCCATTTGTAGCTAGCAATAATTGTGAGACAGAGGAATGGCCTTTGGTTTAAAATAGATAGCTATTATCACGAAATTTTAATTTATCTATTTATTAATCTCATGGCGCACCTATAAATTCCCCATAGCAGAGAGAGCATAAAAAATAATTCACTTATTTTTTTTTTCGAGTTGAGTTAGTCCGGGTTTGAACAGTAGTTTTCTCATGACACGCCTATAAATGCCCCATATCAGAGAGAGCATCAACAAGAATTCACTCATTTACTTTTTTTTCCCCAAATTGAGTTAGTTTAGGTTTGAACAATACTCTCATCTCTAAAACCTTGTGCATCAGTAACCTCACCTACCCAAATGTACAAAGGACATGTTGTGCTTGCTCTACGAGAACTTCTTTTAGGTAAGAGAAATGTTGTACAACAACACCCTTATTGATTGTTGTTACTGCCTCTAAATGAATCATAAAAGTAACAGGAGGGTGATCCTTATCAAGAAAAAAGAAGATGTCTCAATGCCAGATATTGCCTCAAGACAACCCTCATATTAGGATCAGATGATGTGCTACTATCACCTAGGTCATTAGAAGGCTAAGGCTAACGGACCAAGACCAAAGCTAGCTCTACCACAAATATGTCAACACCTAATATTTTCCATATATACCATATGTGCCATGAAAAGTCACCTAACATATACTTATAGACAAAATACTTATGGTCGGTAACATCAGCTATAGTACCATTAGCTGTAGACAATAGAAAAATGGAACATGAATTATAGACAAAATACCAATCAACAACAAATCAATATTTATTATGGACGAGTACCATCAGCTGTAGACAATTGAAAACTAAGCATCAGCTATAGGTAATTGAAAATGCAATAGACCACTAGTTTGATGGCCAATTGCGTAAGAAATTAGTGACATTTTGTGTGGAGTACAAAAATACTCCTCAACCTCAACATCCACATGATAGTGCCAATCAAGCACATGCTTTGCTAGCCATCATCAGAAGGGACGATTGGATGGTCGAAAGAAAACTACTACACCCCATCTGTAGCCTGAATTTACATGCTTGTGCTATTGAAGGAGCTATAGGCGTGTCATTTGGTTGCCACAGCTAGGGCTTCGTCACCTGTAGCAAGATGGCAGGTAGTCGATGTTGAGTGTTGTTGGGTGACACATGGGTTGCTCTGTAAGGTGTTGCTTCTATTGATGTTTATGTCATAGTGACAATGAAAATTAACGCAGACATGTGTATGGTTAAGGATTTCATCTTCAATTGATTGGAAAGAAAATTAGCCTTTCTATCTTAGTCGTGTTCACTACTGCTATCATGCCTACCGTTACTGTTGCATATGTTTGTTGTATCTCTTTTTGTAACATAGGATGTGTCATGGGATAGGATTATTGACAAAGATATCAAAGGAATTTAGATGATCTCATCATCTAATTTTCCTTGAGGTTGGTCTACTGTTCTATGTATGCAGCAAGAAGGATCGGCATTTGAGCATGCAATATAAAAAGATGGATGTATTTCTATAGCTTTATGCATCAATGAGCTACATTATGCTCATAAACAATGAGGACGTAGCTGATGGATGAATACGATTTGAAAGGTTCAATGAGTTGTGTTGATCAGAGGTCATGAGTGGAGGAAGCACTATGCACGAATGGTGTGAGAGAGAATAGCGAGTAGAGTTGCATGAGGGGGGGAAAGGAGATAGGGAAGAACTCCTTTGGTGCATGTTCTTCGGGCACAAAATTTTATTAAAATAATTGTGTGTGAATGAGAGTTTGAAAAGGAACGCTAAAAAGTATAGAGAGATAAAGAAAGATTGTGTTTGTTATAGTTGTATGAGCGCCAGTCAACAAATGAGGTCGAGAGAGGTCAAAAAATGCAGCAAAACTAGGATCCGTATAACCATTCAGCAAGCTTCATACATGTTCTGAGATTTGAGGGCCACTGCCAAAAAACAATGTTGTATCGGTCAAGTACACGCTACTTGAAGAGAAAGTGGAGGAGCACGCTCTAGTACCAGTCACACCATATAATAAAGCAATTTTGGAAACTGTGGGAAATGAGGACGAGTGGTACACTCAGTCTACCCCTTCCACGACAGAACAAGTTTATTAGAAACCTCCTAATGTAGCACTGGTTTAATTTATTGTTGCAAACTAGGGAGCTAGACCACCCATGATGAAACCAATGCCTAAGCCAAGAACAGAAAATTACCATAAGTGTGGCTTAGAGAACCATTGGAAAAATGATTTTTGAGATCTAGATAAGAATGCTAGACCAATTGAGGCTTATTGCATGCAGTCTGGTCGCAAGGACGGACAATTTCCAGATGATTGTCCTAGGAACTCAGCTAACAAAGGGAAGATAGCCATAAATGTGGTTCAAGTCATGCCAAATAGCTCATCAAAGGGTGAATCCATTGTTTGGTCCTAGATGTTACTAAGGCATAGGCCAAGAAAAATAGATAGAATAGTGCAAGAGGGTCAGATACACCCAACAAACCTTCAAAAGATTCCAAAAAAGAGTGATGTAAATGATACGATCTTAGAAGACAAAAACAACAAAGCGAAATCAAAGAGAAAATTCAAAAAAGAGTTGAGGAAGTGACTCAATCAATGTCATCAAAATCTTCAAGGTGCAAGTGTATGTGTTTGCATTTGGAGAAATTTCCTTTCTCTCCATTTGCTGAAAATAGCCTGTAAGGACACGAGTCCTACAGGCAACACGACTGGCACGGCCGGACAATGTATGCTAGGGAGAGGCTATAAGATAGCATGGTTAAGTGGAGACTAACACACGGCATGCAACGCGCATATCCTCTTCCACGTTCCATAGGCAATAGGTGCGGAAGACACACGTCCTCCGCAATGCAATAAAAAGAAGGCAGACATAGGGTTTTGTGCGCAACACGAGAAGGCAAGCAACAATCGTAGCCGCCCCACCCACGCCCTACACAATGGGCGACCAACGCAAACTCGACCGACAACGAGGCTTTGTTGGCTATGTGCATAGGAAGAACATGAGACCCTTGCATGAAGGAGGGTTGAACCCACCCCATGAGGGTAAGAGGCTAACTCCCTACCATCCAAGCTATTGAGCCTTATTGTATACAATAAGGAAAGATAGCATACTTGAGTTGCGAAGAAAGCTAGAAGGAAAGAAAAACTACAAACTTCAAGGAGATCGTAAGTTCACCCTTTCTTTTCACTCCTTAGAGAAAGGCAAGTTTTCTTTCAAAATCCCTTTTTCTTCAAGGAAAAAGCTTCACAAGCGAACAAAAGCCTTCACAAAAATGATGAGTTTTTGTGAAGAATCAAATGAAGGTGTTCTTACAAAGAACAAGATGTGAAGCGCTACAATTTTTGCAAGACAAGGATCGCATGCAACGCAAAAGTTGTCGAGCATGAAAAACACAAAGACTTCATGCTTTACAAAGTACAAGTTGACATTTTTTCTCTCTCTACGTTAGCGTGCGTTTACCATGGCTAGAGAGGATATCCCATCTACACACCCTTTTGATTTTGAGGACGCACATTTAAATCCGAGCACCACGGGTGCTGCCAACGTTAATATGCATGACGATGATGATCTAGGAGTTCATGGTCTTGTAGTATGGCTGCTTTCAAGAAGTTGAAAAATTACCAAAGCGTACTTGAATGCAACCTCTCTGCATTAAATGCAAATGTTACAAACTTTACTGAGCTACTTGTGAAATTTATAAAATCACAAACCGCTCAAGGAACCCAAGTTGGCACGGTTCAAGGAACCCAAGCTCGCACAACTCAAGGAGTCCACGAGGCAAGTGCTTCACAAGATGCAGAAGGTAGAAATGCATTACTTAAGAATATTACCATTCCTGAGTTTCATGGTGAAGAGCATGATCGCAACAAGGATGTGGTCAATACATTCTTACACAAAATAGAGTGATATTAATAGGCTGAGATACACCCCAGGATATTAAGAAAGCAGTGGAAACAAGTCTATCTCTTAAAGGCAAGGCCTATAAGTGGTGGATGACATTTCCAATAGATGCTCGTCCTTCATCTTGGGCTCCGTTAACAAGCTTCTTTTTCCAAAGAGTTTTTGGACTCCAATGAAGAGGATAAGAATTGCTTAGCATGGGATGCATGCTGCATGTCTGTCCTCTCTCTCACTCATTATATTTCTAAGTATCAAAAAATCATATTAAAACTATAAGGTCTATATGAATTCCAAAAGATAATTGTTTTTAATAGGGGTCTTGACAATGACTATCGTCTTCATGTCAAGACACAACATTCAAAAACTTTGGAAGAAGTCATGTGATCTCTTATTCTGGCATCAAGATGGACATTGACAAGGTTGCTGTCATTCTTCGATGGCCACATCCCAATGCGGTGGAGGAGCTTCAAATCTTCTTAGGCATGGATGGATTTTATCAACAATATATCCATGATTATGCCCAAATTGATGTTCCTATGATGGATCAACTTAAAGCAAAAAGTAAGAACTTTTCTCGGGAAGAAGCCCAGTAATGCAATTTTGAACAACTCAAGGTAGTTGTAGCCACTGCTCCCATCCTAGCAATCATTGAGCCACTTAAGCCGTTTGTGGTGGAGACTAATGCTTAGAGTGATAAAGCAATTGGTGCGGTACTTCTCTAGGAGGGAAGACCTATAGCCTTTGAAAGTAAAAAGTTGGATAGAGCTCAACATAATTTTTATGTCTATGAGAGGGATCTGTATGCCATAGTTCACGCTTTACGAAAGTGGCGACACTATTTATATGGTGCCGAGTTTGAAGTAGTTTTCGACCATGAGAGTATAAAATGGTTTACTACTCAAACAGACTTGAAGGGTTGTAAAGCTAGATGGACAGAGATCCTTCAAGATTATGATTATAAGATACGATATCGCAAGGGGTGATATAATGTAGTAGCGGATGCACTAAGCCGGATGCCCCTGATTAATTGACTTGCTTTCATGGAAATAAAGAGTGAATTTTTGGAGTCATTACTTGACAAGTGTGCACAAGATCAATCATATGCTAAAGTGTGGAGTATAGTTTTAAGAAGTGATCCCTCACACTCACATGTAGGCTCTACACAACCAGATCAACATGTTTCTGCACGTGCAGATAAAAACTCCAACACATAGGGCTTCATCCCTACTCATGAAGAGCTTAAGTGATGGAAGAATTTTTCCATTGATGATGGCTACTTACTCCACAAGGGTAGAGTATGTGTGCCAAAGGACTCATACACTAGGCGCCAAATATTATTTGAGTGTCACGATAGTCTAAGTGGTGGTCATCCAAGTATTCGTAAGACGTATGCCTTAGTTCAACAACAATTTTATTGGTCGGGTTTACATCATGATGTTCAAGAGTACGTACTAAACTTCCAACAGTGTCAAGTTAATAAGGCAGAGCGCCTCAAGGTAGGTGGCCTTTTACATCCTTTAGACATTCCACAAGGTAAGTGGGAAAGTATCTCTATGAAGTTTTTAGTAGGACTACCTAATACAAATCGTGTCCAAAGAAGGAGACAAGGTTTTCCTCAAGGTTTCGAAGCATTCAGAAAGTCTAAAGACGGGAAAATTTTCTAAATTTTCAGCATGATATTGTGGACCATTTACCATTCTCAAACATATAGGTCAAGAGGCCTATAAGTTAGCTCTTCTCGAGCACTCATGATCTCACCTTGTTTTTCATGTTAGCCGTTTATGAAAATAGCTATCACAAAATGATAATGTCATCGACACACGTGTGTTAGTTGACCTTATTGAACCGCCAAGTATCCCTCATGAATCCGAAAAGATTTTGGATTCTCATGAGCTTCGCACCAGACATCATGTCAGACGAAAAGTGCTGGTAAAATGGCTAGATAGACCCGAAGAAGGTCCTACATGGGAGAATGTCTCCACACTTAAGAAGCATTTTCCTACGTTTGGTTTCAAGGACAAAAACGATTCTCCAAAGGGGGGGGTAATGTAAGGACATGGTTCCTACGGGCAAGGCCATCGGCACGACCGGAGAGTGTGTATGCTAGGGGGAGGCTATAAGATAGCATGGTTGGGGGGAGACTAGCACACAACATTACTCTGGTCCTTTCATAGCCCATCCACTTCTTGACCTCAGTTGACCCTTGTCTTCAAGCAGGAAGCATATGTGATTGCATCTAGAGAGACACCCTTGCTTCACATCCACCAAAAATATCCCAGAGCTTCTTGGTACTATCCAACTAGGGAACTGGTGGGCTACAGCCCCTTCTCTGCATAAGACCAAAAAAAATCTCAGCCAATTAGATGGACATGAGATCGTGATATGGGAGAAAAAATTTGAAATGGATGAAGAGGGTGAGATGAGGGTGCTGGCTTAAAATGATGAGGATGATGATGGTAGTAATGTGCACGAGGAAGGCCATGGTGTGCCCAAAATTGAGTACTCCTCAGTAATGCTATTGGATGCATCAATTCATATTGACTTATAGCAGTATGAATTGGCTGGCCTTGTAGCTGGAAGTGTTGAGGAGGGTCTGGAATATTTGCAAGAGACTACGTCCGATCGTGAAATTTGGTGGCAATGCCTGGGTTTACCCTACCTCAAGAATTTTCTTGCCAACCCCAATCGTCGATCCCCTTTTCGTCCCTCATTTAATGGTCAATGTTACCTGGTGTTGTGGCATATCAACCAAAGGATTTTCAAGCACATGGTGTTTTTTCAACAGTCAACTATTGCATTAGACAATCGATCGCCAATGTCAACATATTGCATATTGCTACCACATGCCTTTAAAATGCAAGCATGAGCATGGGGGATTTATCTCTCTCTCTCTCTCTCTCTCTCTCTCTCTCTCTCTCTCTCTCTCTCTCTCTCTCTCTCTCCACAAAGGAACCATGAGCTCTTGCAATTGAGAGTTCCATTGAATGGCACTATGTACATGCCATTACTCATTCATGACTTAGTACACAAAATTCAAATAGCCTCACAATCAAGCATGAATAAATGGGAAGTGATTCTCACAAGTCCTCAATCCGCAAAAAACCACTATGGCACCTTATAAGCATGACAATGCCATGAAGATAGACATTGCAGGTGCACGTCCAAAGTAGTTCATTCCAACCTTCATTGCCATCACTTCTACTTTTGTTGCCTCATATAGTAGTGTAGGTCTCGACATCTGACTACACTCTATCACTACGCCTACAACTCAAATTGATGGCCACTTCAATCCGTGGGCCTGAAGAGAGTGAAGCCAGTGAATGCAAGCTTGTGTGTGAAAGTAGTTTTGTCTTGAAGCATGTGTTCAATGGCATGAAGGTTCTTGTTCACCACATAAGCTAACACCCTTGAGTACAACAACCAAATAGTTGAGCTTGGCCTAACACTCTACGTCCTATAACATGAGCAAGCTAGTGTGGCTACAACATGTGCCCATTGTGCAAAAAACATGCAAGGCTTTTGTGATACTCATGTGTGTACAAAGGCAACATGCATGCAAGCTGAGACGAGGCAAGGCTCTATAGGTATTTGAAGCTGGAGTGAGGAGATAAGGGGGTAGAAAGGGTAGTTCACTCAGCAGAGAGAGAGAGAGAGAGAGAGAGAGAGAGAGAGAGAGAGAGAGAGAGAGAGAGAGAGAGAGAGAGAGAGAGAGAGAGAGAGAGAGAGAGAGAGAGAGAGAGAGAGAGAGAGAGAGCTGTGACTCTGAGCTTGCCAAACGCATGTAAGACTTTGAAAGAGAGGGTACACTTGCCTAGAGATTTTGAGAGGGGAGAGAGACTACAATGCTAACTTGAGGGCCAAAAGCTGCATACACAGCCAGGTGTGGCAAGTTGTTGCTTTATCTCCTCTAGCATGTTCACCTCAAGACTCTCATCTCACCAACTCTTGGCTCTGGTTCCCTGCTTACTTCCTCGCTTTTCTCTATTTTCAACCACGTGGCCTTGCTTGAATATCGATCTTCATAATAGAGTAAATAGATAGATTGCCTTGATAAGTTGTTGGTTGACGTAACTAAGTCTCACAACTTGTCAGTGTCAATATCTTTGATATAAGGAACATGTTTCCTTATAGACATGCTTCAAACTAAACAAGTTGAGAAGGCCCAAAGGCCTACTAGTTTAAGGGGAGATTAGGGAGAGTAATTTTAAATACGTGTCCATAATCACATGGAATTTTTGTTGTGATTTAAAATAAAATTTTATGACTCTCTCTCTCTCTCTCTCTCTCTCTCTCTATTTGCTGGCTTTCTATAGAGCTATTGTAGAGTCCAAAATTTCCCAACACTTTGCTTCTGTAGCGCTATAGTTGAGTGTCTCAAAAATTAACAATATGCAAACTAAGAAGATAACGACATTGAGTTGCATGCACTTTGCCTTAGTGAAAATAGTGCCATGTTGTTCTTTTCTGCACTCTTCAAACCATAGCAAGTGCTAGTAAGTTTGAACTCCAACCTTTGCTATAGAATGTCAAGATCACCCACAGATCTCTGTGAAAAATCACCTACTCTGAAGCTTTGAGCCTCACCACAAATTGAAGCTTGTGCACACATCATCATCCAACTCGAGAGAGTTGTTGTGCTTTGATACCACTTGTGAGGTGAGCGGATGCGTCTCAAGTGCAAGTGCAGGAATGTGTGTGCAGGAGAGTGAGAGTTATGTGGGTGGAGTTATTGTGGATAACTATCCATGGCTCTTTATTATGTTTATGTATTAAAAGAATAAGGTTAATCAAAGAGATGGGCGGCACCTAGTGCCCGGCCAGTATGGCCTACACCCGTACCGTCTATGGCATACAAAATCATTGCCAAGGTAGTCGCTCATAGAATTTTCCCCCTCCTAGACAAAGTCATTTCCCCTCATCAGCACGGGTTTATCAAAGGAAGGTCAATACATGACAATATCTTGACAGCAATGGTTGGCATTGAGTATGGAGCCTTCATGATGCAGGAGTGCATTTTAGGCCTACGATAGGATTATGTGGTCCTTCATTGAAGATGTCATGAAATCATTGGACTTTGGGGCTCGCCTTTGTGAACTTATACACACTCTTGGTGTCGGTAGTCAATTTGAGCTCTTATTCAATGATAGAATTGTGGGCTCCTTTGAAGCCAAAAGATCTATCAAGCAAGGATGCCCCCTAGCCCCTACTCTCTTTGCCATTGGGTCGCATCCTCTAATAACAATGCTCAAAGCTGTTGTTGCATGGGGGGAAATTCAAGGTTTTACTTCTCCCGAGAACGACCACCTCCTGGCCAAGATGTTTGCAAATGACTCCCTTGTCTTTTTGAAAGCCTCCCCCTCAATTTCTTAGGAAGGCCCTAGAGATAGTGCAGACATTTGTTGTGGCTTTGGGGTTGAAGTGTAGTATTGAGAAGTCCAGACTAATGTCCCTGACGAAAAGTGACTCATTTGACCCATCGATCTGGTCAAGGGAAATTGTGCCTAAAGGAAGGATTTTTTTGACATTTGGGCACCCCCTTTTGCGAGTGGACATTACACACAAGCACAGGTTCCAGTGGGTCCTAGAGAAGGTCGAGAGAAAAATGAGAAGGTGGGAGTACTCGGGTCACAGTGATCAACTCATTCATGCTTCCTTATATTGCCTTCACCACCCCGCTCCTCAAAATAGCCAAATGTAAAAGGAAGGAGTTTTTGAAACCTGTTAAAAGATTATTGCTAGACCGTTGGTCCAAGGTGGCCTCAAAATTCTCAACCCTGTTGTTCATGTTCAGGCCCTGTGTGCCAAGTTTGTGGTGTCAATCTCAAAACAAGACCAAATCTTGGGCTATCATGAACAAGGATATGATAAACAAGGCAAAACTTGGCTCTGAAGATGGTCAGTGGAAAGGGATTGAGGTGCATGACAAACCATTAGCCCCGAGGTGGTCTAGCCTGAGAGTGGGGGCATCACTGCTGGTGTGAAAGTGCAATAGAGCAACAAGGGTATTGGAATGGGGAGAATTAACCATAAACTTCTAGAACTCAATCTCGCATTGGTCCCCTTGGTTGTCTAAAGTTGCTGGTGCTATCTTGAACCCTAATTGGAGAGAAACTGCTAGAAGGATGAACAATAAAGGACTCCAATGGTTGAGTCTCTTTTGGGATAAAAATAGTAAGTGTTGAGAATCCTTTGACCAAATGGCTGCCCAGTTTCAACTCAATGGCAGTGAGAAGCTACTCATCAACAAAGTTGTAGAAGGCCTGGATAGTATTTTGATGTCGATTTGTGAATCTACTTTTGAGTGGAAAGCATGGAAATGGCCCATGAGTAGCCTATTCTTTAAACCTCATACCAAGAGCATTTACTAAGAGTTAATTCACGAGGCTGATTGGTTTGCCCCTTTGAACACGCAATGGAAGAAACAATGGTTGGAGGCTCGATGGGTTGAGGTCACGAGGAACATTTGGAATCCATAGTGGCCTCATTTTATGAAGATATTTCTCTGGAAGGTTATGTGGGAGGCCTTGCCAATAGGCATCAGGATTCATGCACATAGTATGAGATGTGACAGATTCTCAAAATGCAGATTGGTAGCAAAGATCTTGCCCACCTTTTAATAATTAGAAGTCTAGCAAGAAAGATGTGCAAATGGATACAAAGAACATGGAAGATAGGGTTCTTAGTAGGCCTTCGTGCCTCCTCACCTTGTTTTTTTTCGATACATACTTTGGAATTCTAAACATTTAATGAGATGGACCCTTACAAGCTCTTAGGTGAAAGGACTCTTTCAAAGTGTAAAATCTCAACCACTCAACACTTTATATGCAAAAGTCAAATGCATGCTTAACTCCCTTCTTCGCTAATGCTTGTTTAAAAAGGCCAAAAGTTAAAAAAGAAAATCACGAGGCTCTTCAAATGAAATAGGTGTGCCTAATTTTTGGAAGGGTTTGTTAATGAGAATCTAGGCAGATCCTCCCTTCACCTTGAAGAAAAGGGGGTTGGTAAAAAAAGTGCACAAAAAACAAATAGAATGTGACATTTGTGTGCTGAAGCAATTGGACGCTTCTTTCATTAACAGCAACTTTAAATTTTGGTCTCAAAAGGAGTGATTGATAATATTGAGGATTCAAGAACTATCGTGAAAAGAAAATTTCCACCTCAAAAAATGCTAAAGTATACCAAATAATTGCGAAAAGCAACTTTCAAATTCCAACGATATGATTTATTGTGTGGGGGACAGTGTTCAGGAAAAAGGAGAAATGTGTCTCAGCTTAGTATCCTGCCATTTTCAATTAAAAAATTGTCAGTTGAGGGCCCGAGAAAAAGGAGAAATGCCGCCCCAAAATAGACAAAAATAGTGTGAAAATCTAAAAAAATAGCCTAATTTTTTGAAATCTCCTCTCGAAATAAACAAGGAAAGGAATTTTTTATGTTTAAAAATGATTTTTCCCGAATACTAATGGGGCCTATAAAATGCATCCCGTTACCTAGTATGTTTGGTAGGATGTTGGAGGTGTCTCATTAAGGGGTATTTGCAGGGTAATGCTTTTTTGGCTTTCTAATAGAAGCCTTAGAGCCTAGAGGAGAGTTGTGTTAGGCGTACTTTCAATGTTTTCAATGAACCTTAAATGTCCTTTTGGATTTACTATATTAAATGGGTCCTTTTTTCCTTGCTAAAAAGGCCTTAAAGAACAAGAAATTAAGGACTACATTTATAGGAGTTTGTTCCTCTGAGTCCTGATGTGAATTTAGTATAGTCCTGATGTGAATTTAGTATTGACTTTATGAAAAAAAATTACTATTTTTCTTTGTGAAAGAGTGGTTTCATTTACCATGATTTTCTTTTAATATTTTTATTTGTGAAAGAGTGCTTTCATTTAAGGACCTAATACAATTCTATCTTATTAAGCTATTTTATTATTTTCTATTCTTTGTAGACCTATTTTTGGGCTACATAAGGAGTCCTTAGTGAATGGTGGATTTTTGGGTGCAAATCTGGACCATTGGCAAAAGCTTGTCGATTAATGCCACATGACAAGCTTACGATAATTTTTTTTAAAAAAATTAGGGCCTTGTGAGAGGGTGTTGACATTCGTTTACCTCTATCTTTAAAGAGGGACATTGAGTTTTGTGTCAAACATTATTTTTTATGCCTTTGGAATATATTGTAATGTAAATAGTTTATTGTTACACTTTTTTTCAAAAAAACATAATATTGTATTGTGACACTACATGTTTAGAAAATAAAAGTGTCACTTCCTATTTTCCAAAAAAGTTTTTTTATCAGGAAATTCTTGTCAATAGCCTTATGTAGGCCATAGTGAATTTTCACCTTGTTTCTTATGCACTCAATAAAATGTTCTTTTGTTTTAAATTATCAATGGGTCCTTTTATTTTGTTGTTTTTATTTGACTTCCTTTTCATTCTATTTTGTTTTACAATGCCAATGTGGACATTTTATGTTGTTTAAGTGGGAACCTTCGTAATATATAAGAAATTTGTGATTTATATATATAATGGACAATATGATTTTATATTAAAACCCAACAAATATGACATGCTCCCCATAAATCTCTTCCCCTCTTAACTTCAGCATCCTTTGTGACTCTCATCACCTTGTTATTTCACCTTTCATTTCACAACTTTTTTTCCCCACAAAAAACTAAGAATGGTGAGTAGATTATAGTAGCAAAATCATAGAATTACAAATTCCTGTCATGCTCGCCACCACAGGCTGTGACATCTTAAACTAATCAATCATAGATCGGTTGATAGGGGAGCCACATCGACGATGGATGGGTCCTCATCATTACCTATTCAGGTCAATCGTCCAGGGTCATGTTCCACTCATCAAAGTCCATGTGTTTCTCGATGGCGATGATAATCCCCTTGCCAAGTTCACGAATTATTTCAGTGAACTTAGCAGCTTCCATGGTGTTCTCAAAGATCCGGCAGTTCCTTGCCTTCCATACATGTTTAAAGTAGCAAAATCTCACAATTTGAGTTGGGATGAGCAGAGCATGGCTCTTAAACTCCTTCCCTCCTAAGAAGAGATCATTCTTGAAAAAAATCCTATTTTCCAAGTCTTTTTGACCCATTTGCAAATCTTTCCTGCAAAGCCACATATTGTCGAGCATTCCTTAAAGAGGTGGGGGAGGTCTTCAAAAGCTGTTCTACATTGGAAGCATCTATCTGGACCAATCCCCCTGATGCGGATCTTCACCCCGGTTTGCAAAGCTCCCATAGCAACTTCCATAAGAAAACCTTCATTCCATGAGACCACTTTGGGTGCCAAATGTTCTGCACGAGTGTCTCCCACCTTGACTCCGCCGGCCACTGCTTGGCCCACTGCTTGTTCAGCGGCGGTGAGAACCAATCCTTCAAAAACATAAGAGAGAGGCACACTTCCTTAGTTTGTGGTTTAAGGAAATGTCTGTTCTTGGGCCAGTGACATGCTTTCCACTCAAACTTGGACTCACATCTCGGCAAACACCACCACTTAAGCTGTTCTAGGGCTTTTCTCAACAAAAATCTTTTGGCCCCACTGAGGTTAAATTGGATGGCTAGCTGGTCCGTTCCTTTCCAACCATTATTGTTGTGATCCCAAAGTTGGTCTATGGCATGTTGCCTTTGTTATTAATCTTTCTTGCTACTTCCCTCCAAAAAGGGGTCAGAAGGATGCTTCCAGCCTTAGAGAGCCAAGGGGACCAATGAGTTATAGACTTGTGAAAATACCTTGACATTCCAAGGATTCAGTTTTTGCTCTGTTGCATTTGCAAGCAAGCTCACCAGTTATCCCCCACAGCTTGGAGTTATCCATCATAGCCTTAGCCATAATAGCCTAAGCTTGATCTTGCTTTGCGAGTGCCACCACAAACTTTGCACACTGAGCTTTTGCATGGGTGCTAGGGTTAAGAATCCCGAGAGTGCCTTGCTCCATAGGTCTCACAACTATCTTTCATTTAGCCCATTGCTAGGGTGTCGATTCTTTAGTGTTGTTCTTCCATAGAGATTTCTTCACTGGTTTCAAAAACTCTTTCCAATTGCTTTTGGCTAGCTTAAGCAATGGACCATTAAAAGCGATATTAGGAAGCATAAGCGAGTTGATTACCTTCACTCTACTCAAAAAGGGGAGGAGCATGTACTCCCATATCTACATCTTGTTCTTGATCTTCTCCATAACCCAAGAAAAACTTTGCTTGTGAGTTATGTCCACCCCCAGAGGGGGCTCCCAGGTGCCAAAAAATATTCCCTTTAGATACTATCTCCCCGCTCCATATTGACGGATCAAATGAGTCGTTCTCTCTCTCTCTCTCTCTCACACACACACACACACACACACACACACACACACACACACACACACACACACACACACACACACACACACGAATCTGGATTTCTCAATACTACATTTTGATCCTGATGCTAAAGCATACGTTTGCACAATTTCAAGAGCCTTCTTGATAACGTGGGGGCATGTTTTGAGAAAAAGCAGGGAGTCATCCGCAAAAAGCTTTGCCACTTTAGTTGGTCATTGTTGGGCAGAGTCAAGCCTTGAATCTCCCCTTTAGCAGCATTGTCTTCAAATAATGTTACCAAGGATGTGATCCCACCAATGGAAAAAATTAAAGGGGCAAGTGGGCAGCCTTGTTTAATTGATCTCTTGACCTCAAATGCGCCCACAATTCTCTCATTGAAGAGTAGCTCTGATTGGCTACCACCACCAAGGGTGCTGACTAGCCGGCACATGCGTAGCCCAAAGCCTAATGTCTTCATGACATCTTCAATGAATGACCATGTGATCCTGTCATATGCTTTATCTAGGTCTAGATGCAACATGATACATTCTTGCTTAGTGACATGAGCATAGTCAATGCCGATCATTGATGCCAAAATGTTATCATAAATGGGATAATTTTATAGACTACCAAAATCATCATTATGGGGAGCCAATGCTTCACCTGGGAGCAGCATACTTGTTTGGGGATAGGCTTAATGAGGCCTCTTTTAATGCTTAAGTCCATGACTCCATCAACCAAGGCTCTGCTAGCCATTCGTGTGATAGGGGACTTGAGATCATCCCAAAATTCTTTGAAGAACTATAGGACCTTTCTTTGCCCAATGTAACTCGAAAGAGCATTCGTCTTTAGTGAAGGCCTTCTCTAGGAAGTTGGCTTTAGAAGGGGATATCATACTTTTGACGCTCCCAAGAATAGTAACTCTGGCATCGTGCACTTAATAGGAGCGGAGCTTGTGCTGGCCTATGATCTGTCTCAGGTGGTCAATCATAAGATGAGCCATTTCATTAGGATCCTTAGCCTCCCTTCCATCCACCTCTGTAAGCAAATGTACGAGGCCCTGATTCCTTTTAACTTTAAGAGCCCTGAACAAATGTACATGGTTGGCCTCCTTTGGCTAGAGAAAGGTTTCTCTGGAGAGGATTCTGACAGTCCTTACCTCCTCAAGTTGGAGATTTGATAATTCCACTTTAGCTTGAAGCCATCTTTTGTGCTTGGCTTCTAAGGCAGACCCTTCTTGCTTTTTGATGGTCAAGAGCTCAAAGCGAGCTGTTTAAGACACTCCTCCTGATATTTCTTCCTTCTAGGACCAGTAGTTTTTATTGCTTTTTGCATATTCTTGGTGAAAATATCCCAGGCCCTTGGGATACCCGAGTCCACATCTTTTCGAAGCTTGCTCAAAACTTTGAGGGTTAGGTGTTTGAAGAGTGGGTCTTAAAGAGGTGAGCCCCCTTAGAGAGTAGCTTTTTAGATCCTTGGGGTCACTGATCTTCTCCTTTGGTTTTCTTAAATTTAATGCTTAAAGGTAGGTGATCCGACATACAATGAGAAGTTAGCATCTTCAATTCAAGCCATGAGGACAGCCAATCGGCTTGATGAGAGCAATAGCAGCGGTCCAGTCGAGATGTCGTGACGGCATATTGAAGGCTGGTGTATGTGAACCCAGACATGCTACTCCATGGGTCTACCTCCCACATATCTACCAGCGTCCATTTCTCATAGAGGTTTAGCCATTTTGACCTTTCTGATCCAGTTAGTATGTTTGATGCCCCAGTTTTATCCTTTCTCTTCTCTACCATATTGAAGTCTCCCAAAGCTTGGCTCTTTCCTTCGCCAAGCAATGTCCATATATATTGATCATAGTGATATGATGATCCCCCCATTTTACCTTAACTCCTAGAGCTCTCCCTGATGAATGATTGAACTCAACTTTCTGCTCTAGATCTCTGTCCACCACCGAAAGCAAGCCACTAAATCCATTTACGCCTTCTCCGTAGAAGGCTAGTTTTGTTCCCACATCTTGCCTTCTCTTGCTAGCAGAATCCAGGTAATGCTCTTGGATAGCCCAGTAGTTTATGCCCTTGCCTTTTTTTACTTCTTCACAAAAGAGAGATCTCTTTCTTTGGATCTCGATGTAAGGTCTTTGGCACCCTTGGAGAGGGGATTCCCATGGAAAGGATTAATATCATGACATTTTGGTCATAAATAAAAAGTTTCTATTTTTGGTAGTTTTTCCACTTTCAACGAGCTAATGATGAATATATTGATGTAAGCTTTCAAAAATGAAAAGTTTAGTTTTTTATCACTTTTATCCAAATATAGTAAGTTTTGAGGTGCTTAGACGCGATCGTTTTGACTAAATCTACCCCGACCTGAATTTCCATAAAAATAGATGTCTGCTCCAAAAACTGCTAAATAAAATAGGTGCGTGCATCTGACACCTTAGCTTGTCATCCTCAAGCTTGTCTTTTTATAGAAACTTTTAGAATTAAATTCTGATAAGCTAAGCTCATTCTAAACAATTAATTTTCATCCCAGTGTTAATAAACTTATTCCTAAGTCTAAGGTATGTATGTGTATTCATGTGCATGGACATGTATGTGCATGTGTATGTATGTCCATGGATGCCCTTAAATGACCCATAGCCATGGACCCATATCTTATGGTATAGTTGACTATAAGCATGGGTAGGTACATGAGGTGTATCACCCAAAAGGGTAAAGAGGGACACCTCTAATGACTAAGCGGGAGCTTGTGACACCTCCACACACTCATTTAGCAAGAGGGGGAAAGTAGGGGAGGTATGGGGCTGATTTGAGCAATAACACCTCCAAATCTCTATATAAAGGGCATTCCCACTCATTTTTTACACACTTGAACACACATTGGAGATAGGGAGACTTTGTTGTTGTGGCTACTCGTTGGTGACGCTTCTACAACGACTTGAGGGATCAAAAACTCCTAGGCACAATCCGGTAATGTAAATTTGCTGCATCAATTCACTTCTACATCAATATTCTCTTCTCTTTTGGAGGATTCCCAATCTACTACTACCATTCTTATTCTTATCTATTTAAATATCGTTGGGTTACAGTGGAAACTCTACTTATTATACTCTAATCTATGATTCCTCAAGATGTTGCAAGATGGAAACAATCTAAAGCATGTGTTTTTTCTTGTAAATTCATGATTATGATGCTCGTTATGCACTCAATCGTGTCGACATACACAAGTCTCTTGTTCAAATTTGCACTAAAATTTAAGAGAAAGGAAGCTAAAAATCAATCATCATTTACTTGTGGTAAGTGAGGTGCATAACCTAAACTTAGTATGCATTAATATTTCCATATTATGGTCATCCACAAATGCATGTGAGTGAGAGTATTGCATGGGTTATAGTGGATGTGTATCATAAGACTATGACAGAATTAATCAAAGCATATGTTGAAGAAATGTATGTCATAACCATAAGTTGCTGGTATTGAAGCACTTAAAATCAATTACCTTACTTCCATTGGGTTCTTTACACATTAGTTTTCAAACTTATCAAGTTAAGTTAAGTATCTAGTAGTGAGGATGGCACCCAAGAGAACTCGCTATGGTGGATCACTTGATCAACGAAACCGGAACTAGTGATGGTAAAGGCAAAGGAAAGGCCTCGATGAATGAGGATGTGCCACTTATCTCACAAAGTGATGTTATTGCTCAAGAGTAGGTAGGAAACTTCTTTTTTTTTTTTCCAATGCATCATGAGTAATTAGGAAAGAGAAAACTACCTAAACATTGGGTCATTCCCAATTCGACACCGCGTCAATTGAAATTGTAAAAATCCTTTAACTTGTATTAATATGGAAGGACTATTTGAGGATATACTATCTAAATTGGGAAAGAAATGTTTGCCTAGGAAGAACTCTCTCAACCTTATTTCATTTTATTCCAATATTGATTTAGTCTGAACTCCCCTTTGATCACAGGGAGGTAGCTCACGTTTCTACACAGGAGCCATGCATTTCTATGCATAAAGTTGATCCATTTCTATGAGACAACTTGGTTTATTTCAATAAAAGGTGGCACACCGAAGAGTTACTCCAAGGGGTGTAGTCCACTATTGGTTGTATAAGCATCCAATGAAAACAGAGGGAGTAAACATCCGCTAGAAGAAGTTTCTACGATTTCGGAGTATTGGAATATAATGAAGTAATGTTGTATGTCAAGTTTTTATTTAGGAAAAATTGTTTTGGTGCCGCTTTGATAATGCTTGAAGGGTTGTTTTAAAAAACTTGTGATGGGAACCCTTAAAAGAAATTTTGTGTATGAACAATCATGTGGTAGTATTAGAAAACAAGCAAAACAATGTGAGTGTGGGGTGGAAAGTGGGGACTGGCTCAGGTTGCTAGTCAAGGATGGGTGGTCTCGATTAGTCGAGAAACTCACCACTCCCTCTTGTTAGGAGAAGAAAAATTAGAGACTCGTTATGCCAAGAGTCAAGAAGTCCCAAATATACGTACCCTTGAAGCTATGGGGAAAAAGGTATTTGGTTTTTCTCTCTTTTGGAAGGTGAGGATTAGGGACGTATAAAATTCTTGTATTACTTCATGCTTTTCCTACAAGATAGGTCTAGGAACCCTCTTCAATGGTTCACACTCAAGTTACTTTGTGACAAGAGGCCGTCCATTGGAAATCAATTCCTTCTTGATTATGTTTTCTCAAGCGATTATGACCTAGCGACCTATTAGGTACCCTCTAGTTGCCAAAAGGTTATGGTAATAGGGTGGGGACCTCACACTTGATCCCCTTTACATTCCATGAATGGATTACGAGCTCTTCCGTTATTGAGAGAGGGGCACAAACTCCTCTGCCTCCTCTTCTTACATACTCTCTTTCTTATTGTGCTCCACCATAAGATCAATCATCTTCCCCTCGATAACATTGAGGTTTTTTGGGTTGGCATTTCAAAGCACCTCAAAGATATTGTCAGAGGACTTTCTTCACCTTCCCCACCCCACGTGCTTGGGATTTGAAACGCTTGCAGGATATGTTAGAGACCTTGTGCCATCCTTCTCCTTTCTTACTAAGTATGGGCGATACAAAAATCTTCTGAACCAAGGGGGATGATGGTTTTTTTTTGGGGCAGTGGATGTGAAACGGTATTTGGGGTAGACTTTTGTGGGTTTCTATATGTTTCTTGATGTTACCGCGTCAAAATTTTCCTGCCCATCTTCTTGTGTCTTCTCGACAGCCTTTTGCGGAGTCTCCTCTTCATTGGTATGTGACAGGCTTGACATTCTCACCAGCTATTGAGCCTCCAGTCATCATGGAAGCACCACGGCATGATCTAGCAAGTGCCCAAACTTGTTACACTTAATGTACTCCTCAAAGAAGGTGCCAAAGTTCAGAGGGATGACCTTGAGACCAGCCCCAACATTCACGACAAGATTATTGGGTTGGGGCTTTCTAAGATCCCACTAGACAACTTGATATGTCCTGACCTTTCTTGCATTCTATTATTTTAGAATCCCAAAGTGAAGCTTCACCTTTTTTTTTTTGCCAAACAAACAATAGTGAGTGGAGAATTACATCAAAGATATATCAAAAAGTATAATAATAGCCATGCTATCACCAAGATATGGCATCCACCAACACCCACGTCCACAAAGCCATATACAATAGTTAATGAAGGGTGTCACCCTGACACAAAGTGTGAGAAACTTGGGGTTGCCACCACAGAGAGAGCTCTACTACTGCAATCCCCTTGCCCACCAAGCCACTTCAAGGAACATAATTTCGAGAGAAGAACCTACCAACCACCATACCCTAGCTCCAGCTACGAGCCATCACCCCATCCAACAGCGGCTTGCTACACAAACAAGATAATACTTTTTCTTCTTTTTCTTTGCCCGACTAGTGCTTCTCGTAGAGCCAGCCACATTCATAATATGGTTTATGAGATCAAGCTTCTGGTCCTGGATGTCTTGGACCGTAATGTCGGGCTTGGGAGTCTCAGTGGTTGCCAAAACCTCAATAGACGGTCTGCTAGGTGAATCTAGTTTCTCTTTCATCTCTTCTATTGGGAAGTTTGTCCCTTTAACCACCTCCTCGAGAGTCATTTCGCGATTGCTAGTCTTTTTTTCAACCTGGTGTAGCCCACAGGAGACACCGCATCCCTGGTGACACGCCTCCAAGTTGACCTAACCACTGGATTGCAGACATCTCCTGTCTCGGGGTAGTCCCTAGAAAAGTAACTAATTCTGTGATATTCATAGCAGGCATTTGGAAGCGTGGTAAACACGAACTCTTGTCGAAAGGCACCAAATCTACCCATATTAATATCCAGATATTTGGGAACGGCCTACTCATGTTCCACAGTATACATACATTTATATCCAAGCCTGATCTAACCCGTGCAACTTCAGATAACAACAGTCAGCCTAGCTAGCAACTATAGAATCAACATGGTCATGTAGCCACGTAGGAAGCCCTTGAGGGTAACCCACTGTTGGACGGATACGTCGCGACGAACGTCAACATAGAGAGAACTAACCTAACATATAATGTCAGCTAAGGATGAAGCTCGACCCGCAGGAGCGTGGAAGCAAGCAAAGGGTGTCAAGCTCTACTCGACCGACTAATGACTACTTCCTACAGAGATATCAAATCTACATGCCATCGGTTCTGTGAATGTGAGAGTCTCCTATGATGCTACCGCAAGCCAAAAGCCCATTAGACGTTCTCGAAACGTTACGAAACTTGAGGGATATCCTATCAACACCAATAGGCCCCTCTCCCTAAGGTCCGTGACCAAAAAAACATACCCAATACCCTCCGTGCAGAAAACGCGAAGGATGTCTGGCCGGTTTTTGCAGGTCGACGTTTCCGAAAACTAAAGTGTCTAATGTGTAGCTCTACTCGCTCTGATTGCGTGGATATGCTGAAATTCAAAAACGGACAACACTTACTCACCGAAACTCCAAAGTAGCTCGCGGGTGAATCTGCCAAAACACAGACGAACACGCGTGATGTAAGCATCAACGCGTAGCTCTCCTCGTGGGCAACACACTGCTGCTCTCCGTTTGCAATTCTGACCACCGTAGCTTTTGTAGCACACACACACACACACTCTCTCACTCTCTCGCAGTCTCCCAATGACACAGAAGATCAGATTATTAGAAGTCTCTTTACAGAGATTTAGGTTTTGGCTTATATACTAAGCCTTAGAAAACCTAATGTCCGGCCAAAATGACATGATTTGTCCCTAGGCTTCTATAGAGCTTAATTACAACACTGTGAGCTGGCTTTGCTCATCCAACAAGCATCTCTGGCCAAAATACAATTGCCGACTTGAAATATGAAGTTCCCGTAAACATAACAAAAGTGGCTGTAATGGCTCAAAATGATAATAATGGGATATTTGATGATGTCCATGAGCTTGTATCTTCACATTACAACATCCATCTTCGTCTTCATCACTTCATCAGCATCTTTATTTGGAATCTTTAGAGAATCTTTGAGGAATCTTCATGGAATATTTGTGGAAGCGTTGTTGAAAGGTTGACCTTTCAACACTCTCCCCCTCCGAAGTCTTGTCGTCCCCGACAAGACCCTATGTCTGCAGTGGCCTTGGCGAGTGCTTCATGTTTTGGTGTTGGTTGAAGCTTTTGTTGTTGCAGTTGCTTCTACCAGATGCTTTGTATGTTGTAGAGTTACCTTTTTCTTGTACATGTAGTGTAGTTGAAGCCATAGCTCTCCCCCTCCGATTGGTTGTTGTAGCGTGAATAGGTTGAGTGAGGTTTGTTGTTGCATCAAGTCTTTACCATGGCAGCTCTATATTGCTTGTTCTTTGGCTACATCTTGCATGTGTACCTGTAATCTTGAAGCCTTTTTGAATTGTTTTTGGGCCGCTCCCCTTGGATCCTATAGTTGATGAGCATGTAGTTGTTTGGGGATGTCGTTGGTGTGCTTTTCTGTGTTTTAATAAGAAAAATAGTAAAAATAAAATGTGGCGTATATTACAAAATGAAGGTCTTGGATACTTGGATAAGACTAAAGGGAAAAACCCAGTGGGAAAAAATGCCTTCAGTCACAATTAAATGTCAGGCTATGTATTGATGTAACCGAGTTTTGTTGAGTTAAAGTACTTATGGCCGTATGGCTACTATTATTGACTGGATATACATTGGATAAGTGTAAGTAGCTTGAAGTCAGACTCGTTGTTGTTGAGAAAATGCTTATGAAACCTGTTACCGCTTCGTCATCGTCACTTTGTTGTGTAAGTGCATGGGTGGAACACAAATCGTGTCAAATGCAAACGCCCAATGATGGGACATTATATATTCTTGCACAACTAGATGCATGGGAAACAATATGCGGTGCGAGAGGAGTTTGAATGGGTGCTTCCAGGAGTGAACGTAGCTAGAGAAGCAAAAATATATTTGACTTCAAGAGCTGCCGTTACTCACAAGAAGGGTTTTTGTCGACGAGGTTTTTTTACTCTCCTCACTGTGTTCATGTGCATGAGTGTTTTTTGGACTACTCTACCACTCCACCATTTAAAATAGTAGACTTCGACTCTTATGCTCACCTATTCAGCATGAGCGACCCCATTTTACAATATATTCAACTCTTCCAGCTTGAGCTATAATCTAATATCTAGACTCATAGACCACAAAAAATATTAAGACATGAAGCTTGGGTCTGACGCTTGCTCATTTAGTGGCTCAGCTGTCCGACTCTTGATTCTTATGCCATGATTTTTATGGCGACTTGACTTACTCTCGGGAGCTTTTGACGAAGAATAGGTTTTGAAATTCAAAACTCCCATCCTCGAAGAGAGGATTTGTAAAGGACCATACTGGCAATATTGGTTTCTTTTGCCATACCTAGGTGACCTTGGTTGTCAAAATTTCTTTTTGTTGTTGTTGGTCCCTTGGTTGAGAAGATTGGCTCGCTCCATTCTCCGTAACACTTTGTCTATCATGTCTTGACATTTCTTGAGAGCTAGAGATGACTTCAATCTTCTTCGGTATGTGTGGTTCTTTTGGCACCCATTTGTATCTGCATCGTGTGATTAGCGTGTCTTTGCATATATCCTTTGCCTGGACTATGACATTGTCCTTGATTTTGCCTTCCGTGAAATTACGATTATCTTCAAGCTGAAGTCGTCTGATTGAAGAATGTTTACCTGGCATCTTTGGTAGCCAGATTGTCCGATTTCCTTGATAGTAACCTTATGCTTGAAGAATTGTAGATGGCACTTCCCATGATGTTTTTGATATGGAATTGAGATGTACAAGAGTGCCATTTTTGGGATTATTTATCGATGAAGTCCTATGTTGGTATGAAGGCCAGCTGGATTTGAAATTTCCTGCGTACCTTTGGCAAGCCTTGTTGGTTGGTCTTCTTTGGCGATATAGATATGAGCTCTGTTGCTTTTGGGGACGCTTTTTGAAACCTTTATCCACCACATAAGCCGAGGTTTGTGGTTTTGGTAACCAAAGTTTCTTTTGACCCTCAGAATAGCCTTGCTCTGCTAAGCTGTAGTGGGAGGCTATCCATCCCATGTGTTTACCTTTCGTCAATTGGCTAGGATCATTTATCCATATTGGATCCTTGACCTTTATTTCTTCAGCTTTAATGTAGACCTTTGAAAACCTTTGGCGGCTGTGATCTCGCAGTGTAGGGTATTTCGGTTGAAAGATTTTCTTTGGAGTCTGTCTTTCATGTGGAAGCATGTGGTTAGTTGATGTCGAAGCTCTGTCTTGAACTTTTTGGGGCTGGATTGAAGACTCTGATTTAAGGGGCTACTTCTGTTGATAGGACATTTGTGGGCTCATTTTGGCTTTGCCTTTGTCGGAAGCCGATAATCTTGGAGCAGTAGTAGGCAGGATTTCTTGAGAGCTAGTCGTGATGACCATTGTTGAAAATCCAGGTTCTTCTGCCAATGTTTTTGCCCAGTGCTTGGACAAAATCAAATGTGTACTCATTTTGGAGGAATCCACCACTAGGAATTTGTCTTTGATTACCTTTGACCGTAGTGTAAGGGTAGCTTTTGCAATCCCTAAACTTGTGACGGCTATTCCATGTGATATAGGAACCTGTACCTGAATTTCATACAGTTCTGGCTTACCTAGAAGTAACCACAGCCCATAAGACATGACATTAGTCGTGGCACTGCAATTTATGTCTGCTTTAAAGTTGAATTTCAGTTTCTCATACACATCCAACGAGAATTTAATCTTCTTGTTGGCTGCCAAGTAGGTGATGTCCTCGTTGCTTTCGGTACCTTTCTTGGACTTTTGTGCCTTGAAGGCTTTGTCATCCTCTTGTATGTTGAACTTCTTTGTCATTTGACTGGTTGTAGAATGTCCCAAGTGCTTACTATCTTCTGCTGTAGCTGCTTGTTGGTGTTCATTGCTAGTTTCTGACTGTGACGCCTTGATTTTTGATTTCAGAATCTCTCTGTCACTATTTACTTCTTCTAGCACTTGAAGGTCATTCAATGGTGACTTTTCTTCTTGGAAATGTTTTGAAGCTTGTGTAGCAGGATGTTGAGGTTGACTCTCTTCTTCTGATGCAATGGTTGCCGTGGCCTTTGGTTTCCATTGTTCCATGGGTTTTTGTAGAGTCTCTTCTCGAAAATATTCATTCATATCCTGTATTGCTTGTCCTTGGTAATCAATCTTGGACTCAGTCATTTCCTGTTCTTCTGTGCATTCTATGTCTTCAGTTACATCTTCTTTTAGCTTCTCATACTCTTTGATTTGTTCAATCACCAATGAAGAGTCCACAGTAGAGAATTTATTTGGTAGACTTTCAGCTTCATCCATTAATTCTATTTGCATGTCTTCCACTTGTGACGTGGCACTAAGATTTTTTGTTACCTCTACCACCTCTTCTTGTGTTGGCTCACTATCGTCAAAATCTTCGCTTCTTTTGCTCTTGAACCTTGAACTACGAGCTTCATCTTCATCACCTTGTGGATGCTTTGACTTGTCCTCACTGAGGTTCCTTAAACGATCTTGAATCAGCTGATTCAATTGATCTTTTTAGAAAGCCTGATTCTCTATGATAATGTCGTTGACACCCTTGACTTCAAGTAGCCGTGTCTTGAGCCTATCTTTTGTGCTCTGCGACAAGATCTGCTTCTTTTCCGGAGATCTTGTTGGGGATTGTTGGTTCCGTTCCCTTGTTGTCACTGTCTGAACTTTGCTTTTGGCTTGTCTTCTTTCCATGTAGAGCTTTGCTGGGCAGTCCTTCACTAAATGACCAATGGCACATTGGTCTCAATATGGTGTTATCTCAACATTTGCACCCTTTGGACAAGGCAGCTCTCCATAATACTGCTGATAATGGTTTCCTGTGGTATCTAGATACAGATATGACCTCTTCTTTGCATGCATGAACCTGTAGATTACGACTAACTTAGGTGTATCCAACTGGCTTTGTCTCTTTATCCTTCATCGTCTTGTCCTTGAGAAGCTGAAAATAGCTTCGATTATTGCTTGCATACAAGATCAAATCACTATCCATGCTTTCTAGCAGTTGTAATGCTAATTCTTCCATCTGCATGTGGTCTTTGACGTGGGGCTTCTGCATAGCCTTAGGGCTATGTTTCCGAGTTGATTTTGGCAAGTTCTGCACCGAGGGTGAAGATATAACCGAATCTTTGTTTTCCGTTTCCTTGGATGGTGCTTTTGGACGGGGTCCAAGTATGTGACTTACAGGTTGCCCACAATTGCTAAACTCATCCATATTTTTCACATCAGCTATTTCATAGTGCCTATCGTATTTGTCGACCACAATGACATCTTGACCTGACCTTTTACATTGGGCATTGTGAATTTCCAGTGGTCTCTCCTCCGGCTCGGCATCTTCCAATGCTTCTTGAAATTCCACTTGGGCTCCTGAAAAGGACACTGCTTCTTGTAAAACTGGACTTCTTAATCCCGCTCTTGAAGAGATAGGGTCTCTTTGTTGAGTTTGAACTCCACCCATCTGAGAGGGTTCCATATCTGATGTTGGCATCTGTTCAATGCCTGATGATATGACTTGTTGTGCTCTCTTAAGTAGCTCTTGAGACCGAGCTAGTTCTTTTTGAAGTTGGGCTATCTTCATAGCTGGTACTTCTTGTGCTGGTGCGGTGCACGAGACTTGTACCGTGTCTTTCCATGTTGTGCCTTGTGTGTCATGTGGTGTGTCACTCATTTCTGCATTGACAACTGTCGTTGTTAATTCTTCCAAGTGCGTAGTTAGAGGTAAACCCATGACGAGATGATATACATTACCACCTTTAGACATGTAGTCTTCTCCTCTTGAGACAAATGCTTCTGCTGTAAAGTAATGATTGTTTTCTACAGGAACTTCCTGACTTGTGACAGCTCTATAGTATCGACCGTCTTCGTCTCCATAGAGGGTACCAATTTTTCGTTTTCCATCTTGTGCTTTGTACAGAAAAATACTTGGAGGTTATGAGTAGAGTTCTGTAAGTTGATCCTTGTACAACATTTCTATCTCATTGTCGATGTATTTTTCGTGCTTCATGTAAATTGATCCCAGACAGTCTTCCATGAAATCTGGATGTGGGTGTAGTACATTATTCGCTGTTTCAACTTCCACATATTGAGATGTCCGAGTTTCCTCTGTATCTTTCTTTGTCTTGATGTACAAATTCCGATTGACATCTTCATAGCATGGCAATCTTTTGTAGTGGCCAATCAGATAAATCCAAATTTGCTCTCTTGTAATTTTTGTGGATGTACTTGAAGCTTCATCTCGGCTGGTCTGATTCCTTTGAGACGCCATTGCTTTCGTCTTGACTCCCTTGTTGTATCTGTTCGGTGATAGCTCTAATTGCTTGCCTCAATGCTAATAAAAATTATTAGCACCCTTGTGTCGGTCTTTTTCGCTTGAGGTTCTTCGGCTTTTGTGGATGTCTTACTCTCTGAGTTTTCTGAACTGGGCTTTGCTTGAACTTCTTGGCTCCCTTGCTTGCCAAGGCTGATACTGACTTGTCTGGATGCTTGCTTTGCCTAGAGCTTTTTAACAGGCCTCGATCTAGTGGAAGCACTGTGATAAGTTATGCAACTTACCACTATACTGCAACGACTTCTCCCTTCGTAGCGATTCTTGAGTCGAGCTAGCCTGTGTTCACTTTAGCACACAATCTGCAAAATTCTATTTAGCTGGCAAACTTTTTCACAATGAATGCAAAAATTCTTGATGTACCCTTGACGGCCACACTTGTTCCTTGAGCTCGGAAGTGACTTTCAAGTTTGCTTTTAGCTGAACTAAACTTAAGCTAGCACAAGAGAATTATGCACAAGTCGCAATGATATGCTAGCAAAAATCTTGTGTTAAAGTTCTCCAAAACTTGCGACTGTTGTTGCAAAATCAAGAGTCCTTGTGTATGGTCTTACTGCTACCAGATTTGTGTATGGACGCTCAAATTTTACACTAGGCCGTAGTTAACTTATACACCTTTCCGCGGGAGACCAATGGTTTTCCCAAAAGATAATTTCAATCTGCTAACTTAGCAGTCTTCAAAAACCGTGACTGTTTTCTCACAATTCTTTCGAACTGTTGGTTTTAGACACCCCTGACTTCCGGATGCATTTTGAGGCCTTAAACGATGTTTTTTTCAAAGTTGAACTAAATGGTTGCCATGGGCATCATTTTGTTCAAGTTCTGCTCTAAGATTTGTAGTGTCGCTCTCAAGCTACGTTTTGATATAAAAACTTTTTCGATCCGATACCGTTTGTGAAAGTTATGGCCAAAACAGTGAATTGCAGTTTAGAATGGTAAAAATGAGTCCAAATTCAATTTTGAAAAAAGATTTGGGATCTCTGTGAGACTGTGAACACTCCTGTATGGTCGGAATTACAGTTGGACCCTAAAACTGGCCTAGCAACATCCTACGCGTAGGATGTCTATATGCTCAAAATTTAACAAAATTTGGTCCAGAGACTCCCCTTAAGTCTAGCAACACAATGGTATGCTCAGAATTTTATTTGGACCTAAAAATGGCCTTGAGACATCCTACGTGTAGGATGTATTTTTGCTCAGAATGACCTGAAATTGTCACCCCAGCTTCTCCTTGATGTGATGATCACAGTGGTGTGCTCATAAGTTGGTTTGGAGTCCTGAATCAAGCTAGAGACATCCTACGCGTAGGATGTCTAACTGCTCAGATTTTGTCCAAACTTGATCCCAAGATTCTCCTAGTGCTCAACAACCCAATGGTATGCTTAGATTTGAATTTGGATGCCAATAGGTCAAGATTTGGGCTGCATAAGCTTCTAGTGCACTCCAAGAGTAGGATGTCTGACAATTCTTGTCTTTGCTTGGTAAATAGGCCAAACAAGGTCCAAATTCACTTTTGAAAAAAGTTCTGGAATCCTTGAGACACTTAGAACCTCCCTATATGGCCAAAGTAGAATTTTGACCACTTTATGACCCTGGAGACATCCTACGCGTAGGATGTGTCTTTTTGCTCTGTTTCGGCTCAAACTTGCACTATAGCTTCCCCTTGATGTGCTAAGCTCACAACTACTTTTACTTTTTGATTCTGACACCTATAGGTTGGTCAAATGATCAAGAATCTGATCCAAAAGCCTGATGTCTATTCTGATGAATCCCCAAGTCAAATCAATTCCAAATTGGACCAAATTTGCCTAGGAGGCTTATCTAAGGCTATATGACAGCATGGTATGGTCAAAAGAGAATTTTGGTCTCAGAATCATGCAATAGACATCCTACGCGTAGGATGTCTTTTTGCCCAGAATGAACCCAAACTTGAACCAAAGATTCCCCTAGTCTTCAGCAACGCACTGGTATGCTTAGATTTGAGTTTGGATGTCAAAATACCCCAAAACTAGCTATTCTTGCCTTTTGTCCGTCCAAAAACACTAAAGTCTATTCAATCTTCACTTTCACTGACCCAAATGAGATGAAATTTATCACATGCACTCAATACAACATTTAGAACATGCCTTTGGAGTCATCCTATGGTTTAGTCTCAAAATTAGGCCTTGGACACAATTTGGGTAGGATGTCTGGCAATTCTCGTCTTTTGGCTTTGATCTGTCAAAATTTGGTCAAATTTTCACATTCCAGGTGAAAATAGGGTAGAACCTACCTTCTAAACACACTGGTAACCTCAGATTTTCCAAAAAGTGCCCAGATCACCCTGTAGACATCCTACGCGTAGGATGTCTACTGTTGATTTTTTCAGACTGAAGTGTCCCTGATGCTTCCTTATGCTCTCAGCAAGTGCAAGTATGCTTCACAATTGCAAAAACATGCAAAAATCACTCAATTTAAGCCTTTTCTGAAATTTTACGTTTTCTGACTCCGCCTTTTGGCTTTTGGTCAACAAAAATAGGGAAAAACACCCAAGTCAGTATGTTACTAGGGTAAAACCTACCCTTTGAACCCACTGGTAACCTTAGTTTTTCCAAATTCCCTACCAAAAGTGCCCTGGAGACATCATACGCGTAGGATGTCTACTGTCTTAAAATGCAATTTTTTCCTGGCAGTAGTATTCCCTATGCTCTGTAGAGCTCTCAACAATAATCACAGAAACTTTTGAATTTACTGTCTTTCCTACTTAGTGTTTTCCACTTCTCTGATGAGCCTAACAGCAAATAAGACATGCATAAAGTACTCTAGATCAGTAATCAAGATATCCTACTTACCGTACTCCTACTCATCAATGTGAGATGGTGATTTTGATGTCTTGGTTGCTTTCTAGCCTCACACGGACTCTCAAGTCAACCTACCACCACATCTACCACTCCAACTCCTACTCTCTACACCCGAACCTACTACTACCTAATACTACCTAAGACGAAGGATCTAGGCCAGACACACTCTCCCTAGACTCTCCCTAAGACCAAAAGAGTCCACCACCCTCTGATCCTATCTAAATGTAAAATAGTACTCTGGCAAGCCAGAGGGACCTCTATCCTCAAGGACTAGTCTTGGTCACCTACTTAGGGCCCTCGTCCTCGGCAACGGCGCCAATGTTGGACAGATACGCCGCGACGGACGTCAGCATAGCGAGAACTCACCTAACATATAATGTCAGCTAAGGACGAACTTACCCCCAGGCGCGTGGAAGCAAGCAAAGGGTGTCAACCTCTACTCGACCGACTAATGACTACTTCCTACAGAAATATCAAATCTACATGCCATCGGTTCTGTGAATGTGAGAGTCTCCTACGATGCTACCGCATGCCAAAAGCCCATTAGACATTCTCGAAACGTTATGAAACTTGAGGGATATCCTATCAACACCAATAGGCCCCTCTCCCTAAGGTCCGTGACCAAAAAAACCTACCCAATACCCTCCGTGCAAAAAACGCGTAGGATGTTTGGCCGGCTTTTGCAGGTCGACGTTTCCAAAAACTAAAGTTCCTAATGTGTAGCTCTACTTGCTCTGATCGCGTGGATATACTGAAATGCAAAAACGGTCAACAGTTACTCACCGAAACTCCAAAAGTAGCTCGCGGGTGAATCTGCCAAAACACAGACGAACGCGCGTGATGTAAGCATCAACGCGTAGCTCTCCTCGTGGGCAAGACACTGCTGCTCTCCGTTTGCGATTCCGACCACCGTAGCTCCTATAGCACACACACACTCTCACTCTCACTCTCTCGCAGTCTCCCAAAGACACAAAAGATCAAATTATTAGAAGTCTCTTTACAAAGATTTAGGTTTTGGCTTATATACTAAGCCTTAGAAAACCTAATGTCCGGCCAAAATGACCTGATTTGTCCCTAGGCTTCTATAGAGCTTAATTACAACACTGTGAGCTGGCTTTGCTCATCCAACAAGCATCTCTGGCCAAAATACAATTGCCGACTTAAAATATGAAGTTCCCGTAAACATTACAAAAGTGGCCGTAATGGCTCAAAATGATAATAACGGGATATTTGATGATGTCCATGAGCTTGTATCTTCACATTACAACATCCATCTTCGTCTTCATCACTTCATCAGCATCTTTATTTGAAATCTTTAGAGAATATTTGAGTAATCTTCATGGAATCTTTGTGGAAGGATTGTTGAAAGATTGACCTTTCAACACCCACACTGGGCAAAAGTCCATAAACTCTTGGTTCGGAGAGAACTCGAGCGACGGGGCATAGCATAAGCAAAGTGGGAAGCCCCTCAATAGCCTCCTCTCATAATTTGATCCTAGACAGTCTGCTCAAAGGCACACACTACCACATAGAAGCCTTTGCCCATAGCCATAAGATAAAAGATCACATTTCTATTGTTTGTCGCCACTAACGTCCACTCCCATAATCCTTCAATTGACATACATTCGCCCATAAAGTAAAGCACCACGAGTGAGCACAACAGACCTCTATGCTCTTAAGCACTACTTTTGGATTGAACTTTGCCTGCATCACATACCCGTCTTCAAGCTTATTCTGGCTTATCTTGATCGCCTTGTGTAGAACTTCCTCAGCTAGTGTACGAATGCCAAAGGAATTAGGTTTCAAAATCTTTTTCGGACTCAAAGCGTTTGTATAGGATTCATTAGCTCTCTTCTTCCCCTCTGTCGCGAAGATAAATGTTGTGTCCATGTCAAGATGAGAGCCCAACCCCCACCGTTGTCTTGAGCTTTGTACATAATCCCATCGAGGTTCATTGCTATCAGAGCCCCCTTCTAAAGTGGAGCTTGGCCCCAAAGTGAGTGCGCAGAGAGGATGGTGATTATTATCTAATGATAGTAAGCCCGCCAAGGTACATAGCGATTATCCAAAAGCCTATTAACCTACGGCGCTCTGAGCGGGCGCAAAAACAGAACCACCCTGGCGGGACAGATCTAGCACCCCAGGCAGTAGGAACCCACCGCCCCACCAATAGGAGGAGGCCCAGGATCCCTATGTAGTGATTCCTTGTAGAATAAGCAGTACTCCAGCTCACCCTCCACATGACAATAGCAAATGCAGTTTAACAAATAGACTCGTGACCTAGCTGTAAGTGCCAAATGAGCACCACGATCTTCTACTAGCCCTTAGCGACCCTCTACATTTAGGGTATTGCTCATGTGTAAATACCCAATCTTGCTAGAAGAATGTAAACACTTGGGATAAAAGTTGTATAATTAACTAGGTGTGTGTGTGTGTGTGTGTGTGTGTGTGTGAGAGAGAGAGAGAGAGAGAGAGAGAGAGAGAGAGAGAGAGAGAGAGAGAGAGAGAGAGAGAGAGAGAGAGAGAGAGGTCACTTTTCAAAATGTGTACCAAATCACGTTGGTTAATTAGAAAGGATTATATATGATTATATGAAGGTGAAGGGTCACGTTAGCATCTTATCTTATATCTATATTAAAAAGAGAAGGTCAATCTCCACGTGGACGTTGCAAATACTCCAAGCTCTAAGCTCCAACCTCCAAGATGCCGCTTCCCCTTCTAGCCACTTCCCATCCACGCGGACAGTTAGCGCCGAGCTGGCAATCCACCTCCATGGGTGTGTGCTTGCTTCATTGGAAGCAACTCCCCCGCTACCCGAGGTAGTGTAGGATAATAACCACACCCCCCGCAATACGAGCTAGGGCGCAATGGAGGCTCACTCAGCACGAGGCAGTGCTTTAGCCACCTTGAGTCGCGGGAAGAGCTGGCCTTTCTCTCCTAATGCCCTTATCTTGAGAGGCTCCCAGAGGAGAGGAGACGGAGAGTGTTACAAGGTAGGGCACTAACTGCCAAAGTCTGAAGCTGACCCTCTTTGCACATTTTTGCCAGCCTGCTCAGCTTTTTCTGCATCAGAACGTGGATGGCCCTCCTCACTCGCCTTTGCCTCCCCCGCTCCCCCTTTACTCGCCAGGAGAACACAACCATTCAGACCTGCATCGTGGCTTTCTATGGGGTTGCTTATAGTGCGCGGTACTCATCTTTCTTCTTAACACAAGGAGCTTTGGACGGCTTACCATATGGCAAAATTTATATAATTGCTAGATATTTTACTAGTTTCAATACACACATCTAGTAAAAGTGCAAACTAGTAAGCGTGAGACAACTCCTCGATGCTTCAAGTAGCAATCCTCTTACCATATAGTAAGTTGAATAGCTATATGGTAAGATAATTGCTAGATGAATCAAGAGAGTTCAAGCTCACTTGCTAGTTTGAGATGTATTATGAAACTAGTAATACATCTAGCAACTCGAATATGCAAAATAGTAATTCATCTAGTAACTTCAAGACGAAAAGTCCTAGCCCTACTCGGCGTGTCTCCCGAAATTACCTCAACCTACGTCTTGGTGAAAGTACTCATCATGCTACCTATGAAAATATATGAACTTTCAATAATCAATCAACCCACGGCATTTGGAACAATCCACAAGAAGAGACTTGACTCACAAGTAACCCAGAACCCTACACACTCGCACAAAACTATAGCCAGATGTATTGTGCTTGGTTCACAATTACCTTACAAAGCATGACCTTACAAAATAATCTTCATATGATAAATGTCAATCCAACATGACTGCCATAGGCAATAGTATATATCTGCAAGAAATATCCCCATCGCATACATCAACCCACCATGTAAGCTGCAAGTTCCACCTACTGCTCCAGGATCAAACCACAAGGGGTTACCCTTGCCTTCAGTACAATTTGTTATGGTCTATCGTGGAGCAATGACTTATGCAAGTACTCCAAATTCAGCTTCACTATGCTGCTTCGCTCAACACTTCACACTCATCTCTACACTCTTGCAACCCTGCATCCATATATATAAGCAATAAAATAAACACAGCGTAGAGAATCCATGATTATTTATTTACATAAGAACTTTGAAAACAAACTAGTTACATCTTTGTTGATAATCTCTCCAATACAATGTGACTCTAGCTAACGTTATCTCAGAAGTGGGATAACACACTGTGATCTGCAGGAAGAGCAGCAAACATTCAAGTTGAGTGGTCTCACCTGGTAAGAGCCAACATCAAGTAGGAGTGCTTAATAGTAATGATTGTCACAAATTTTAGCTTAAATAATTAATTTCATTACATGACGATAATCACACATCTTTCAAGCTGTCCAAACAAAGAGATTCCAGCAAGGCTATTTTCTTCAGCTAGGGAACTGCAACGAACCCACACCAATGACGAAAAGAAATCCACATAGGGCACCTCAAGAGGGAATCTAAGACACTGACGAAATGAAATGGTAATGGGTGGGTAGAGTAGAGTATAAATAAGGGAACCCTTTGTAAGGATTTTCATCAGAAAGTCCACCATTGCCATCATATGATCTGGAAGGACAATTTTTTGGATACAGACAGCCATGCATCACCATGACAAAGCTATTCTTATATATGCTTATAAACCAAGCTGTGCCAGGGCCATAAAAATATATACTTATATGCACAAGAAATTAAAACCTCCTACGTACCGTTTCATCTTTCCATCTTGCTCTAATTGCCTTCACTCCTTGTTGTGTTGTTGCATTGGGTTGTAGAACTTTATAGACCTTGTCTGATCTAATGTAATTGAGGAGTAGTTTCATAAGGTAGAGGCATCTCCTCATGGTTACATATTCCTATATATAATGTAGTTAAATTATGTCGAAGGTAAACCTCAGAATTCATTGTGTAAACCCTTAGACTCAATCACACGATCTACTATCAAACTCAATCAATGCCTTACTTTCGTGGCTTCTGCATTCGAAGTGAATGTCATCATATGATCTGTAAAGGCAATTTTTTGCATATGGAGAGCCATGCATCACCATGACAGAGCTATTATTATATATGATTATAAACTAAGCTATGCCAGGGCCCTTCGAATTTGTGAAAATATATACTTATATGCGCAAGAAATTAAAAGCTCCTACGTATCGTTTCCATCTTTCCCTCCTAATTGGTAGAAGCTGCTAGGTTTATTGTTAACAGAACAACAGAAAAAAGTGACAATAGCCTACCGATCTTGGATATTTCTCCACAATCTCACAAGCAGCATCATTGCTCAGTTTGTATATAAGCAAACTAGAGCTAGCACTATTTGGCAGAAGAGGCAGCAGGAGCTTCCCACTCAACAGGCAACTTCTCAGCAGTACCCCCTCAGACATCTAGCATTTTTGCATCTTCACCCATCCCTGGCGTTTTTGCATCTACACCCCAGCTTGGCGTTTTCTTTCCACAGCTTCAGCCATCGCCATTGGAGTTCTCCCTTCTGGTGTTAGTACCCCAGCAGATTAACATCAGCCTTAGCGTTTTTGACCATCAGCAGCAGCGTTTTTGAGCCTTGGAAAGCTTGCACTTCTCGCTGTTTTTGCAGCTAACTACTAACGCTAGGATTGCTGCCATGCCAGCGTTTTTGATCAGCAAATTCAACATTATTTTTAAGTGACTTTCCAACAAAAGTAGGTAGGGAAATTTTGCTAAGTTAATATATAAGCAAACCCAAGTTAGCACTTTCTGGCAGAAGAGGCAACAGGAGCTTCCCGCTCAACAGGTCACTTCTCAGCATTACCCCCCCAAAGCCTAGCGTTTTGGATAAAGACCTCTGCTGGCGAGTCCTCCTGCAGTACCGCGGCAACACCAGATCCCCCGCATCCTTCCCCCCTTGCATCATCGCCAAGACCATCATCATTGTAGCGTTTTGGCTCACCAAACCTCAGAACCAACATCAGCATTTCAGCCTATGCACTAACGCCAGCACACATTAGCTTGGCACCACAGACTAGCAGCGTTTTTCCACAGCTTGGCACCACAGACTAGCAGCGTTTTTCAGCAAGTATAACAACCCATAAAAACGCATCCTTGACTTAGATCCTTAGCGTTTTTAGCTTGCGAAAACAGCACATAAAAACGCAGCCTTGATCCTGGTTGTTCCAGCGTTTTACTCAGCCCTAAGTCCCTCGCCAAAACAGGGATTTTCAGCCGTGTGAAGCAACCCCAAGACCACTCAGAACCATCAGCAGTTTTCCCCCTTTGGACAGCAGATAGAAGTAGACCAATTCAGCCTCGAAGAATCCAAGAATTCAGCAGATAGAAGACCACGGGTTTCAGCCATCGAGTCGTCGTCGTCATCACCGTTCTCGAGCTTCTATAGTATTTAGATTCTCATCAACTGTTACTTGTGTGGCCAAAATGTAACCATCTGTAGTCATAGCTCTCCCCAAAACAGCTCGTGAATCTCCAACATCTGCAATATAAAAGTCCTGCCCCACAATGACCCCAACTAGGCAGCAAGTTCCCACCGTCACCAAGTGCTGATCTGAAGCAGTCGATTGCCTTACAAGCTTTAAAAACCCCTCCTCAGTGGCCAAAACAACATTTCGAAGGGCATTTTCAGACATGCCTCTGTTTTCAGGTGTTGCAAATCCTTCAAACATAATACGACGAGCCAAAGGAGGCAAAATATCAAAACCTTTTTAAAGAATTTGGAGACAGCCAAAGGAGGTAAAATATCGATAGAGCATGGCGGATACATCCACGTGCATAACAACTACTTGTAAATACATACCTGACTCACTGAAGTCCAGTATTTGGCTTTTGTACTCAATGCAGAGATGATCAAGCAACCATAAAAGCATCTGCTGGCTGTTAAACAAATAAATTGCTAATGAGACATTTTCTCACTCAACAACTAGCATTGTAACTACCTCTCACCTGTTATCATCAGTGTGGTCCTCGGCTATCTAGAAATCACCTCCTTTTCATCATATTCGAATTTTGAGCTTCAGATTCTTTTGAATGGCTCCACATCTGCCAGAGGCAAGGAGAATTGCAAAATCATCATAAGCGTCACAAGCTGGCTTGCGTACTACCACATATACATCTTTGAAGACAATCATGTGATCCCACTCACACACTCAGTAAGTACATAATCGGGAAGGCAGTAGACCACTCCATCATCAATCAGCACCACAGCTTGGCGTTATCTCTTGCACAAGATGGTCGTCCATTGGCTCCTGCGTTTCTGAACTGTCCACCAACGTCATGAGCCGCCTTGTCTACTCCTTGCCACCAAAATCGACAAAGGCGTTCAGGTTCTTCCGCAGCTTGTCAAGGACATGGAGCAAGTGGCTTTCCCATAAGTCGGTGACCTCATTTCCTGGCTGTCATGGCCTGACATACTTCCAAAGCGGCGCATGCGTTATCTCCAGCGTTGCGACTAGAATCATTGCCAAGCGCAATGATGCTAGTATCATTGCCAAGTGCATTGATGACATACTTCCAAAGTGGTGCATGCGTTATCTCCATCATTGCGACTAGCATCATTGCCAAGCGCAAGCAAGCCATGATGCAGGATACTACTCCCAAAGATGACCTTCTCCATGCCCTGCTCAACAAAGAAAGCGAGGGCTTCATCACCATGGATGAGGTCAAGAGCATTGTAATGGCGCTCTTTGCTCCCATTATATGACAATGCATGCTGCCCACAAGATATGGCATCCATGATTGTTATGCAGGCTATCACAATGAATTAAAACATCCCAAAGCTTCCTTGCATCAGCCATGGTGAGCATTTGCTACAATTTAAGGGCTCCACATCAACAACCACAACTGCTTTCCTAAGGGCAAACAAAGGAAACAAAGGCAAAGCTAGGAGACAAGGGCACTCACACAGTAGCAGTAATATCTAATAACTAATATCTAATTCTCCTAAATTATTTTCTCATGTTAAACTGATAATTTAATATGGGGAAGTGCCGGGGGATCAAAAAAAGCTAGAATATTGGTTAAACTGGCAGATCAGCCACAATAAGGATCCAAAGTGGGGGCCATCTGCAAAAGAGTAATGTGCAACAATGGGCTTTAAAGACCCTAAGGTTCAGTGTCATAATAATCAATATCTAATTCTCCTAAATGATTTTAAACGGATCATTTATTATGGGGAAGTGCCAGGGGAGAAAACGCTAGAATATTGGTTAAGCTAGTAGACCGGCCACATCAAGAATTCAAAGGAGGGAAAATAGGGATTCAAAGGGGGGGCTAGCTGGCTCTGCAGAAGAGCAATGTGCAACAATGGGCTTAAAAGACCCTAAGGTTCAGCCCATTAAGACTTACAAAATGCTAAGGTTCCAAAATTCAAAGGTTGTTTCCAAAGGTCAAAGCTGTCACGAAAGGGGAAAGGGGGACACATGTCAGAAGGCTATAACTTATGCTGCTTAATTTCCATTGGCTAGGCCTAGGGAGGTGCCATTGTGGGCTGTAGGATGAGCATTTAGCGAGGGGGGTCAACCAAGAGAGGGAGGGGGCTGATTTTTGCAAGGCATTATAACACACACTCACACAATCTCATGTGTGAAGCAAAGAAGACTCTCTCCTTTTCAACCTTTAATGGAAATCTTACCACCTACTCCAAGCTTGTGAGAAGGGAGGCCTACACCAACAAAGCTCCCACCAGGAACATATCAACTAAAGCACCGCCAAGCACAACATATTTCTCTAACAGTTCGTGATCAGCAATCATAAGGTGCATTCTCTCACCCATGTCAACATCTTGCGTAAGGCCACATGCCTTCTAGGTGCCATTGTAGGTGACTCCACCTGGAGACAGACCTTCCCTTTGTGGTGCAAACAAAACAATGCTTCCTTGCCACAACCATGTTGAAAATACCCTACAATCAACAGATTCCAACAAGTGAAAACATTCCAAAGAAGAAGTAACCCACTAAACTACATATCAATCAAATCTTTGCCAAGTTATGGTACTTGATCCACCATACTTCAAAGACACCTGTACAATAGAACTAAGAAGCTCAAAAATTGAACCTTAACTCCCAATCGGCGCTTGGACAAGATTGGTATCACTTGGAAAGCGAGCTACAACTTCACCAGTAGATATATCGATGTTAAAAAAAGCTCGCGTCTTGCGAAAGTAGCGCTTTCACATAGAAAATCCTTAATCATGCAACTTGTTTTTGTCCGGTGAACATCCACATTGAGACCCATGGTAGTCACCCACGAGGAATTCCAAACTCCGAGCGAACCACTCCGAGCTAACACAAAACCGAGCAATTTTTGGCAAAGCACCTTGAATATAACCACGTTGTATAACTAATGAAATTTAGGATTAAGTAAGAAAGCATCATCTCCATTGTCTATTTCTATGCCTCCAACTTCATCTATGCATCTTCTGCATCATCTATTTTTATAGCATCCAAACTTTAGTGTGCTTCCAAAACATCAATGGATGCAAAGATGTATGGTCTGCAAGGGCCATAAAGCAAACTTGATCTCAAACATTCTACATTCCAATATCAAAGGACCAATGATAGTGATGTGCCTACACTCCCTTGCCCAGAGCCTAGAAGTCCCACGGTCTATTGCAAAAGCGGCAATGATGATGATGAGGCCATGTGAGTGGTAGCCTCCTTGATAGTGGCCTTAGCACCGACAGTGACCTTCATCTTGGTTGGGACAGTAACATGCTGGAGGAGAGATATTAATGGCAACAGGGATGAGACGAGGAGGGTGAGGGCCACAACGTCACCAAATGCAATCTTGTAGGCACTCACAAATGACATCCAACCAAATTAAGTGACGCGATCACCAGTCTGACTCACCATGCTTCTACTTGCGTCATCTCACCATCTACTAGACTTGCCCCTCCTCCGATGATCCCAATATTACATGGATAACTGCATGCTCAATTAATATGTACACCACTGCATGCTTCCATGCTGAAGGAGAGGAGTGTTTTTGAGGGCCACAACATCACCACATCATGCAAGCTTGTAGGCAGTTACAGATGACATCTAGCCAGAACAATGATGCGGTCACCACACCCTTACAACTTGCGTCCATTCCATCGTCTCACCATCCACACCTCGCCGCCTCCCATTACACACATACCTGCATGCTAAGATCACTCCTTCTACAAGACTTACTAGCTATCATTCTTATGAGCTTCCCCCTAATGGCACATCTATCATTCTTGTTTGCAAAGCCACCTTCCTCACTCACGAATTACTCCCATGCACCCCTTTCACAGCGGGCATCAATTGATCAGGCCCCCTACAAGCTCGAACTGTCCTCGACTTGCATGTAAATGGCTGCCCATGCTAGCTGGGAGAGTTTTCTCCTTTTTGCACCATCTAAACCCCCCTTATCCTCCAGTGATTGTCTGTAGTTACCATTTCTTTATAATCTGGTGGCTCCTCAGGCCTCCCTTCACAATTTCCTCTTCTGTGCTACTTCCCTCCTACCGGTTGCCTTCCCCCATAGCTAGCTCTCAGTGCTCCAACCCTCAAATCTCTTCACATACCATCATGTCTTTTCTCTGGCTGGCTCATGATGCCAAAGCCTTATAGTTACGAGTTTTCATACTTATGAGCTACCTCACCCTCACCTCTTGCTGTAGAATTTAGAGAGAGAGAGAGAGAGAGAGAGAGAGAGAGAGAGAGATCAGCGAGACATTGCTTCCGATGACATGGTTAATGCATTGCTTGCAATTAGTAGAGGCCAAAATGTTGAGGAGCGCAGCGAGCATGCATGCGTGGGCACAAAGTAGGGCTCCGATCTTAGCTTGTGAGGTTAAAAGTCAACAGGTCCATCCTATCTGTGTGCTGCGAGGTCGACATGGCCTTCGTACACAAAGATGCGTTCGTAATATTTGAAACAACATTTTATTAGACTCGTTTGTTCACCATTTGCTCCTACTCGCTCCACTTTCCCAAAACTCAATTAATTAGCCTCGCCGATTCCAAGATTCTCTTTGAATTATACAAAAATTCTAAAACGAAAGTCCCTCCTCATCGGGCCTCCCCATCTACCTCGCTCTCTCTCTCTCACCTTTGCCCTCACGGCATCGCTCTCTGTCTCTCATCTGTAACACAACAAGAAAGAGAGAGATCATGTCTTTCTCTCTCAGTGCCTCTGCACTTATCTACCATCCCCTGCACTTGATGGCTCATCTACAAACGACTACGAGAGAGAGAGAGAGAGAGAGAGAGAGAGAGAGAGAGAGAGAGAGAGAGAGAGAGAGAGAGAGAGAGAGAGAGAGAGAGAGAGAGAGAGAGAGAGAGAGAGGCCTCCCATACATGGAAAAGCTTCCCGAGTCCATTAAGAGCATACTCCAATGTATGAGATCTCCAATTATACTGGATGGCTGTAAGAGTCCTTGTTCGCCTTCCGAGTATCAGCTGGCTCCATTGCCCCCCCTTGCAGTAGCCCAACACGTGGATCACTGTTTAAAATCAAACTGAAGCATCGCTCCAACTAAATCAATCGCTCGCAAACAAATCGAAGAAAGCATTTTGGCCACCACCTACCGTGAGAATTTGTGCATGGATGAATCTCCCAAATGCAAGAGATCTGTTCTTGCAAGATTTTAAAACACCCATAATTGTTGTGTTGTTTCAAAGAAACCCCTGTTTTGAAGGCTATTTCGAACTTTTCTTTTTCAACACGGGCTGAATTTACCACATTATATGCTGCAACATCTGGAGACAATGCTTCTCTTTGCATTTGCTGAAAGCAACTCAGCACCTCCTCACATTCGGCATACCCTGTGATTAAAGTTGTTCATACAATGACATCATGAGTCTGCAACTCCTCAAACACGAGATGCACTTTCTCCACACACACACACACACACACACACACACACACACACACACACACAGAGAGAGAGAGAGAGAGAGAGAGAGAGAGAGAGAGGAGCAGATTATAGGTTGCGCTCCCATATTGCATCGCACAAGGGATCTCTTTCTATCCCTGCACCTGTTCTGATGCATCGTAGACCCAAATCTCTCTCTCTCTCTTTGGTCTCCTCCTAATGCGCAACACGTCTCCCCCCCCCCCCCCCCCTCTCTCTCCCCCCTTCTCCTCCACATCGCTAGCATAGCTTTTTAATTTAGTTTTATGAGGGTATCTATTGAGATACCCCTCAATTCAACCTAAAGCAAAATTGGGCACGCCTACTGTGAATGTAATTTACAAAAGAAACCTACCTGTAGCCATCCACGCCGGCGTGGATGGCTACAGGCAGTTTCATTTTCTACAAAAGTAGTAAGTATGCTTGAGTATGTTAGTAGGTCTGCACGATCTCAAAAGAAATGGGGATATGAAGATGATGCTATAAGACCTAAGGCAAGAGGTTGGTGGCGAAGCAAGCTAGCTCGACCGCGGGAGCAGGCAATCGCACAGAAAGCAGCGAGCAGCCTCAGAGGGCAGCTCCGCTACCCTCTCGATCCACTCGTCGCATTCCACCTTCACCTGCTCATACTGCGGGTGCACCTCTGAGGCAAAGGAGCACGCCATCGCCGGCAGCTTTACCCCAGCTATCTCTTCAACACTCGACACAAATGGCAATGCCGGCCGCGACGTTGTCAATAGCGGGTCCGGACTCCAGCAGTCATTCTGGATCACTGATTCTAATTAGTAGCTCTGGCGCAGGTGCGCAGCTTGCTGCATTAGCTGTGGCCACCGCTTGGATAGAATGCACGAGCCTCGAACCATTGCCGTGCTTGGGTGGTATGAGGCATGATAATATATGCCTGTATGGCGATCTGGGTTGCGCCAGAAGGGAGGGTCGAACACGAGACGTGCAGCTGGCCTGCCGCCGCAAAAGCTGCTGCATGCAGCTCTACCAGAGCTTTCCACATTGATCATTTGTGGGATGCAACTAACGGCGGCAGGTGCCAGACAATTAGCCATCTCTCTCTCTCTCTCTCTCTCTCTCTCTCTTTTCTCACACACAATCCCACACGGCACACACCCACCCTCTAAACAAGAGGCCTATTCTTATACGACGGAAAAGCTATTTGCATATGCTCACATGTTTAAACCGTCCCTATCCAAGCATTGAATCATAAGGCGAGAGGTTCACGGCAAAGCAGGCGGGAGGGAAGATTTTGGGACAGGTGGCGTATCCAAAAATCTCTCCCCTTTGTATTCGAAACCGCCGATCTTGTCGATTTGAGAGATGGTGGCATGGGTAGCGGTTCCTCAAGCTTTTAAGCCACGAGCAAGAGCTCTCTCTCTCTCTCTCTCTCTCTCTCTTAATTTTCCTGCGTCGACTTCTGACCAAGGATGGAGAGCTCACGTTGAGGCTATAGTGCCTTGGCAGGAGAGAAGGCACAAGCAACTCTCTCTCTCTCTCTCTCTCTCTCTCTCTCTCTCTCTCTCTCTCTCTCTCTCGCGCGCGCGCGCAAGCTGGGAGTGAAAACTCTCTCGAGAAGCTGAGTGCTTTCACTCTCTCTAGCACGCAGGGTAGGACTGTCGCTATTGCAACAGAGGCTGACGCAGGGTAGCGAGTGGCGAAGGTCGAGGGTTTTAGAGTCGGAACAATGACAGGCGGACTCTCTCTCTCTCTCTCTCTCTCTCTCTCTCTCTCTCTCTCTCTCTCTCTCTCTCTCTCTCTCTCTCTCTCTCTCTCTCTCAGACACCTGCAGTCTTGTTATGAGGATGCGAGAGGTGGCGGAAGGGAAGGCCGATAGGTAGCGCGCAGCGGGGTTGGGCACACGGTGTGCCGACGTGTGTTTTTTTTTGTTTTGGGGGGGGGGGGGAGACCTAACAAGGGGTGGCGGAATCTGTGGGGGGATCAGGAAACTTTGAGGATTTTATTTAAGTATGTCAGGTCGATTATGAAAAAAGCTGAATTGACGAGAATGTTGGGAAGATACGTTTTGTCGTCCATGTGGTAGCAGTGGAGGAGGAAGAGGGGTCAGCGGCCTGACGAGTCAGGTGGATCAAGCGGGGCGGTCAAAGTCTTTATCTCGAACCTCTATCTGGAGGCCGAGTGGTGCATGCGTATGCAGGTCTCTCTTTCTTTCTAATGGAAATCTCCCACAGATGGTCCGACACCTCTGCCTCAAAATGTCTCTCTCTCACAGCCTATTTCAGAGTCGGTTGGCGGCTCTCGTAGGCTTTTAACTCTTTCTCTGTCTCTCTCACTCGCAGTGAGCCACCTTGTCACCTTCCATTGCATGCACCCATTTGCGTCACCGCAGATAGCTACAAACAATACAAAGAGATGGATATATTATTATTTTTTAAATATACATGAGAGACTACTTATTGTTGCTCCCCAATTTCAAGATATAGAAACGTAACATGATCTCCTTTCATCGTAAAAAACACACTAGAGAAGGGAAAGAAAATAATTGGAGAGATGAATCCATTGGGACATGCTAGTTGTTCATTCCAAATTTTTGATTAAGTATCTATGGATAGGAAAAGACGCAATAGCTTGGTTACCATGAAAACATTACCCTTATTTTGTTGCAAAGATGATACAGTAGGGTGGGTGGCAAAGTATACTCATTCATTAGAGTTGATTATGAGTCATTTCTTTATGGTTCTTCACCATATTTATTTTGGCTATTTTGATTTCCTGGGTGATTTCACTGGGTAAAGCATGTTTTTACTGTTAATGAAAATTCAATCAACATCACGGATATAAAGCGTTTCAAGCCATGGTCATTGTTTTTGTGATGGTCGTGCAAATATTCTATGATCTTCAAGGGGTATAAGAGAGGTGCGAGTCCAATTGAGGAGAGGAAGCAACTTTTCTAGATCCTGGAAGTATGACCAATTGATTCATTTATGTGACACCAAATACTTAGTTTGGCTCTGACTATACATGTTTTCTTTAGGGAGTCAGGGGCCAACTCTCTCTCTCTCTCTCTCTCTCTCTCTCTCTCTCTCTCTCTCTTTTAGATTGCTCGCTCGGTTGTTTCCTTGCTCGAAAATATTCGCTCGCCATATAGTAGGACTCGTCACCCACAAGACGATATAACCATCAGCTCCGTCATGCATAGTATTGACTAAATACCACGACATCCCCACTAACGTCGTCAGTGCCCAATAGTGGGTGTAGAACTAGGTACTAACATATGCTCCCCAACACAACACAAACCACACACACATACACACGCACACACACATGAGCATACATCAACACAAAGTTCAACGTACTGAGTTTCTGTCATGACTACACAGTAGAATGTCTATATTTCTATTTCAAATAAATTGTACTCTTGACGTTCTATCCTAATTATCCAAATGCTAAGTGCAAATGAGAACGTAGGCTTACCAGTCTATCCAGTCCCAAACATCACCCAGTCCCAAACATCACCAAGATCAAGTAGAATAATAGAGTGCATACTGCAAATAATCACCAAGAGGAAATGTTTCACTCAAGGGGATGGATATAACATCACTCCATGTCATCCATACTAAAGACAATGTAAACTTTGAATAATTAAATCAAGCTCTTTGCTTGAAAAATATTTAATGAAGCTGTTCAAAGAAAATAAAAAAACTAGAAAGAAAATCAAAGAAACAAACACATAATTGGAAAGGCAAGCCTTCCAATGTCATTCCTTTACCTTGTTGTTGTTGACTCTAACACAAGGAATAGTAGGAAACCAAAGCTATTAATTACCTTGGAGACCTGCTTATCCATGCAATCAGAGTCTGAAAACCTGCAGATCGAGGCCATGAGCTTGTCGAGGAAAAGACAAAACATGGGCATGGTTGCGCCATGCATCTTCCTTGAAGGGCACGAAGTTTCTGAGATCGCCACAACGATGAATCTGGTGCAGGGAATGGAGTGCCTCACCTCTAATGGCAAAGACAAAGGAAGAGGGTGAAGGCATCTCCTCTATGGCAGCGTTAGTTGCTCGCTCAGTGTCTTTATGGGCATGACATAGTCGTACATGACGCGGTGAAGTGCGGCTCCTCGGACTCGTGTAGCGACCTTGAGATTACCGGCAGCCTGTATCAAATGACGTAGGATGAACAAGTGATCATCACCGAGCTCAACAACTGTATTGGCAACTACAATGGGAGCTTTATTGCGGCCTTGACAGTTGGAACTTTGCAACCTCCTGCAGCAATCTCACCGCCACCTGCAAGGGTACTTCCATGGCGCCCACCCCTACCTCCCTCGACCTAGACACCTTCTTCTATGATGACGGTGCCGTGCTAATCCTTTGTTCATCTCTCTAAACCAAGATCTCATTATGGCTTTTGCTCATTATTGATCCCTTTCTACATTCCGTTTACTGGCTTAGAGCATCTTTCTATGAGAGAGAGAGAGAGAGAGAGAGAGAGAGAGAGAGAGAGAGAGAGAGAGAGAGAGAGAGATTAGAGAGGTTATGCCGGTCGTGTGAGTTTCTCGTGAGTCGTGGGCCACCATCATTTCCCCTGCTATGTGTTGCTACTAACATTCTCTCATCAAATCACGCATGTGGGCATAATGGTAGGGCATTACTCCCGTAAGCTGAACTTTAGGTCTAGGATTCAAGACCACCTTGGGTGAAACATGTGACCATTTTGGTCAAACTCATAGTAGCCGGTTCATTCTATTGGGTGACCGGTTCGTGCTAGCTTGCCATGATGGCAAGTAGGCCGGAATATAACCAATCCCCTCGGACTCCATCTCTCTCAGTGTTTCTAAAAAACGAGCGACGCTGCAATACCGAGCACCATGAAAAGCTTCTAATCAGTTGCACTATCTACAGCAGTGAGAAGGAGTGCTCAAGCATGGTCTGGAGCAGGACATGACAAGAATGCAGACCAAGCTCTTGCTTTGCATACGACGAGCGTGGTGCAATTGCACATTGCAGTAGAACTAGTAGTAATGGGGAAGCGGAGCTAGAAGTAGAAGAGCAGGAGAAGGAGAGGAGGAGGAAAGGGGCAATTTTGTGGTGCTACGCTCGCTCCCCTGCTAGATCACGCTGTCGGCTGGACAGGAGTGTGTGGAGGCATCTACCGCACGATGTGCTGCTAAGGGTTCTGGCATTCTTGCCCTTCTAAAGAAATTGGAGTTTCAAACAATGTGCAAGATGGTGTGCAGGTCATGGCATGATTTCTTCCCCCAGGGCTAGGCCCCTTTGGGCACTGGATGAGAGACCTAGATCTTTGTGATGAGGCACTATGTCCCCATATACTGGCCAGATACCGTGACCTCAAAGCTCACTCCACTTTGCCTTTCCCCCCTTCCCCCTACAACAATGTCAACAACAACCGGGGCAGGATCGAGTGGAGGTGGAATCACCTTCCTCCATGTGCGGCTATGGTGCAACACCTCATGCACAATGCTGGAGGCCTAATCAAGGTTGAGTGTACTGACAGACATTCCTTTGTCGTCTTTAACCCTCTTACCAAGAACACCAAGTTCATCTGCCACCTATGGGTCTCCAAGGCCTACAGCCACTGCACATCATGATTATAATATGCTAGATGATGACCTTTTTGTGTTGGATAAGCAAAGGGGTGCAATGTACACATATAATGCAAAGAGATGCATATAGAGCACTGTGAAGTCTTCAGTACCAAGGTGCCATGGCAAGCTGAACTTGGCCCTTTAAAGTGTTGTCAAATGCAAGGGCTGAATCCTATTGGTGGGGTATTTGGATCTTGTGGACAACTACGGGCGTAGGGCTGAAGGTCTCGGAGTGTGGGAGTGCAAGCTGGATGTCAGCCAGGGATCACCAATTGCAACATGGGTTGAGTTGGCAACAACTCCATATCACATATGGGAACCTTATCGAGGCACTCTTCCTATGGATAGATAGCGTCAAATCTGCTGCCATGTTGTTGTAAAGAATCGTATCATCATTTTACGAGTGTGGAGTTCACAACGGAAGTTTCCCTCAACAAATTTTGGCCTCCACTTGCATAGGATATGGATTGCGGATCCTGGATACCTCTACCCTCTTGGAGGGGAGTCAAAGATTATATAGGCTACTTTGTGCTCCAACCCTCCTGGAATGTGTGCCCTAGGGTATATTTCCTTAATCAACTTGCTTCTCTGAGGGATTTAATGTATTAGCTGATTGTGTCATGAAAACTGGGCTATATCCTCTTTAGAGTAGTATCTCCATGGCTTGCAAATTAGGAATGTCCTAGTGTGGAGGAGCTTTCGCTCTCATTTGCAGGAAAAGGAATCACTCTATTTAATAATTTATATTGGAGTGCAATGTTGAGAGCTCAAACTCTTTGGACCAGAGTTCCGTGAACATCCTTCTAGTTGATGGTCATTTTGGGGTGAGAGTCTTCTCCTGCAAAGTTCAAAATTTGCACTTTATAATAGGTTTCTTGCTTGTTTGTTTACTCTACCCCTCTTTGAAGGTTAAGGTTTTTTGCTTGGTGGTTGGAAAGACTCGTGGACTTCTTGAGGACAGACTCTATGTATGATAGCATCCTACTGCATGGCCAACGAGTTGCATAATTTAGAAGTCCTGCTTGGTCTACAAGGAGAGGGTGCAATGCAAATAGGAAACTGGCTACAACATAAGACAAGAGAAAGGGACGGTTGAGCAGAGAGAGATAGTGCAGTTTTGGAAAATCTATCAAAAAGCAATCAAAACTCTTTATGTAGTGAACCTTCAACATAAAATATAAAATTAGATTTGCTTCTCTTTAAGCTTAATCAATATGTCACATCTAAGACAAGAGAAAGGGACGGTCGAGCGAGCAGAGAGAGATAGTGCAATTTTAACAAGGGAAAATCTATAAAAAAGCACTCAAAACTCTTTATGTAGTGAAACTTCAACATAAAATATAAACTTAATTTTTCTTCTCTTTAAGCTTAATCAATATGTCACATCTCTTGTACTTGTCTTAATGCGTGTCTCGTGTCTGGCAGGGAGGACATATATTCACAACACCCGACGTTTCAATTGCAAAAGCTCGACTCCATCTCGACAACACTACAAGGTTTGTTATCTATTTTCAGCACCCCATGACTATGCGTTTGCTTGGCGCAACACATAAAAGCTACGGGGCAGGGCACGGCTTCCGTTTCTTATAATTTTTGGAGAGACCACAGTACCAGCTCTCCACCATACTTTTGTATGGCACCTCTGCATGACGTGCACTGTATACTTTACACTTTCAGTCTGTGGCGTTTCATTGCCGCTCAAGATGGTAGAGAGCTGGAGGACAGCCCAGTGAAGTTCGTCGCTGCAGGACATTTGCACCTGCTCCTCAAGGAGGATGCGGGAGGGCACGCCCACTGTTCGAGGAGGAAGATGCCGAGACCTGTTAGCCTTGTGATTTGTTCTACCGGCTGGTGGTGGTATTGGGCCTCATCTTATTGTAGTGGGCCAAGCGAGTAGCTTCTCTCTCTCTCTCTCTCTCTCTCTCTCTCTCTCTCTCTCTCTCTCTCTCTCTCTCTCTCTCTCTCTCTCTCTCTCTCTCTCTCTCTCTCTCTCTCTCTCTCTCTCTCTCTCTCTCACACACACACACACACACACACACACACACACACACACTGTTGCGCACTGTGCACCCGAGAGGCTCAGGCCACACTGGCCGGATTAATCTGCTTATCCACGTGTCCGAGGGGAGGGGCAGGAATTCTCTCTCTCTCTCTCTCTCTCTCTCTCCAGGTCGTTCGAGGCAGGCTGCACTTGCATTCGCGATTTTGTGCACTGGCCGCCGTGCACCTTGGTTGTTGTGCGACATAAAGGCAGAAGGCCATCTCCAGCAACGCCCCCTCCCCCCCCCCCCCCCCCCCCCCCCCCCCCCCCCCCGGGACCTCCTTGCCAAAACTTGACAAACCTACATATGTGAAACAACAGAGGTTGTGAGAGGTAATTGAGAGCAATGAAGAGTGAACAATACACATAGCCGTTGTAATAAAAAAGGATAGTGAACGTTGAAAAAACAATGGAGGTCGCATTTGTTGACACGTGGTCCCTTCACTCCTTTTGTGGTACCTCTCTCTCTCTCTCTCTCTCTCTCTCTCTCTCTCTCTCTCTCTCTCTCTCTCTCTCTCTCTCTCTCGTACTCGCTGTCTCATGGAGCGACCAAAGGTCAGAGGTTGGGTATTCTTTCCTTATCCTTGCTTGCATCGAGTGTGACCCACCCCTTATTTTGAGCTTTGGGGCTCACAATAGTGCACTCTCTCTTTCTCTCCCCTCGTGTCCTCCACACTCCTACACGCAAATCCTCTTTCTCTCTACGTGGACGCAAAGCCAAGGATTTGGCACTCACAACAATTCTCTCTCTTTCTCTCTCTCTCTCTCTCTCTCTCTCTCTCTCTCTCTCTCTCTCTCCCCCCTTCCCGATTTGTTGTAGAGCGCACACGACTATTCTAGCACGACGTGGGAGATGTCTAATATGCCTTTTTACAGAGGCGGACATTGATGATGCTCTTTAGCAATCGATGCAATAGTTTCCTTATCCTTGTCTGCATCGGGTGTGACTTAGCCCTTATTTTGAGCTTTGCGGCTCACAGTAGTGCACTCTCTCTTTCTCTCCCCTCTTGTCCTCCACACTCCTACACGCAAATCCTATTTCTCTCTACATGGACGCAAAGCCAATGATTTGGCACTCACATCAATGCTCTCTCTCTCTCTCTCTCTCTCTCTCTCTCTCTCTCTCTCTCTCTCTCTCTCTCTCTCTCTCTCTCTCTCTCTCTCTCTCTCTCTCTCTCTCTCTCTCACAATGCGAGACAGGACGTTGGGGCACTGGCGAGGAGTGTCATCGACTTTGCACCTTATGCCCTCGTCAAGTGCGAGAGAGTGAGTACCACACACTACTTGAGTGCTCAGCTTTTGACCACATTAGGTCCTCTTTTCCCCATATATTCAGCCATGATCTCTCCCTACATACCTTCCTCTCCCAACCACGATGTGGACTCTCTATTGCGACGCTCATTTCAGCCATTTTTGAGCATCGAGAGTCACTTATGAATTCCACTCACACCACGTGACATGTTCATTTGGTCCCATAGGTCATATTTGACCTCCCAGGACGATAATAGAACTATCTCTCTCTCTCTCTCTCTCTCTCTCTCTCTCTCTCTCTCTCTCTCTCTCTCTCTCTCTCTCTCTCTCTCTCTCTCTAGGTGGAACCGTGGAACCCTGGAATTTCTCCTTTTCCCCTTGCCCTCAACCGGTATTGGAAATTGAAACGGCACGATATTAAGCTGAGAGAGTTGGCATCTCTCTCTCTCTCTCTCTCTCTCTCTCTCTCTCTCTCTCTCTCTCTCTCTCTCTCTCTCTCTCTCTCTCTCTCTCTCTCTCTCTCCTCTCTCTCTCTCACACACACACACACACACACACACACACACACACACACACGTGCGTGCGCGCACGCACACATGCGTGCACATCTTGCGTATGTGTCAGCTTACACAGCCCTCGTATGATACAGTGCATTGGTCCAAATCTACGGTATAAAGCTCGTGCCACCTCTCTTTCTCTCTCTTCGTGTAGGCCTTTTCTTTCTTTCATCGAGCATGTGGGGTTCATAGCAAACATGCTGGTGCCACGTTTTATAATAGTATCTATACTACAGATAATGGGGGAGGGAATTCCGGCTCCCTCCCCCTGCCACATGGCGCAGTTTGCTTGCTCATGCAAGTGTGGCCTGCAAACCCGGCGCTCAGCGAGAGAAGGAAAAGACATGCGGCCCATGCTCAGCCAGAGAAGGAAAGGACACGCGAACAGAGAGAAAGGCTGGGACTCGGATGCCGACGCAAATTACTCAAGCGAGGGGGCTGCGCGCGAATGTAGGAGGTCTGTTGCAGCGCCCTCAACCGGCATTGAAAATCGCTGCCACTTACCTCAGCTACAATGTGAAGTTGAACCAGAGTTTGGGAAAAATCATTTTCACAAACGTATACCTCCAAGACAAATTTGAACCGGAAATTTTCTAATACTAGCGAGTATTTTTGCAAAATTACACTATTTTCCATGGATTTTAAGTGGAATTTTTTCCTTCTTGCACTCCCCTCAACCAGCTACTTTGATTTTGCAACCGGCTCAAGGCTAAGCTGAGGCACACTTTTCCCGAACACTAATTGAACAATGCTATATATATATATATATATATTTATATATATATATATATATATATAGAGAGAGAGAGAGAGAGAGAGAGAGAGATGAGAGAGAGCTGCAGATACAAAACGGCACGATATTAAGTTGCGACACATTTTTCCTCGAACATTGCTCGCAACGGATGGCAGCCAATGAACCGTAACTCGGGCCAGAATTGGCAAATCGAGAGCTATAGAGAAAATCTAGGTTTATTTTATGGGGTTTCACACTATTTTTCTCTTTTTCGAGGCGGGTTTCTCCTTTTTTTCCTTGCCCTCGACCGGCATTTTTGAAATTGAAAACGACACGATATTAAGTTGAGACACATTTTTCTGGACACTGCTCTCAGCTACGGTGAGCTACCTAAAGTTGTTGAACAATGCTATATTATATATATATATATATATATTATATATATTATAGAGAGAGTGAGAGAGAGAGAGAGAGAGCTGCAGATAGAAATGGCACGACATTAAGTTGCGACACATGTTTTCTCGAACATTGCTCACAGCGGATGGCAGCGATGAAGCGTTAACTCGGGCCAGAATAGATGGCAGATCGAGAGCTATAGAGAAAAATTAGGTTTATTTTTATGGGGTCTCACACTTCTTTTCTTTTTTCGAGCCGAGGTTCTCCTTTTTTCCTTGCCCTCAACTGGTATTTTTGAAATTGAAAACGACACGATATTAAGTTGAGACACAATTTTTCTCGAACACTGCTCTCGGCTCAGATTTTGAAGTTGATCGACGTGGTCAGGGGTGTGTGTGTGTGTGTGTGTGTGTATGTGTGTGTGTGTGTGTGTGTGTGTGTGTGGTGTGTGGGTGAGAGAGAGAGAGAGAGAGAGAGAGAGAGAGAGAGAGAGAGAGAGAGAGAGAGAGAGAGAGAGAGAGAGAGAGAGAGAGAGGAAGAGAAGAAGAAGAGAGTTTTAACGTCGTAGGAAACTATCCCAAGAGGCCTTAAGGATCCAACCAATGAGGAGTTGAGAGAAAGAGAGAGAGACCTGTAGATAGAAACTGGCACGATATTAAGTTGAGACACATTTTTTCTCGAACACTGCTCTCAGTTCTGATTTTGAAGTTGATTGACGCGGTCGGGTGTGATTGAGAGAGAGAGAGAGAGAGAGAGGGAGACACACACACACACACACACACAGCACGAGCTAGGTTATCATCAACATCATCAATAGGCGGCCTCTCGCTCTCTCTTTCGAAAGACTGTCGGAGGAAATTTAAAAATTTTAGGTTTATTTTCTAGGGTTTCACACTATTTTTTTATTTCTGGGGGCGGGGTTTCTCTTTTTTCCCTTGCCCTCCCCTTTATCTATTAGTATAGATAATCTCATGATGAAGCTATATATATATATATATATATATATATATATATATATATATATATATATACACACACATATATATTAAGTTTAAGAGTAAGTGAGATGGTATTGATAACAGTGAGTGGGACTGCCTCAGGACTAAGTAACACCTATCTTTAAGAGGGGGAGGCAATGGGATCAAAGGCGGAGAAGCTCACGCACGAAAGCCGAGAAGATCACAGCCCCAAAAATCAAATAAAAAACTAAACCTGGACACTCACTAAACCTGGACAGCCTGGGAATTGCAATTTATTTAATAATATAATGTTGTAAAAAGGGTTAGTACACAATGCGTGTGCGGGTGAGGTGGTTAGCCTATGTGATCCTAAACTCGGACGGCCAGGTCTTGGGTTGAAATCACCCTGCCGCGCCTCGTTTTTCCTACTGTCCATGTTTAATGCACCTCGCCTTTTTGACGGCACGTCTCGTGTTTCCTGCTGGCCAGGTTTAGTGCACCTCGAGATTCCGCCCTGCAGCCCCGACCGTCAATCCCATTACTCCACCCCGCATTTAATATGGGTGTCACTTAGTCCCCACGATGGGACTGGTGGAATATGATAGAGATCATGTCAAGCACGCATTACAATGCATACATGTGTAAAGAACAACGATTTTCAATGAGAGTTTAATCTTTTCAATTTCTCATGAGCAAAGCCTGGAAAAGGGACATAACGGGAGGCGTTGCTCAATGCACATGGATTTGGGAAGCTCGTTTCACCTTCATGAAGGTCGATGCAATGACCATCTGACTTCTTGCAACCGCAAGTGTTGATAAGGGGGAAGCCGAGGGGGAACTGTCACGTTGTTGACAAGGGCAAAGTTGAGGTAGGAGGTAGGATAGTGGGAACCCCAGGTTTTTCAATGCAAGTGTAGAAGCCTTGAAGGGTGAAGCTCTCCTTGCAGTGGCTCACATGGTAGAGAGCTCTCGAGGGCAAACAAGTTGGGGGCTGATTTGGCGCATAGACCACATGGTGGAGTAGGCCGACTCTCTAGAGTTCAATATTGAGTATGGCTAAGGCAGTTGACCACGACTCAGGTGGATGCATGAGGTGTAAATGCAGAATATTTGATGCTAGTCAATGGCAAAGCTGTCTACTTTAGACAGTGCTCACGCAAGGCTGGCCATGGGGAACGAGAGTGCTGTTGGGGTGGAGGGTGCAGCTGGGCAAGTGCAGGTGACATATTGTGCACCAATTAATGCGCCTAAAATTGCCAAATCAGTAGCTCACTGAGGGGTACTCCACATCACCAACATTGCTCTCCCTTGTCTGATATTCTCACCTTCATCGTGTCCAACACAACTTGAAGACTGTGTGTGTGTGCACAAGAAACTTCGCAATCTTCCACTCATCCTCTCAATCTTTACGAGGGAGACAAGTGTAGAATATGGAAACAAGTGTAGCCCCATTGACTGCTCCGAAGTGAGGTTGATGCTCATCGTCTCTCTACAATGGGAGGCCTGGGAATGCATATCTTGATAGTTTAATTGATTTCAAATGGTTTGTTAACGGGATCTAATTTCTATGTCTAACATTGTATTTCTGAGTTGTAGAGATTCGTTTGTCATATAGTTGCAATGTTCTGAAGAGTCATTTCTTCATTGTCATAATCTACCAAAATTCTGTCATATTTTATTCATGTGGGGGCTTCGTTTGCAGCATACTTGAAGGGTGGGAATCTTACACGGCTAGAAAGAGAGTAAAAAGCTTTGTAATGCTAATCTCTACCAAATGTTTATCAGGGACAGTTCACAAAATCTTATGGTCTGCTTAATGAAGAAGTCTATTTTTCTCAAGCGTGTGCAAGCTAGATATTAATATGCATTACACCTCTCCTCTTATATCATCTATTTCCTCACCCATTTTCCTCATGTTTCATACATATGTCTAATCTTTACCTTGGTGCAAATGTATATCTGTGATAATCCATGCTTTTGTGAGCTTCCATGTGTGGCGATTTTACTCGATCTTCACAATTAACTATTGGCATTGTCTTGCTTGGCATAACTTGCAATGTGTTTTGCATCTATGCCAATTATGATGTATTTCGAAATATAACTTCTTGGGATGTAGTCTCATAGACGACACCTAGATAGGTTTTTCCACTATGGGAAGGGCCGGGAAGCAATGGATTGTTTTCACTCCATCCAAAGCGACGGTCTATCTCCCAATATGATTTTTACTTATGCTTGCAATTTGAAGGCATGAGGAAACACTGAAGAAGTTGACAAAGCTTTTCCACAGGCCATGTGTGATGCACTTGTTGGAGCTTCCAATGAATGATCTTTGGATGCATAATGAGGTTCTTTTCACTTAGGCTTGTGCCTTGAAGGCGTGTGGCTCTATGCAATAAGTTTTTTCTTGACTGCTTCTAGGGAATGCAAGGTGAGGGATTCTCTTCAAATATCATCACGTATGCTTATGTTTTGTACTCATGGAGCATTATGCAAGATGTTGAAAAATTATGTCTTGCTTGGCGGGGGCTTTGGCTGACACATGTGTCAAGAAAAACAAACTAAAAACAACATCCTTGGCCCCAAAGTTCAAGGATATGAGCCAAATCTCACTCTATCGGAAAGGTGCACAAAATGACTCTCTTCGATTATATTATTATATTTGATTGATAGATTATCCAAAGCTACTCCAAGTTTGTGATGGTTAGGGTATCCATACATGGATGGTCGATATCTCTTTCCTCTCCCTCTTTGATTAAAAAGCACTGCCTTTGAGAGTGGAGTGGGACTAAAAATATAAAATTGGGGTGATATGTCAACGGAAAGGAGGACTTGAGCTTTAGAGAAGACTAGTATGTGACCCGCGCGTTGCCGTGGCTACATGTGCGTCAATTGAAGCAACCATTGTTCTCCTTCCCATCCACAGGGAGGGTAAATGTGGGCAAATGCCTATGATCCCCAGACCTTCTCTCTATTTGTGTGTGTGTGTGTTTGTGTGTGTGTTGAGTTCAAGAATTATCAGGTCAATTTGAGGTCTCTTGGGAATGAATTAAGTAATGGGCTCCCTACGCATGATGTCTTGTCTTAATGTCCTTTGTTTCTCTCCAAGGAGGCAGTGAATTTGCAATTAGGCTAGAGACGTCCCCCTCACACAATTGATATGAGACCCTGGTGAGTGGTAGTGGTCCTCTAAATATACTAATAGAGAGCTTGTATCCTTCTTTGGATATAGTGTTTGCATCGAACCACGAATTCTTTAGATGCATTAGCATCCCCTCTCGCCATCCTTACCAATCAAGGCATTGGTCATGATAGCAACTCTCCCATGCTTCTCTTGTGTAGTTTTGGTCTTGCATTTAGGGCATCATAGTCAACTAAGTCATCAGCTGCTATTTGTTGGCACTTAGGATGCATGTACCAGCCATGACCCAACATGCCAACATTACACCACATAGTAGTAGAAGAAAATTTTCCATTGGTATGCATAAGTGATTTGGTGATCAATGTGTCGTTTGCTTCTCCAAGGCAGTATTCATGATGGGTGTGTGACCTGGGGGTGATTGCATGGCTATAACAGCTTTGTCTCTATATATGAATAAATTTCAAAATTTACAGGTTGGATTGCACTCAATGTAGCTAGCATGTACACGTGCATCTATCAAGACTCGTCGCATGGATGTTGAGGTCTCTTCCAATTGACCATAAGCAGGTTAGTAATATAAGGCGCATGTTGTTTGTTTGTGTACATTTGGGTACCATTGGCACCTTGAGGGCTATGAAAGCCAAAAAAGTTCACTCAATTGTTTCTCTTTGCAAGAGTTTTGGGCATCATGCTAAAAGAAAGAGCGTCCTGCAATTCACACACACACACACACACACACACACACACACACACACACACACACACACACACACACACACATGCATGTTCTTCTTTGAGAGAGAAGAATGTATTCAATCATTCACATGCTTGTCCTTACCCATATTTTATACCATAGCAGCCATTTTGGCCATTCTGTTAAATGTGAGACAGAGCATTGAGGCACTACATGCAAGAGAGTCTCTTTTTGTGTGCAAATTATATCCCTTAACAATTTGAGATTGCAATCATCATACCCTACATGAGTGCTCAGCTTTTGATCACATCAAACTTGCTTTACCCACATTTTAGCCCATACCATTGCCTACATACCTTTCTCTCCTAGCCACCTCATGGATCAACTTGGCAATGGCTACACTTATATCCATAGTCTTCAAGCATGTTACATGTTGTTCTCGGTCCCATAGGTCAATCTGACCTTTAAGGATAATCTCTCTCTCTCTCTCTCTCTCTCTCTCTCTCTCTCTCTCTCTCTTCTCTCTCTCTCTCTCTCCCGCTCTCCCGTTAACCTTTGAGATCACTGTGATTGTTTCTATGATATTAAAAGTTATGTCCCCCTCTCCTTGTATAAGTATGTGAGCATGCAAGCCCTTGAGTTCAAGAATCAACGTTCATCGGCTAAAGTTTTTAGGTCTCTTGTGATCTTCTTGTTCTTCTTCTTCTTCTTCTTCTTCTTCTCTCTCTCTCTCTCTCTCTCTCTCTCTCTCTCTCTCTCTCTCTCTCTACTAACTTGCTATGCAACATGACGACTTGTTGCCAACAATGATTGGATTAGACAAGGTTTGTCTAAACTTAATAGCTGAGAGTCAAGATTAGTCGGTTTAACGGGTCTCAAACCACATTAGTAGGAAGAAAAATGTCTCTCTCTCTCTCTCTCTCTCTCTCTCTCTCTCTCTCTCTCTCTCTCTCTCTCTCTCTCTACTCACTTGCTATGCAACATGACGACTTGTTGCCAACAATGATCAGATTGGATAAGATTTGCCTAAACTTAATAGCTGAGAATCGAGATTAGTCGGTTTAACAGGTTTCAAACCACGTCAGTAGGAGGAAAAATCTCTCTCTCTCTCTCTCTCTCTCTCTCTCTCTCTCTCTCTCTCTCTCTGGTTGCATGTCTAGTCTGTAGTATTAAAATTAAGCATGTGAGAGGCTTAGAGCCTGGTCGCATGTACCAGCGAGCCTGCTTTCTGCCTGATCACGAGCCGGCTCTTCTCTCTCTACCTATCTAATCGTGGTAGTTAAGAGCCTTGAAATGGGCATAGTGTTTCACATGGTTGACTTTTGAGGCCCTCTCGGCTAGCAAGAACGTGCTCAAGATCTGTCTCATCACTCTGCCAAATCAAGCATTTATCTTTGAAGCCAACAATTTTCTTGAGTTGCAAACAAAGCTGGAAGGCTATTTAGCCGTTCCAAAGTAAACAGGCTCTAAATGGAAGCAAAGTGACATGGAGGCAGTCTTGCAATGGAGGCACATGCATGGAGGCAGCTCTATTATAAGAGACTAGAGTCATCATTTCTAGGGGGAGGCAAAGGGCCCACATTAGGTATCCAACACCAAGGAGGATCCAAATGAGCAAAGGATTGCTAACTCCAAGACCAAGGCCAATATCCTCGACTGGCAATGATCATCCTCCAATGCAATCACATCAGTGTTTTGGAAAAATTATTTTTTCAAACATACAAAATTGCTTCCTTTAATTTTTCAAGAGGAAATTTAGAAAATTAGGTTTATTTTGCACGTTTTTACACTATTTTTCTCTATTTTGAGGTGGAATTTCTCCTTTTCCCCTTGCCCTCAACCGACATTTTTGAAATTGAAACCGGCATGGTTTTAATCTTAGACACATTTTTACCAAACACTAAATCGGAGACCCGCCTTGCGCATGAGCAGTCTAGCAGCAGACAATGCCACCTGTCCCCTTGCAGAACCCCTTTTTTCTTGCCTATGTCAAGAGTTTGAGATGTGTAAACTTGGGAAAGCTAAAAAGCCTAGATGATCACGTTGGAGCTCTCAACATTGTAGCATCCACCGACTGGCCGAAAAAAGACGAATAAAGTGTGGAGACAGATGTGGCACTCTGTGTGTGTGTGTGTGCGTGTGTGTGTGTGTGTGTGTGTGTGTGTGTGTGTGTGTGTGTGTGTGTGTGTGTGTGTGTGTGTGTGTGTGTGTGGAGGGCCGCAGCTAGGAAAAAATGGAGCTCGTCAGGATCAAGGGTGGTGGACAGGCAGCGGTAGAGGAGTAGGTGGCTCAGCAAGCGCTTGTGGTAAGTGGGACATGTATTGGATCTAGAGTCTTGATGTCTTGGAGAGTAGAGGATTGAGGTTGTATAAGGGTGTGGGCTCATGGCAGATCAGTTGTTGGTAGCCAGCGGTGTTGATAGAGGAGACTACATGAGACATGTTGCAAAAACATTTGAGAAGTTGTACATGAAGTAAATTGTGGGTTGTGTTCATGATCGAGTTTTTTTTTTTGGGGGGGGGGGGGGGATTCTCTGTCAAGCTTCAAGGCCAATCAATGGCACTCTCTCTATCTTTCGAACCAAAATAGACACACTCTCTCAGCAGAACTGAATGGGATTGGCCCTCTCTCTCTCTCTCTCTCTCTCTCTCTCTCTCTCTCTCTTTTTGTGTGTGTGTGTGATCTGATCTGCAACACACACGATGGTGCCATAGAAAATGAAACCCGATCTCTCTCTCTTAGACGTGTAATGTGCCGCATCTCTCTCTCTCTCTCTCTCTCTCTCTCTCTCTCTCTCCTCTCACACACACACACACACACACACACACACACACACACACATGCGCGCACATTTGAGGTGGACCAACTTATCAACATGTGATACATCTCATTGCTCGTTATTTTCCCAAGCTATGAAGTAGAGCCACTCTTTACAAACACAAAAGTAATCACCCTTCAAAATTGAAGGCTGGAGTGAAATTCCATGGCTTTGCTAAAGAGTTAAATAATATGCATATATATATATATATATATATTACTAAGTATTGTGACTTTTTGCCAGAGAAGTCAAAACCAAGTCTTTTCATTTTCACTTTTAGATTTCAAACCAAATGACTTACCCTTCACTTTTACATTTCTTGAAATGAAGGAGAGAGTGACACATGGATGCCCTCTACTTCCTTGAAAATTTTAAGCTCAAGTAAGCCTGCCCAATTTTTGAAACCATTGGTATTAAAGAGAATCTTGGAGGATGCTTGGTTTGCGTTCAAGAGAAAAAGGGTAAAGAATTCAAAAGCAAAAGGAAATCTCTCTCTTCGTGAGCTTGCCCGTATTTTGAGATGCCAGCACAGATGGAGGAAATACAGTGCGAGGTCAGGCGGCAAGGCAAGTCAATTTATCGTGATATCTGATGCTCTCTTTATCTCTCTCTCTCATGCTCGCCTGTAGGATCCTGCTCTCTCTCTCTCTCTCTCTCCCTCTCCCTCTCTCTCCCTCATGCTCGCCTGTAGGATCCTGCTCTCTCTTTCTCTCTCTCTCTCTCTCTCTCTCTCTCTCTCTCTCTCTCTCTCTCTCTCTCTCTCGTGCGCGTTTGTCTACATCAGTTGCATGGAGGGCGGATCTGATGCTGATAGGGTGTTGTCAGATAGCGATAGGGTGATGGAGCGCATGTGCACGTCCGCTTTGATGCCTGGGCAGAGGCTGTGCAAGACTTAGGGAGCAATTTTGTTACACAATGGCGCAGGAAGATGGGATGGAGAGAGAGAGAGAGAGAGAGAGAGAGAGAGAGAGAGAGAGAGAGAGAGAGAGAGAGAGAGCGCCTTGGGTGAAGGCAAATACTGCCTCTTGCTTAAAATACCAAGGTGAGTAGTCCAAGAGTCATGAAGCAGCCATGAAATGCGAGATGGCAATGTATTGATGTGTGTTGATAGTTAGAGAGAGGCTAGGTGGTCGTCATGGTGGCAGCAAACGATCAGCATATGGTGATAAGGAGAGGTAGGGTAGGACGGACTGTGTGGGCTATCTCCATTGTGAATGCTACAGTTGTGGTGCAGCTTATTGTTGCGAGGTACCCCAAGTGCGGCTGTAATGGGGAGCAAGAAATGAAGCGATGGTGGGAGAGCGACATGGTGTACAACAAGGCACGCACCCATTTTGTGGACAAGGAGGTAATGGAACAGAGGGAGGACTTTACAGGCTGGAGGACTGTGCGATTTTGGGGGGGAGGGATTACACACTACAGACCAGCGAATGCAAGTATGGCAAGTCACATACGAGATGTGGCGATAGCTCGAGGAGTCTTGCCTAGTTTTGCCTTTGAATGGAGAGATTCGTTGGAAATTTTGGCGAGAAATTAATGGGTTTTAGAAATCTTGATCGATTAGGTCTCCCCAATCTCACAAAGAGTGTGCTCTCTAGTATATAGTATAGAACAACGTCAAAACCAAGTCTTTTCATTTTCTACCATTCTACCATCATAGTCCTTGCTACTTACCCTTCACTTTTAGATTTCAAACCAAATGACTTACCCTTCACTTTTACATTTCTTGAAATGAAGGAGAGAGTGACACATGGATGCCCTCTACTTCCTTGAAAATTTTAAGCTCAATTATATATAGTATAGAAGAGCAACCTCTGGACTACGATATGCAGAATGTTTTCTCTTATACCTCTTCATTCAGCTTGCATCTCAGAAAACATGAATTAGGATTTTTTTTGATAAATTGGCAGGCCTTGTGATTTTATCACTTGTTCTCTATGTGCTGCTCAATGAACCTCCCTTCGGAGGTTCGTATGGACCTTCTATGTCGTAAATGAACTTTGACCTTGATGCTCGAAGTTCAAAAGCTAGATGCATGTATTCATGTGTGTGTGTGTGTGTGTGTATGAGAGAGAGAGAGAGAGAGAGAGAGAGACCCATTCTCTCGATGTGTGTGAATATAAGAGACAAAGTTGATATGCCATTTCCCAAGGTGTTGCCGCATTGCACCAAGGCTTTCCACATCTGCATTGCATTAATGAAGTACATTGAGCTCGATAATTCATCGATAGGAGTCCAACAAGTTCTTATGGATGTCCAGCATGCATTATGTGTGTGTGTGTGTGTGCACCCGTGCGCGCGCAAGAGAGAGAGAGAGAGAGAGAGAGAGAGAGAGAGAGAGAGAGAGAGAGAGAGAGAGAGAGAGTGTACCATTCACTACATCATGTGTGAGTGAGTGTGTGTGTCTTTGAGAGAGAGAGAGAGAGAGAGGGTGAGAGGGCTCTCACACCGGCACTAGAGAGAGAGGGGAGGGAGAATAAGCATTGGTTTTACAATCAGCAATCGACAACGCGACAATCGACGAAATCCACAATCGAGAATCAAAAATAAAAAATTGACATCGACATCTATAAAATTGAGAAGATGTGCAAGCCCAAGATAGGAGTAGACCTCAACAAATGGCAAAGGTAGATGACGGGAGATTTTTACATCAGATTTCTTTGAGCTTTATTAGTGCTCTCGCCTTTGGGTTGACTTGGAATTTAAAGGTGAATTTTAAAATTTGTAACTGGGATTGCACTAAATTTAGGTTTTCTAGAGCGTTTAAAGGCAAATCTCAAAATTTTGTAAGGGGGCTCACACTAAATCGAGTTGAGGCATAGTGCTTTCTCCTAAAACTTAAAAAACTTGCATACGAGAAATTTTAGGGGCAACTTAATTATATTTGAAGGCTTTTACACTCAATTTCTCTATACTTTGTAAGTTTCCTCATCTTCAAATCTATAATTTAGAGATAAATTTCAAAATCTGCAGGTGGGATTAAACTAAATTCAAGATTTTTCAAGCATTTGGCTATACCATATCCTTTTTCAAACATTTGAGAGGTAAATTTACAATATTTGAAGGTTTTTGCACTAAACCTTTTTGCACTATGTAGATCCTCTAAACCTTAATTTATGTTTTCTAACCTTTGTTTTTCTTTTAAAAATGCTCTTAGGAGCTTGATTTGAAGTAGCTCAAAAAGAGTACATGCATACCTTGGAATATCCTTTGCACAGGGGTCTCCAACCAATACAACATATGCACACTGTGACCCAAAACATACCCGAACATTTTTGCAAGTACACTATATTTTTATCAAGTTCTTCTTCTCAGCAAGCCGCTTCCTCTTGCTTGATAAAGGCCATTCACAATTAGAGATAAGTCTCAATTTTTTTAGATGGGATTATAGTAAACCTAAGTTTTTTCCTCCAATCGTTGTGGGTGTCCTAACATTCAAATTAAATCTTACGGGTGTATGGCCCTTCCT
>NC_140953.1:126622199-126634699 GCF_014529385.1 Adiantum capillus-veneris
AGCACTACATTATCCGCATACAACAAAAGCATGATTACCGCATTGCAAATAGTGACCTCTTCAATGCCTTCTTCTTGCATAAAGTCAAGTACCATTTGTTCCAATTGATCGATGCATAGACCAAAGAGAGTTGGTGACAATGGACATCCTTGTTTAACCCCAATAGTGCTTACAAAAATTTCTTAAATTTCTCTTCCCATGCGCAATTGACAAATCACCTTCTCATAGATTCGAGAAACCGCAAGCATAAACTCACTTGGCACTTGGAGTTCTTCCATCCTTCTCCACAAATTGTTACGTGGAATCATATCAAAGGCTTTCTTAAAGTCTACAAAACAACAATACAATCGCTTGCCTTTCAACCGACTTTCCTCCATGAGAACACGAAGAGTGACAAGATGATCAATGGTGCTATGGCATCGACGAAAACCCGCTTGTCCCTTTGCACGCTTGTCATTCTCTTCAGCCCAATCACTCAATTTCATCTCCATTATGGACCCAAACAACTTTGCCATAAGAGACCCAATCATTATAGTCCGGTAGTTGCTTACATTCTTTACATCCCCTCCTTTATGCAAAGACTTAACCCAATTAGTACTCCAATCATAAGGCATACCATGTTGAAGTGCAAGGTTGAACATATCACACATCCACTCATGGGTAAAATCTCCTGTCCATTTGATCATCTCTGGCTTGATACCTTGAAGATCTCCCGCTTTGTGAGTGGCCAACTTTTCAAGCCCACCGCATACATCCTCAATAGTAAAAAAAGACGGCATACATGGGAGTGAACCATAAAATGGCATTTTTTTAGTATTTGCTTGCTCATATAATTGCTTACAATGTGTGTACATATCCATTAGACTCAAGTTACCAAAATTCTCAACCCCCTTGCCTCTCAAGTTTCTCCAAAATCTTCCACATGCATGTGCCTTTTCTTGGACTTGAAATTCTTGTTGCTTTACTTCCCATCTTCTTCTCTTCTTTTGAATCAATGCCTTGTATGTATGCAAATGACTTTGATAGTTGTCTTTGTACATAGTTGCATCAAGCTTTATCAAGGACTTTCGAGCATCTTGACATTCTTTATCAAACCACCTTTTGCGTGATCTATCTTTGTTGAAACCATGGAGATGCTTTATGGCAAAGCATTCTTCCGCACAAGAACAAATAGCTTTCTTGAAAGCTTCCCATTTAGTTTCCAGTGGTGCATCACATTGAACTTTGTCATCCATAATTTTTGCTCAACCATTTCAATGTACATTGGTGCCCGTTTGAAATCCATACATAGTGATAACTACTCTTTCCTTTGGCTGAGATTATCATGCTTAGTTGCTTCTCCACATGAAAGGTCAATACATAAGGTGCGATGGTCGGATTCCGGGGTCCATTGACCAAACATAAAACTCTTTATGCAATACATGATGGCTTCAGAGAGTAGCATATAGTCAATCACACTATCCCCATTATGTCTCCTACATGTAAATCCATTGGTTCCACTCCACAAAGATACACCATTGGCAATGAGCATACCCGTGCTATTACACATGTATAAAAGTAACTTTCCATAGTGATCCGGCTCTTTCTCATCCATTGAAGTACGATCATACAAGTGAACTTCCTCCAACTCCCTTGAAATGTATGGCATATCAAATTGTTGAGTATCATGTTGCAATGTTTTTGTGCGAGCATTCATATCCCCAAATACAATAACATCACCTTCACCTTTGAAATAAGCAATGTCCTCTTCCAAATCAGAAAATTGTTGATCTCTATCCATGCAAGCATAAAAGGGAGAATCATGATGATGAATGTAGCAACCGGCTACAAAAATGGGTGCTCTTTTTGGTGTCATAATTTTCAGCCATACATAACGTTTGTACTTGTCATCTTTCACAATTGATACAAAATCTTCCAATCCTGTCTTAACCATACATGCTAACCCTCCTTGTCCTCTTCGTTGCTTGAGATTCTTTGACCACATCAATGAATGTACATTGTAATCCTTCAAGCCGTTAATCCTTTGTGTATCATGCTCCCAAGTTTCAACAAGAAGTACAACATCGGCTTTGCTTGTTAGTTCATCAATGCCAACCCCCGCATTCCATGGGTATCCATTACAATTCCAAAATCATATTTTCAATTGTAACTCGGTCTCATAGGTCACGCATCCCTATTTGCTTGAGAGACTTGCCTCCTCCTTGGGCACATTTTCTTCATGAGAGATCTCCTTGTTTTTATTATTATTTTCCTCATATGCCTTGCGACGCATATTTTTTTGCTTAATAGTGCGATCTTCACATACAAAACATTTTGTATCTCTCAAATAGATCCAACTATTATCAAGGATAATCTTTCGCTTGGTCTCATCTGGCATGGTGCATACAATTGGCCGTTCTCCCGAGCGAGGAGCTCCTTGCTTCCCCACTCTATGTGCTCCATAGACCATAACTCCGGACATGCCAAAGTGGGTTTTGAAGAAATCTTCAATAACAATGGCAAGAGAAGGAGGTGTCTCTAACTTCTCTTCGGGAATTCCACGAATAACAATGTTCTTGGAACGTCGCTCCCGTTCCTTCAACTCCTCCACATCCACATTCTCAACATTCTTTGTTTGAACCATAGCTTGCATGAGTGAAGAATTAGAAACCACATTGCTACCACATACATCAGCCCAAGACTTGTTTGTGCATACATTTTTCATGTCGCATACATCCCAGCTCATAGTGTCAAATTTCTCCTCTTTCAATACATGGTCATTCTCTACTTTGCTTATCCGCTCCTTCAAAGCATTCAAGTCCACAAGAGAGCGTTTACATTCCTTGACTTCCTCTTCAAGTTGCATCAAACGTGTTGTTTGCATCTCAAGTGTCCTCTTGAGATTCTCATTCTCAACCACAAGTACCCTTAGTGTGCCATTCTCCATTGCAAGTGCTCGTAAGTCTTCGCCTTGTTTGTTTACGGTCTCTTGCAATGATACCAAGTACGCCATGATCATGGTTTTCGATGTCGTTGGTTGGCTGGTTGTGTTGCTATCTCCACACTTAGGAGATTTTGGATCATTTTCCACAATGGTTGTGGACCTTGTTGAAGAAGAACCCTTGCGAGTACCGGAAGACATTGTATGTAAAATAGAGGATGAGAATCAATTTTGTTGAACCTGTTCACTTCGGAGATGCTGCTACAGAAACGCCTTCCATAACTTTGAAAATTTCTGTCTTTACATCAACGCGTAGAGGACTTTGTGCTCTTCGATTGAGGCTATAGATCACCCAAATCGGAGTTTGGATGAAGAAGTTATGATCAAAAGAGTGGACTGTTGTCTACTAGGTCAACCGAATGAAAATAATAGCTAGTTGGCCAAAATGCGCACTAAATATCTTACCGGATATATCCTCCAAGTCATTGGTATGACTATCAAAATCATGGGCATCGGCGTGTAGGTTCCAAATCCATGTAGTGGTACTGGGACCCTTAGCTAAATTTCTTGCGAAATGTCCAGGCTGAGCCCACTTCTCGAAAGAAATTTTTACAGGATCCTTCTCTACCATAATTTTGACTTCTGGTTCTGGCGAACGAATAGTCATTGGGACTCTCCTCTCTTCGAGCAGGGGATAGCATCAACCTACCAACAGGAGATATAAAATTTCTTAGAATTGGGGGTTTCATTAACATGCAAGAATCTGTTACTTCCCTCCAAATTTGAAAGTTGAACGTCTATAGTGAAGAGATCATGTGGGATAGGCTTTCGGTGGTATTATTACACGGCTTAGCGGCGCCTGATGGACTTGATAAGTAATACTAATTGCCCCCCCCCCGGGGGGGGTCGACGTCTGAGAAACAAAAAGTTTTACTTACTTTGACTTTCCTATTTAGGAAGTCACGCTACTCTCGTACTGTTGTTCCAACTCTCCCACCGATGAGACGGGGAGAAGCGTCCCATAATTTTCAGCCAATTCTGTGCTTTGGCATAATTGTCGGGGGAAAGTGCTATTGCCCGTCGCCAATACTCAGCAGCCTGATCAAACCAAGCTTCCGAAATTTCTAAATCTCCTTGATAAATGGCCTGTTCCCCTCGACAAGAATGGATGATTCCTTTCCCAGTAATCTCCTCCTTCAGAACCGAACTTGGGGGTTTCCCACCCCATACGGCTCATATGACTGCACTCCCACCCTTTGGGTGAGGGATGAATCCTACTCCCGAGGTGAGGTGTGGGAAAACTAAAAATAGCCAGGTTTTCAATTCTATTCGTTCCAAATAAAACCTTTTCCGTCTCAGCTATTGGGAAGAGAATAACAATCTCTCCCGTCACTAACTACCCTATCTCAACATGGATCTTTCAAAATGAGATAAATTTTTTCCTTTGGGATTTGGTACTACGCCGTGTCTCGCCACTTAGTGCTTTTTCAACTGCCTCTTCTACAGAAACGAGTTGCATAAATCTTTGATGAGCCAGCTTCATTGTATCGATCCAGATTTTCAATGAGAAATCCTTACGACGCTGCATCCCCTTATTTAGTTAAATTATCCATAGGAAGGTTAGGCTGGTTACCTCCTCCGAACTCGGATTGTTTGGAAGGGGGCTAAATCCCGCAGCTCGTGGCAACTCCCGTCTAGAAAGATGCTTGGGGGAAGCCTTTTTTTTATCGGTTGATTGATCATGAACCGAGGAGTCCCGAGGTGTAGATAGCCGCACGTGGTGGCAGCTCACAGCCATATTATTAAAAGCTTGTGGCAAAAAGGAATTACGCTCCGGCGCTTGAAAGTAGTATTCCAAAGCTTTTGCATGGTTACCATTACTGGTATGGATAGCACCTATATTGTGGGGTATGTAACTTCGGTCGTAAGAATCAATCTCCAAACGCATGGCTTTGTAGTAACTTCCCGAAGCTTCTGCATATTCTCCCTCTGATTGGGCCGACATCCGTTACGGTTGCTTACGCAGAAAAGCCCCGATTCAAAACCGCACGTGAAACTTCAGTATCATACGGCTCCTCCTGCCCAATTTAATTTACGAGGAAGCAATTTGAGAAGTTTCATTACTCCTGCTCTTGATAAGATTTCTAACCAGGCGGGGGTTAGTGTCTGACAAAATCGGTATCTAACCATCCATCTTACAAGGAGTTTCTTTTTTTATTGGATCGATTGCGTTGCCGTCAATGAATTAGTGGTAGCTAAACTCCCTGGCAATTTCTTCGTTCCCAACGCTTTGTTTCTCAGAGGATTATTCACCCCGGCAATCTCCGATGATCTAAGGGATATCCAAAATACAAACGGGATGGTTGCTTGTTACCCCAATTGCAATTAGTCGTTATCGCGACTCCGGAGTTGTCGAAAACGCATAACATTTTTTGAATTAAGAGGTTGACAAAGAGTTTGTATCGCCGATTTCTCTAGTGGTGTATACCCCCTCCACGCTTACTCCTAAGATTTCCACGTATCACCAATTAACAGGTTTAACCTCCTACTTGCTCAATACCTCGATCCGCGGGAGACGGGAGCCGTAGCTTGCGGGGCTGCATCAATCGTGGATACACAACCGAAGGATTTGTTCGGCATTCGAAAAACACTTTTCTCAAATGTGGGCTTTTCAAATTGAGAGTTTTCTCCAATTAAGTGGGATAGTGCTAAATTACCTCCCTTCTCGAATCGCACCATCCCTGTAGTATATAGAAGCTTCCCTCTCCCTCTTAGTAGTAGGTAGAATTCGTATCAGAATATCCTCTAGAATTGTGAAAGTTTTATCAATAAAATTATCATTTCTCTGCGACCTAGGCATAATCAAAATTACTCCTTGTTTTCTTTTTATTACTTCACCTATTACTAATCCGTCAGTTGAAATTACGGAAGAAAGGTAAAAAATCTATTTGGAGAATAACTCGGAAGAGAGAAGTAGTCGAGTGATAAGTGGAATGAGATTTTAATTGGTGTCGAAAACTTTCGTCACGTTTCACCCCTATTTCGAGGGGTACTTAGTGAAACGGATACCCGCAAATTACTTGCCACTTCATCGCCTAAAGTCATAAAATAAAATCAGAGGTTTCACTGCTGAAATATCGCAGCTCGGGGAAAGGTGGCCGAGTGGTTTAAGGTGTGGCACCGGAAATGCTATGTAGATTTCTAGCTACCGAGGGTTCGAATCCCTCCCTTTCCTATTTCTATTATTACTTTCTCGGGATACTTTTGTCTATTCCTTGAAATGTAGTTGAACAATTATCTTGGAAAAGATGAACTCGGAATAAGAGTTTTAATCTGTTTCCGGATACGGATAAAAAGGAGTTGAAAGAATACTTCAACAAAAACGATAGATGGGGGCTACTCTATCTCTTCACTTCGGTATCAAATGGACCGAAATAGCGCACAACTATAACTGGGAAACAACGTCATGGGCCAAATCAACTTTTTTTTAATCGGAAAATATTCCGTCACCCTCGAAACTAGAAGAGAAGATTTTTAAATTTCAAGACTTAGAGGATTAAGAGGTAGACGGAATAGCTTTTCATGATTTTCTGCTAATCCGCCCCCCAACTTGCATCATTCGGAGTTTTCCAACCAAGTATTTTCAGGACAAATATCTACAAAGTATTTGATTGAATCGAATAAAAGCTTCTTCTACTAAGCTTTTCAAGAGTAATACTCAACAACTAACAGTTTATTGATATCCAAATTGACGGATTCTCGGTTGACCAGATGGTTGACTAATCCCGTTGGTTCACCCGTTTTCGAAATAGACAGAGTTAGGTGATCTGGTACTTCGTTCCCACTGAGAGACTCACTCTTCTGAACATTGGCAGAAGTTGGTCGGTTCCGAATACTGATAATATCAGGTTTACATCGATAGCTTGGTATATCCACAACTCGATGGTTTACCAACATATGTCTGTGACAAACCAGCTGTCGGGCAGCGGGAATGATAGAGATAAGGAGGAGGAGGAGAGAGAGAGAGAGAGAGAGGAGAGAGAGAGAGAGAGAGAGAGAGATGAATGAAATGATATATTAGCGTCTTCACGAGAGAGAGAGAGAGAGAGAGAGAGAGAGAGAGAGAGAGAGAGAGAGAGAGGAGGAGGAGGAGGAGGAGGAGGAGGTCGAGCGAGAGAGAGAGAGAGAGAGAGAGATAGAGAGAGAGAGAGAGAGAAGACAGAGGAGGGAGAGAGAGAGAGAGAGAGAGAGAGAGAGAGAGAGGGCGGTGAATAGACACTGTCTCTTTGTGCGCGAGCTACATGGCTATTTGCGTGCATTGCAGATAGTGGTCGGGCAAAATCATATTTTTTTCCAAACTTACAAAATTCCTTTCCTTGAATTTGCCAAGAGGAAATTTTGGGAACTTAGGTTTATTTTTTGGGTTTTTACACTATTTTACTCTATTTTTGGGTGGAATTTCTCCTTTTCCCCTTGCCTTGAGCCGGTGCGCGCGCGCGTGAGAGAGAGAGAGAGAGAGAGACGCAGATAGAAAACGGCACGATATTAAGTTGAGAGACATTTTTCTCGAAATTGCTCACAACGCAAATTTTGAATTTGATTGACATTCGGGAGATAGAGATAGAGAGAGGAGGAGGGAGAGCAAGAAAGACAGCTAGAGAGAGAGACGAATGAAATGATATTTAACGTTTTCACGAGAGAGAGAGAGAGAGAGAGAGAGAGAGAGAGAGAGAGAGAGAGAGAGAGCTATAGATAGAAAACGGCATGATATTAAGTTGAGACACATTTTTCCCGAAACTGATCACAACGCAGATTTTGAGGTTGATTGACATTGGGGAGATAGAGATAGAGAGAGGAGGAGGGGGGGGGGGGGGAGGAGAGAGAGAGAGAGAGAGAGAGAGAGAGAGAGAGAGAGAGAGAGAGAGAGAGGAGGAGGAGGAGGAGGGAGAGCAAGAAAGACAGCTAGAGAGAGAGAGAGATGAATGAAATGATATATTAACGTCTTCACGAGAGAGAGAAAGAGAGAGAGAGAGCTACAGATAGAAAACGGCATGATATTAAGTTGAGGCACATTTTTTCCGAAACTGATCACAACGCAGATTTTGAAGTTGATTGACATTGGGGAGATAGAGATAGAGAGAGGAGGAGGGAGAGCAAGAAAGACAGCTAGAGAGAGAGAGAGAGCCGCAGATAGAAAACGGCATGATATTAGGTTGAGACATATTTTTCTCGAAATTGCTCTCATCACAGATTTTGAAGTTGATTGACATGGTTGGGTGTGATTGAGAGAGAGAGAGAGAGAGAGAGAGAGAGAGAGAGAAAGAGACGAGGGGGGGGACACTGGGGAGATAAGAAAAAAAGAAGAAGAGAGAGTAATTTTCTTGATCTTGTTTCTCAACTTTGTCAAGAGTGAAGAGCTTGAGGGTAAGAGGGGCCATGCCGCCGCCTTTACTAGTACATCTTAAAATTTTCAAGGAACGAAAGGGCCTTCATGTGTCAATCATTGGTTTACTTCACAAAAAACCTTACAAAACATATAATGTAAAATGCAAAAGGAAGAGTGAGATTGTAAGAAATAACAAGCAGCTTAGCTTTTGTCAAAATGTAAAGTCAAAAGAATTTCCTTTTTTTTTAGTAGTAAAAAGTCTTTTAGCAATAGGACTTTTTAGTCTACTCAGATTAAATGTATTAAATGCACATACCGATAAAGAGATAAATTTAATAGAGATTTTATTGTTTAATGAAAATTTAATTTTTAAAGATATATTTGGCTTTATCTTTTCAAGAGGTTTTTTTAAGACCAATATTGATATTTTTATTTAAAAACAATGTATTTTTTTAAAGAGATTGGAAAAAAAAACTCGTGTGATGTCGACTTGGGGTTGTCTCGCTTTGAGGAAATGCACGCAAATGAAAGAGTTGATATCCATGTTATTGGCCATGAATGAGAGAGAGAGAGAGAGAGAGATTTTATCAAACTCACTAGTACAACAGCGCCGCCTCCAACGGCGGCATCGCCTCTAGCGATGCAAAATTGCTAGGGGAATAAAGTGCACAATCAATGAGAATCCCAGCCAATGTCCCAATGGCATATATCGCATCGCACGCGCGCACACACACGCACAGAGAGAGAGAGAGAGAGAGAGAGAGAGAGAGAGAGAGAGAGAGAGGCCTCCTTGAGCACATCATGAAATTCTCAGATTTCATGAAGAACATGTACGCACATGGATTGAAATGCACAATTATGAAAAATGAATTTAAATAGTCGGTCTCCGTGGATATCATATTATGCATTATATTAGTAAGATACTAAAGTAAAGTAATAGCTCTCCTACTATACTGAAAATATCATAAAAGCATCAACTCAATATGTTAGCATTACACTTGTCCGAGGCCTTTTGACTCTTAGCGAAGTAACACAAACAGGAAAATGAACATTGAGGAGTGAGAAGGAGAGAAAGGAGACTATGACGCACATGTGCAAACTCTAAACAATTATTTCCATAGCCTTTTGAATGTAGCTACCCTTCTTTCAGCTGCCAATATCCTTTGTCTACATGGCTAGTGCCACTATATCATAGCATTTTACATTTGTGTGAGGTAGAAGCACTAACGATGCATGCACTATGATATAGTGGCTTGTGGCACACAACGTTTTGCATTGTGCGAGGTAGAAGCACAACCTATGTATGCTTATGGGCAACTATACTTGTTGTAGAATTTGCATTGCAGAGCACCATTTTGCAAGCTCCATTCCACACACGATATCTTAGTGAGTAACTGGTTACCCACAAACGACCAATATTGCCGTTGTTGATAGATCTTTACATAGATCTTACATTCCAAGGTTAGCACAAACATGAATTTAATCATAAGGTGCAAGTTGTGCTCACATTAAAATCACCATGAGACGTGTTGGCACACAAACTTGTCTATTCCTTCACTTACATGGCCATTTGCTACTTTAAATGCTTTTGCAGACCACCATACAACATGTTTTCGTTAGTTAGATTGCACAGAACAACCTTTTTGCATTTCACTATGTACTAAAATTTGGTATGTCTCATTTTGAAGCAGCATCTTCATGTTTGCTTTTACTTTAAAAAGATAAAAATGGGCATGACTCGTACTTGAGAATGGCAGCTAACTTACATTTTTAGAAATTGATGACAAATTTAACTTGCAAGCTGAGGAGATTGTTTATACTTTGAAGCCTTTAAATCATTTTGAAGGAAACGAATAATAATTCAATAGTGAAGATTAGAGATGAATGCAATCGCATAAACATAAACAGAAGATGAGATGAGAGAGAGAGAGAGAGAGAGAGAGACAGATTATGAGAATGCAAGGAGGGAGGAGCTCAAACTGGTGAGCAGGGCGCCTACCGCAGTTCATGCATGAGCATCCTTGCTACTGCAATCGCCATAGCCAACAGGAGATTCTTGATGATCACAAATGCTTGGTAGCAAGGCCTGTGTGTGTGTGTGTGTGTGTGCGCGCGCGCACGCGCGTGCACGCATCTATTAGTGGTTGCTTTGGATCCTCAATGCAAGCTAGTGTCTGTTGAGATCCCGACTCCCTTAACTTGTGAGCACCAAAAAGAAGTCAAAAGGGGCCAGCAAACGACCATATTGTTGGGCCCGTGAAGGGTCTAGAGCTCTCAAATAGCATGGAAGTTTGAAGCTGTAGGAAGCTCAAGTGTGCGCGTCGGGAAAGGTAAAACATAGCCAAGCCCACTTGGAATGTCATGGATGTCATGATCAAACGTGTTATTGAAGCTCTTGAGCTGAAGGGAGTTGTTATGCAACTGCTGCAGATCTGTTTCAGAGGAAGATCTTCCATGAATGCTACAAATTGGGATAGGGTTGTTGTGCGGGATGAGGCCTTCCCTGACCCTTATCCTTCCTTCTCCACCACCACTACCACACCCCTTGAATCCTAATTCTCCAACACCACCTTCTCCATCACAGTTTCGTAGGACAGAGAACCGGCTCATCAAGAGGGGGCTGCAGCCATCACAACAACAAAATGAAGTGCATGTCAAATATTGCCAAAAGGAGAAGAATCTAAGGGACTTAAGATAAAGAGCCGTGGTTTGGGAATGGAGGGGAGAAGAGGAAGGTGAGCATGAGAGGCATAGCTGTGGATGGCCAGCTAATGCAGAGACATGGCGATGGAGGCCGTTGTTGCATGCGTACTTCTCCCCCCTAGGCGTGCGTGCGCAGTTGCGCACCACCCCGAATGCAACAATGCAGAGCTTCTTCCCACCTTGTACTCTCCCATCTTTGCACTACCTCGGCTAGTGTCTGCTCCTTCCATCTCTCTCTTTTCTTCGCTGCTTTCCATACGCCCTATCGACAGTGGTTAGAAATTGATGACAAATCTAACTTGCAAGCTGAGCAAATTGTTTATACTTTGAAGCCTTTAAATAGTTTTGAAGGAAACGAATAATAATTCAATAGTGAAGATTAGAGATCAATGCAATCTCATAAACATAAACAGAAGATGAGATGAGAGAGAGAGAGAGAGGGAGAGAGAGAGAGAGAGAGATTATGAGAATGCAAGGAGGGAGGAGCTCAAACTGGTGAGCAGGGCGCCTACTGCAATTCATGCATGAGCATCCTTGCTACTGCAATCGCCATAGCCAACAGGAGATTCTTGATGATCACAAATGCTTGGTAGCAAGGCCTGTGTGTGTGTGTGTGCGCGCGCACGTGTGCACACGCATCCATTAGTGGTTGCTTTGGATCCTCAGTGCAAGCTAGTGTCTGTTGAGATCCCGACTCCCTTAACTTGTGAGCACCAAAAAGAAGTCAAAAGGGGCCAGCAGATGACCATATTGTTGGGCCCATGAAGGGTCTAGAGCTCTTAAATAGCATGGAAGTTTGAAGCTGTAGCAAGCCCCGGGGAGGTCACCTAACAAAAATGTAACCTATCACGTGAGTTCAACAGAAGGGTATTTAACGTTCTTGAAACTTACAGAAATATATATACAAAAGGGCATTATTTTTTCAAATTTGTAAAAAACTTACAGATTTTAAAAGAAAAGGGTATATTATATTCCTAACAAAATTTACAGATAAGGGGTTTTACAAACATGTCTTGAACGCACGTGATATGGTAGTTTTACACATAGTGAACCCCCCGAGTAGCAAGCTCAAGTGTGCGTGTTGGGAAAGGGAAAACATAGCCAAGCCCACTTACAATGTCATGGATGTCATGATCGGACGTGCTATTGAAGCTCTTGAGCTGAAGGGAGTTGTTATGCAACTGCTGCAGATCTGTTTCTGAGGAAGATCTTCCATGAATGCTACAAATTGGGATAGGGTTGCTGTGCGGGATGAGGCCTTCCCTGACCCTTATCCTTTCTTCTCCACCACCACTACCACACCCCTTCTCCAACACCACCTTCTCCATCACAGTTTCATAGGACAGAGAACCGGCTCATCAATAGGGGGCTGCAGCCATCACAGCAACAAAAAACGAAGTGCATGTCAAATATTGCCAAAAGGAGAAGAATATAAGGGACTTACGATAAAGAGTCGTGTTTTGGGAATGGAGGGGAGAAGAGGAAGGTGAG
>NC_140953.1:126639699-126734699 GCF_014529385.1 Adiantum capillus-veneris
TAAGATTTTTATCCTCATTATGAGTAGTGACGAGGATGTGGGACCGTCCAACCGAAAACCTATCTCTCAACGAGGGTCTTATGTCCTTGTAATCAATGCAAGCATGCTGTGCGACGGACAAGACGTGTTTCTTTGCAGCACGTTCGCGAATTTGGGGAGTTCGATCCATCTATTATAGATCGAGTTGTTGCCAATTATAACTCGTCGGACTCTGACGCTGGCCAACAAGCAGCAATCTTGCAACCCAATAGACGTGTTCGCAGGCGCTTTGGTCAAGCAGCATATGTGAGGCCACAAGATGTAGCCTCTGACAGCTCGGGGGATGATCATGCAGAGCACATTCCCAACGAGGCAATGTTTGAGCCCGAGATTGATGAAATGATCGAGACGATCATGGATTCAGAAAGGCTTATCTATGATGATATGAAAAGTGAAGCCGATACGCCATTGTATAATGGAGCACGTATGTCTAGATTGAAAGCACTCCTGGTTCTTCTCAACATGCAGGCAAAGTTTGGATGGAGTGACACTAGCGTCACAGCGCTTTTCAGGTGATCTATTACAATTAGTTTACTTTAATAAAACTCTAAATGTATAATGATCTGATAGATTTTTACACGACTGTATCGTATTTTTATGTTGTGTAGATTGCTGAAAGAGCACATACTACCAGCTGACAATGTGATGCCAGATTCCCGAGATGAAGCAAGAAAGATTTTGCGAAACTTGGGGATGGATTACAATTCTATCCACGCTTGTCCTAATGACTGCATTCTTTTCAGAGGGGAATACATAGACATGGAGAAGTGTCCGAAATGTGATTCCGAAAGATATCGAGTAGATCTCCACGGGACAAAAATTCCACAAAAGGTTTTGCGACATTTTCCTTTGCTTCCTCGCATCAAGCATTTCTTCGAATGTAAGTCCATGGCCGCCCTAGCATCATGGCATGAGGAGAATAAATCTTCGGATGGTGTGCTACGAATTCCTGCAGATTGCGCAGCCTGGAAACATATAGATGGAACATGGTCGGATTTTGCCAGGGAAGCTCGAAATTTGCGCTTAGGCCTGGCTATGGATGGCGTAAATCCATTTGGTCAAAGATCAACATCTTACAGTGTATGGCCCGTTGTCATCGTCAACTACAACATTCCCCCGTGGTTGACTACGAAGAAGGGGCACCTATGGCTAAGCTTGATTGTGCCAGGGCGATATAAAGTGGGGAATATGGATGTGTATCTTCGTCCACTATTGGAAGAGCTACAACAATTGTGGATTGGCATAGAGGTGGTGGATATGAGCCGACACACAGGACGACGGAATGCTTTGATCAGAGGCATTCTAATGTGGACCATGCATGACTATCCCGGGCTAACAGAATGCTCAGGTGATCTATTGACACTCCTCACTCAGACACTGTAAATCTTGTTTTTTCCCATAGTTGATCTATTATCATGTGTATACATGCAGGGCTTCAAACAAGCAGATACACAGCATGTGTCACATGTGGACCTAGACTGAATGCACGTAGGGCACCCTCACTGAAGAAGCAAATCTACGAAGGTCATCAAGCATATCTTCCAGAGAATCATGTGTTACGCGACGGCTTTTTGGGAAGAGAGCCACCAAGGATGTCTACACAAGCATGGTTAGAGTAGAAGGAGATGTGCGATGACGGATTGCCTCCAGGGATGAAGAGACTATCTCTATGGTACGAGTTACCATACTGGCCCCGACTCATGATCAATCACTCGCTCGATCCAATGCACATATTCAAGAATGTGGGTAATCTACTATGGGACCATCTGACCGGCAAGAAAGATACTTTGGGACCAGAGTTGACCTTAGAAATGTTGATCGTATGGAGCAATATTGGCCGCAAACAGCGTCTGATGGATCGATAAAACTCCCTAAAGCACCATGGATTTTCACAGGAGCCCAAGAACGCAAAGTAAAAGAGACCATTCGATCTTTGCGGACCCCCACTGGCGTAATGCACTCGCTCCGAACGTGTTTTACTAAAGAAGGAAAGCTTACCGGTTTGAAGTCACACGATTGGCATAAAATGTGTCAGGTACGTTCATAGTGGACTTTAATATCATTGCATAAAATGTGGACTTTAATATCATTGCTGCACATAATTTACAGTTTATTTTACCGGTTGCCATTGAGGGATGTTTGTCTCTCGACATCCGTAACACAATCTACAAACTTGCAAAGCTGGTGCAATGGATCTCACAAAAGGAGATCAACATAGACTCCATACCATTCGCCAAACTAAATGCTGCGGAGCTTGTGTGCATGTTTGAGAAACATTTTCCTACTACCATGCTAACCATTCAGGTGCATCTTCTTGTTCACATAGTTGATGAGGTGGAAATAGCTGGCACAGTTCATTCCAGATGGATGTTCTTCTTAGAACGTTTCATGAAAACGCTTAAGGGATATGTGCGTCAAAAGGCACGTCCGGAGGGTAGCATGGCAGAAGGTTGGTTGGTATCAGAGTCCCTAGTGTACATTGGAGAGTGGCTAGACGGATTTGATAAAGCTCGAGACACCATAGATGATGAGCGCATATCTAGGATTGTCATGTGCAATCTCGGTGTTGAGAAGAAGATGACGAAAGATCTAGAGGCTAAAATCAATCGATTTTGCATGCTTCACAATCCAGTGATGCAAAAGTGGATTTCACAATATGAGGATGCAAAGCAAGAGCGACAAAGGGCACGAATCGAGTGGAGACGGGGAAGACGACCACCGATGCACTATCCAGCGGTTCTGGAGAGCCTACCAACCTTCATGAGCTTAAGATGGTTGCACAACCAATTGAAAAGCGCACAACAATGCGGTGACGAGGTGACTGAGGAAGAGTGGGAGTACTCTCGGGGTTGCGCGACCAAGGTAAGTTTGCAATGTACGACTAGCAAGTGACTTTATTTATAAACGTTTGAACGGCCACTCATAATCTTTGTTCGTTGTAGTATAAGTCATACACAGCAGCATGGTGCATGGTGTAAAGGTCGACATTTTAGGGTGGAACGAATCGACAAAAAGCGTTTTACTCAAGATTGTGGAATCATGGCAAAATTTGAACAGTTTAGTCGACGACGTTCCTCTGATGTAGATCCTGTGGTGGCGGAACTCACTTACTTCGGCACGCTGCAAGAGATTTTGAGGATCGATTACAGAGGATTTTTTGTCGACTTGTTCGACGTGCAATGGTTCAAGATAATCATGGAGGGTCGCAACGCTACTGTGCGTAGAGGAGAGTCTGATTTTCTTGAAGTGGATTCTACTAAGAAATGGACTGACCTAAGAGACACTTTCGTACTACCCGAGCATTGTGAATAAGTAAGTATGTAAATAGTTAACATCCCCCTTTTACAAGTTATGTGCTTGAAAGCTCTCATGTAAGTTATGTGGCTTTGGCAGGTAATATTTCATCCTACAAAGTCTACATCAAACTGGTGGTACGTCATAGAGGTAGCCCCTCGTAGTGCAAGGACGTATGAAGGCTACCATGTGCCAATCACAACGGTATGATCAATGGAGGAGATCAGAGAAGATGCTCAATCAGAAGCCGCTGCGGTGGTGCCAGACGAGCATCAAGATGCTACTACTCTATATGGGGTGCATGCATAGGAGCTACAAAATGAAACAGAGAATATGTGTTTAAACGGAGAGCTCTATATAGATATAGGAAGTTATGCTGAGTTATGCGAGGATGAGAGAGAGATCTCTTAAAGCCACAATTATTGTATTTGAACAATTTTGCTCCGTGTTGTAAAAGCTCTGGCTCTCTAAGTACCTTCCATGGTGTATAACGTTCTTTTCTACTCGCGCTCACATCTTTTGATTGAAAATTCTGAGTTTTCGACTTGCCTCTTCTATCACTCAATTCATTGCGTCATTGTATTTATATGCGTCATTACGTCATTGTATTTAATGGTCTTTGCGTCATTGTCTACTCTATTCATTCAATATTAAGTTTAAATATTCGTGTGTTTAATGCAGGTATGCATGATGAGGAGTTTCTTTCTTCTTTGTCACCGCAGCAGAGACAGTGGTACGTGGAGCGTCATCGCTCTGGCGCATCATCGCGCGTTCCTACTCCATCCGCATCTCCCTCTCTTTCGGAGCATTCGGCGCGCTCCGAAGCTTCGGCGTCGACGAGACGAGCTTCACACTCGTCTAGACACCGGCGCTCTAGTGGTGGCGGTGGCGGTTGTTGTGGGGATTCCGCCACCGATGCCTCCACACCGCCTCGTGTTCGACGAGGCTCTTTACCCTCCCCTTCTTTGCCCGCCCCCACACCAGCCACAGCATCGCCATCTACGCCAGGTTTTGCACGGCTGACTGTTCCTAGAAGCTACACACCTCTACCTACTCCGCCAGGAGCCACCCCACTCGACACTCCTCGCTTCGGGGCCCAGACGCCGGTGGAGACACCTGACGTCCGTACCCCATCGACACGCCGCTAGAGACCCCTGCCGGGACACCCAGGTTCACGCGTCACCGGCCAGAGGGCTTGTCTTACTCCGTCGACTTCAGCGGCGGCATCATCATGGATGATGACGGCAAGAAGGTGATCTCGCGCATGCGTGGTCTTTGCTCTCAGCTGTTTAGACACTACATACTAAACAAATGGAGTGAAGTACCAAGTGATTTAAAAACAAAGTCATCAGCATACTTCATGATGAGTTTCCCGTTCCAACACGGGATCAGCGCTTCAATGAAGACCTGATGAAGATTCGAATGCGCGAATACTGCAAACACAAGCGTTCCGAAGTGCAAAAAGCAATCAAGAATGGGTGGAACAGGCCAGATTGGCTGGCCAAAGAAGATTGGAAGAATGCGAAGAAAGCAGCGCGCGAGAATCCCGACAAGTGGAAGCAACAAAAGGATGCAGCCAGAGCGCGAGTAGAGGCAGGGAGCTCGCACCACTTGGGGAGCGGTGGATGGGCATCATTTGAGGCCGATTTTGTAAGTGTTTTCGCATTGCTCTTTATGTTCGATAGTTTAGGGTTTATGAGTTTTTTAATTCTAACATAATGAAATCTTTGTATGTTTTGACAGTGGTCGATGACAGGACGTGATCCCACACCGTACGAGCGCGAGTACGCAGGTAGGAAGGGTTTAAACGCCCTGATGGACATTCTCAGTTCTCGCGGCGGCATGGTTAGTATTAGGGTTTACTCTTTTCTATTTTTTTTATTGTTTTATAAATGTCGTTATATGTTTATACTTACTGAAAGCTGTCTTCTTGTCTTTTTTTGCAGAATCCGACAGATACGCCGCTTGGACGCGATGAGACGTCTAACTAGACGACGTCAGTTTAGCCGTAGCTAGATAGCATTAGTTTAGGGTTTCTCATAGCTTATGTATCATGAGACGGATTTTATACGTCTTTTTGAACCATGTATATTATTACATTTGTCACCGCAGTTCCTTTTGCCAATCAATTCTTTATGCCTATGATGTTGTACAATTGTCATTATTACATTTGCCAATCAATTCATTTTGCCTATGATGTGTACAATTGTCAATTTTGCAAACAATGCGTCTTGTGGGTGACTATTTTGGGTCTATTATCTACCCTTGCACTTTTTTAAAAAAGTGAATCAAGTACAATATGGTTGATGGGTGGCAGGGCATTCACCAAAAAAAAATTCTCTCGGGCGTCGCTATAACCGTCGCTATTTATGGCTCTAAAGCGTCGCTATGAGCGTCGTTATAGTCTTCTGTGTAAACGTCGCTATAACCGTCGCTATGAGCGTCGCTATATAGCGACGCTTATAGCGACGCTCTCGTAGCGACGCTCGTAGCGACGGTTTTAGCGACGCCGGGGGTTATAAAAACCCAGTGTATTTCCGTCGCTAACAGTGTCACAAGAGCACACAACCTCTTGTAGTGCATGTGTATATTTATGAGGGAAAAAGAAAGAAAGAAAGATTTTAACGTTGAGCTCACACACTTTTCAAATTATCAAGATATTATTTTTTGACATTAGTGTATTTTTAAAAGAATAGATAAAGTTTTTCACCCGTAGAAAATGGATTAAATGCCCGACAAAGACCAACCCTCACATTAACACCCCAAATCGGTAGAGAGATTTCCCTGTTGTTGATGGACATTTTACTAATTCTTGGATATTTTTTTTTTTTTTTTTTTAAGAGTTAACATGTGGGACATGCTTAAAAATATATAAATTCCTTAAATTTTGGCAGACGAGGGTGTGAATCTAAAATTAGAGAGAGAGAGAGAGAGAGAGAGAGAGAGAGAGAGAGAGAGAGAGAGAGAGAGAGAGAGAGGGGGGGGGGGGGGGGGGGGGAGGGGAGAGAGGGGAGAGAGGATAATTTTTCAGTGTTGTATTTAATGTGTTGAAATGTAAAGTCCAACAAATGACGGAGGAGGAGAGAGGAAGACAGAACAAATTGTTTGCGTGTAAGAACAATTTAAAGTGACTTTAAAATTTACAACACAAAAGTGAATATCTATGGAGTGGAGGGGAGGAGGAGGAGAGAGAGAGAGAGAGAGAGAGAGAGAGAGAAGAAGAAGAAGAAGAACAAGAAAGTTTTTAATACCATCGGAACAATCCCAAAAGATATATCTCACAACATGGGTAAGATTAAAGTTATTTTTGTTTCTTCTCTCTCTCTCTCTCTCTCTCACACACACACACACACACACACACACACACACACACACACACACACACACACACAAACAGACTCACACGTACACACACATTTTGATAAAAGGAGAATTTGAAATGTTGTATGGTAGAGAGAGAGAGAGAGGGAGAGAGATGCAGACCACAATCATAGGCATCTATACTTTTTTTTTCAAAAAAATGAAAAAAAGAAGTTCGCTTCTCCTTTTTAAATGTCCACCTAGGATCGTCACTTCAACTAGAGGGTTTTGGGGGAGGGGGACGAGGGGAGCATACAAACTTTAAATGTCATAGTTACTGTATTGGAACAATAGCAAGATGCCTCAAGACCTATATGACAAATCTTTCCTTCAAGCATATGTGTGTGTATGTGTGTTAGGGCTTGGAAAAAGATAGGTTCGCTTTATCCAAAGCCTGTTCAAAATGAAAAATAGCCGGCTCAAATTTGGGCAAGATGGTTCTCAAGCCGGTGGTACAGCTCGATTTTGGTCGACCTCAGAAAGTGTTAGTGGCAGATGCAGGACAGCAGGTAGGTGGATGGTCGCAAGCTTGATCATGTACTCGATGCAGGTTGGAGCTGATGTGGTGGAGATATGTATGTCAAATGCGGCAATTTACAAGTTGATGGTGGTTTTTTGGGAGCTCTAATAGCCGAAAACTTAAAGGCGAGTGTGCCGATTCGGTGGACAAGTTCACCAGGATCAAAGGTTGCGATGGTCGTGGCAATCATCACTTTGTCGTCGGGATCTCGATGCCCCGAGTGTCTATGCGGATGCCTTGTGTTTCTTTGCGGCCATGATGGCCTTGGCACAGGGGCAAGAGCTCTTGTATTACAGGTATGCGGAAAAAAGGACCTGAAGGAGAGGCGGCCTGGGACGCATGAAGCAGTAAGGAGGGGCCGTCAGGGCTTCAGCAAGGGGGGCAGCTTGCATAGGGTGGCGGCCAAGGAAGATGAGGTGGAGCAGGCGCAACCAGGATGGCGCCATCTTTGAGCATGCAGCAGACTACAGGGACGAGAAGGGCCACCTGATGGGTAGCGCTGCATGAGCTGCCGGTGGTATGAAGGTGTCCCAAGGGGCATCAGATGAGGTGGACTGCATGGTAGCAAAACGTAGACGGTTGGAACAGTAGAAGGGTGGAAGCAAGGCCACGGGGTGGCATATAATGAGAAGGAGCAGGTTGGGGAGTGCCTGGATCTAAGGGTCAAGACCTGCAAGCCAAAAGAGGAGGTGCAAGGTTGCGTCATCAAGGAGGAGAGGGCTGCCAGGCCGCCTGAAAGAGGAACCACTAGTGGCGAAAGCACGAGAGGCCGGGGGGTCGGCTACAGACACGAGAGGGGCTGCTATCAAAGCCCTGGTTTCTGGCAGAAGGAGGGCCTAAGGCGGCCATTGCATGAAGTGATCGACATCCTGAAAGGAGCAGCGTGAAGCAACATGAGGAAGTTTACATGGGAGCATGAGAAGTCGTCAGGGTGATTGCACACCAATTGTGGCCGTCATAACGAGCACCGTCAAGCGCGTTTGGGCGAGTCACCATGGACTGAGCAGTAGCCGCCAAGGGCTGCTATCATTGTATTGGATAATGTTCATATGTGATACCTAGTCGGTTTGTGTTTTTTTGCCGAGTTCACCATCAATCTCCTCTGCTGTCTTGTCTTTTGCCGTGTGCCCATGGTAGCAGTGGCTCCGAGATTGCGTGTGTACAGAGAGAGAGGGAGAGATTGATTGTGGTTGCAGATTGAGTGTGGTTTTGTGTGCGGTCAAGGTGTGCGAGGCCTCTCGGCGTTAGTAAATGTGATTGTGTGTAGCCGATTTTGATCGTAGGCGGGTCCATGGTGTGAAGGTTGGCGGATAGTTATGCGTGTGTACGTGTTTCTATGTGGTTTGGGGCGCTGGATACCTGCTGGGCTATAGAGAGTCATCGAGTTTTGTGTCCTGTGTGTTTTTCCATTTCCCCCATCCCATTAGTCGTTGAGCAATTATGCTCAACCGTAGTATTATTTAGATAGGATATCAGTGCATAAGAAGAAAATTGATAGATACTATGTGCAAGAAGCATAAGATAGATAGAGAGAGATATTCATCTGCTCTAGAGGCCACCCGGGTCAAATGGAAAGCCATAAGCTCTCCCAATTGTAATGAAGCTTCCACCAGGATAAAAAATATAGCTTTGATCATCGTCATCCGTCTGTAACACATAGGCAAGTATTCCCTGCTTTGCACCTGTACCTTTGTCAACCAACCAGCCTCGTAGACCTTCATAGCACCACCCTTCAAAAAATTGTATACATGGACCATTTCCACACCCAAAAAAAACCTGCACACCTTGCATAGCTCCTACACCCTGTGTCTCCCAGCCATGGTCTAGAGAGATCTCCATAGCATCACCGTCTTTGAAAAACACAACCTGTAGCAAGCAGCATAGTGTTGCTTGCATAACAACCTTTATCAACAGATCCATCAACACCATGGCACCAACCTGTGGAAACTGATCATCCAACCTGTGGAAACTGATCATCCAAAGCAGATATTGGCATACCTTCTCCTGTAGACTCTTTACACAGCAGTGGAAAAGGCGGCAAGCCTTTCATACCTTGTATTCTCGCCATAGCTTTAGCAGCCAAAATTTGCACTTCGTCATCAACATCGACCATCGGCTCATCGAATCCCCATTCATCTTCATCAAGACATTCCTCTTCAGTCAGCATGGTCTGACCATCACAAGGCATGAGAGAGGGTTACCCAACCCCCTGGTCTTTGCAAACTGGCTCTTCACCTGCTACCTGCTATTCTTTGACCAAATTATCAACATACATAACATCATACGTCTCATACCTTGAGAAAACAGACTCCGTTTCCCATGTGCTGTCCGTATCCAAGGCACTGCTATAGCTCGAACACAACTCGGCTTTCTCCACAAAACTCGCCGACTTTGGCACTTAAGCTATCTTCTCCACTGCTTGCTTCTCAGAAGGCACCTGGTCAAGCACATCAGGCGGTACTTGGTAGACTCCTCTCTGCAACCGTTGAGGCCTCATAGGCCCACATGGTATCGTCTCTACTCTATCATCACACCTATCCGATGTTACCACATGTGCATCAACAAAGGGTCGGATTACCTGAGCCTCTTCCCTAGCAATTGGCCTTGGCACCAATGGACTCGCGAGAACCTGCTTTGCCTGCTGCTTCTTTAAAATCTTCTATCCTGCTCTGTGCATAGGCTACTGCCTCCTCATACGTGCACGGCCATCCAACTCGACTTTATCCCGCACTTTGACATGCAAGCAGTCCACAAACTTGGTCATCTTCAAAAAATTTGCATTCTCTACAGCAGTTACCTTAAACAACTTGCTCCATATGGCCTCGAACTCCCACACGAATGCTCGGAAATCACCATCAAGGATTTGCTTTAAGTTGTCCATCATCTGCTTCACTTCACTCCACTGTGGGTTGGCCACATATCGCCTTCGGAATGCGACTTCCAATGTAGCCCAATCCAGATTTTCTTCAACCTGCAAGCTCTCATACCATACCTTTGCTTTACCACGAACCAGGAGCGAGAAAGCTTGGGCCACTCCCTCTTCTCTCGATAGGTCGCTTTCGAGCAGAAATAAGCCGTAGTCTTGCAGCCAAACTTCAGCATCTTCAACACCTGTAAAAGTAGGAAAACCCGACCACATCTTTCTTAGCAGCACTTTTTCTTTGAACCTGGAAACACCGCAACACCGTCTTCAACTTCACCAAGGAGCAATCAGTAGCTCCTCCGTGGGGGCACCACTGATGGGATGGGGGAAATGGGAACACAGGACACAAACTCGATGCCTCTCTATAGCCCAGTAGTTATCCAACACCCCTACCCACACAGCATCACACACGCATGCACACCTTCTGTCGACCTTCAGCATACACACCGCCTTTGAGAAAACACGGTTACACACCACATGAGCACTTCAGTACCATAAACTCACCAGCAAACTCACATATCACGACGCCAATGGATGCATACAACCCTCCAATCTGTAAGTGCACTCACACCGGGAGACGACACACGTCTCGACCACCCCTAAGACTCCGCTCACACAACCTCTCTCCCTCTTTCTTTGAACACACACATACTATCCGGAGCTGCAGCTACCACGGATCTTCGGCAAAAGACAAGATGAAGAATAGATTGGAGCCGACTAACAATCGTAAGTTCACTTATGCATTAAAAAACTTGGAACAATGATGCAGGCTATCGTCCGTGCAGAATGCAACATCCATGCTTCCTTCACCCTTACACAAAACCCTTGAGGTTTTTTTCCCTGCTCTCGAGCTTGCCTTCCTTGTCGACCTGCTTCCCGAGCTCCTCTTGGCGGCTTCTTCTCTCCATCAACTACCCCAAGGCAGCCCTCCTTTTGGCAAAAACCTCTCCTCTCAGCATGACGTGCCTCTGCTTCCTCTGGTAAGGCGCCCCTCTACTTCAACAAAGCCCTCCAAGACTCCAATCACAGCCACCATTGGCGGCTTTTTTTCTCTGCTTGGCTCAAGATAACCTCTGAATACTGTTCATCCCTATCTAGTCCTCATAGCCAGAAATGCTATACCAGCACCCCAAGTTCATGGCCTTGTTCAACTAGTAGCTCTTGGCCTCGTTCTCTGTATGTGACGACCCCTCTTTACTCTGGCACTTCCCCATAGCACTCGGCCTTATACCCTATGCTGCCAAAGTAGCGCTTGTATCTGTTGTTGGCGGCCCTCCTCAACTGGCAAAGGCCCGCCTCGTTTATGGTGTTGCTCCCCCTCAGCATCCCATGGCGGCTTTCTCGTCAATTGTACAAGGTCAAGCCCTCCCTTCTCTGCAACCAGTTGGCCGCTCTTGCTTCAACTTGGCGGCCCTTTGTGGCCCTCCTCCCAACTGTAGCACCTCCTCAGACGCCACCAAGTGGCCCCTTCACCTCGGTGTTGCCCCTCTGCAGTCCGCCAACCTCTGCACCGTGGTCACCTCCCCTCCTTTTCTTGGCGGCCCTACTCACCTCCTCTTCTCCTCCTCCTGTATAGCGCTGGCCTGCAGCCGATCAACCACCTTCCAGCCCTTCAAACCCATGGCGTCCCTCCTTTTCCCTGTTCTCGGCCAGACCCACCACCCCTGTCTCACCTGCAGTGCCGCCTTCTTGCCTTTACTCCAAGCCCCTGGCGACCTTCCTCACTGTAGCGCTGTCCTACATCAGCCCATGGCGGCTTCTCACAAGCCAACTTCCGCTGCCTTCCTACTCCATGTAGATCAGCCCATCGGCTTCGGGCTCTCCTTCACCACTGGCCGCCCTGCAGGCCCTCTTTGTGCAACCATCCGCCCCTTTTGGATCATGCAAGGCTCCCTCTTGCAACCGGCTGCATCCTCCTCATGTGCCCCCAACTGGTCCGCTTTCTCCCTTTCACAGATAGCCGCCTTCCTGCATGCTAACTGCCGTCCTCTCTCCGCATGCGCCACCCGATTCGATGATCCACACTTCGTTTTTCTTTTTTTAAAACTCCCTGTTAAACCTCCTCTAAAAATAGCCAGCATGGCCTCCTTTCCCACGTGAGAATGCTCGTGAGCTCCGAATACTTCGATATCCGAGCTCCACTGTGTTCATGCCAACCCGATCACCAAAAATATTGTTCAAAATAGTGTTTGCCGCGGTCGACCATCGTTTCGAGCTCGAAGTGACACCCGAAAAAACCATGAAGCCGCACTCGAATACATAAAGATTTCGACTCCGCTGACCTTGATGTCCTATCCGACATACACATCATAGCACCGTATGCCTTCCAAGTTTGAGAACCACAAATGACCCGTACAGTGCCGCCTTTGGCATACACATCCGGATAGTCGGGTGTCTTGCACATACCTCGCTCCGAATCCAATATCATAAACTTTATGGCAATTGGATCCAGCATCCCTTGCTTCATTTCCAAGCTTGTGATATTAGCCTTTGCTCCTGCCACCTGTGACACTGACAGCTATCCACTAGCAAGCGCCCCATCTCGGTGTACCTGGCCCCTAGCACCATCAAATACTTGCCCAATGTACCTGCCACTTGCCTACAAACCGCCATGTATGGATTTCTTACACCTCCATGGGTCAACACATCTTGGGTGCACCACCGATTCAAATTATGGAATTTTTAGCTATAATATGAGATTTGTAGTGCGATTATCTCCCTCAAATTTAGAGTTAGTCAGCTTATATACATATGAAAAGGTTCGACGAGTCCACAAAAAATGTTTCCCAAGCCTTGGTGTATGTGTGTGTGCGCGTGCGTGCGCGCACGCGCGCGGTATGTGTAGATATAGACATAGTGGAACATATCAAGATGCCTCAAGACCTATGTGACAAATCTTCGCTTCATATATATATATATATATTATATATATATATATATATATATTATATATATATATATATAAATATATTTGTGTGTGTGTGGGTGTACTCTGTAATATGTGTACATATAGATATATATGTATACATACATCCATACATACGTACTAGGATAGAAGCAAGTAAGAGAGTGGAGCAGAGACATTGAATCCCATTGCGTTCCTATCATTGAAACCAATGCTAGAACCCACTTCATTTATAAAAATTAGTTTTATTATTACATTGATTTCTCTTAGCTTTCATCTCTTCACACCATGCTAACTTATCTAATCTCTATAATCAAGCTTGGTAGCATTGCTAGATAAAGGTAGACCAAAAGGAGGAATCTCTCTCTCTCTCTCTCTCTCTCTCTCTCTCTCTCTCTCTCTATACCTACACACACACACACACAAATAGAATTAGACCACTCCTAAGTTCGTTGAACAAGGGTCTATAAGAATCTTCTAATCTTAGTATCAAAGAATGCTTTGCAACATCTATTAAGAGGTTGTGTCATGCATCACTTTTATAAATGCGATAGACTATACGTGTAGAAAGAGAGTATTGATAGTGTTCCACTTGGAAGAGAAGATAGCCCTATGAGAATAGAAACATTGTTTCCTTGGCTGCAGCAACGCGCGGGTCACATACTAGTACTATATATGAAGCAGCTTAAATTTTTCAACGAAGAGACCCTTTATGTGTCACTCAGTGCTTCACTTAAGAGAAAACCTTATAAAATCTCTCATTTCTTTGAAGTTTGGAATGTTGGAATCTGTGAACCTTTTCCGCCTTTCAACTTCTTTTTAACCTTTCAAGTAATAAAAAAAGGTTTGACTCTACTTTTCCACAAACTTACATTTTTCTTTTGAAATCCAATTGAAGGGTGGCTTAATTTTGCTTTTGGAAACCCAATGGCTATAAAAGTTTAGAACTTAAGAAATTATTCATATGTACACCACCAAAATTTTGCCGATTTTCTTCAAGACGATCTTGAAATTTGGTTAAGATTTTGCAATTAATACATTAAACCTTGATTTTATTTGAACAGTGGTCTCGCATACCCCAAAATGGAAAGGCATGTGTGTGTGTGAGAGAGAGAGAGAGAGAGAGGTCTCAAAGAGAGTGCCAAAACTTTTTTCTTGATCGAAATAATTTTAAAGTAAATCTATCTATACTATATATGAAACAACTTAAATTTTTTGAAGAAGGAGAAGGCCATTGTCATAAATTTGGGGGTTTTGAGAAGGCAAACGTCGCAGAAATTATTCAAGAAGGAAAAGTGCTAATATGGAGCTTAGGTGCAAACAACACTCAGAGGATTGGTCTAGGACTACTTGTGCCTTGTAGTCAGCAGATGGAATGCCTAGGACGGGGGAAAATCTTGGCCATCGGTAAATAAAAGATCTCAGAAGAAGGACAAGATTGTGGACCCAGTGGTCTCGAATAGCCCCAAAATGGAAAGGCATGTGTGTGTGTGTGTGTGTGTGTGAGAGAGAGAGAGAGGTCTCAAAGAGAGTGCCAAAACTTTTTGCTTGATCGAAATAATTTTAAAGTAAATCTATCTATACTACATATGAAACAACTTCAATTTTTTGAAGAAGGAGAATGCCATTGTCATAAATTTGGGGATTTTGAGGAGGTTTTGAGGAGGCAAGCTTCACAGAAATTAGTGAAGAAAGCGAAGTGCTAATATGGATGCTTAGGTGCAAGCAACACTCAGAGGATTGGTTTAGGACTATTTGTGCCTTATTGTCAGTAGATGGAATGCCTAGGACGCGGGAAAATCTTGGCCATCGGTAAATAAAAGATCTCATAAGGAGGACAAGATTATGGACAAGGAGGAGGGGGCGGGTTGGTAGGGGTGGCTACCTTGATAGCCGATGTAATTATAGTCCCTTGATGATGTCATGGCTCAACAAGAGCATGACAAGACCTTGTAATTTTTTGGGCTGTTCAATATAATTTACTCGCAATTGTGAGTTTTGCTATTAAAAAACAAGCTGAGGACTCACGATGGCCTGTTGAAGGTAAGGGGAGAGGAAAGATTTATCAAAATTAGGTCTTAATCAATGTTGCAACTATATTGATTTAATATAAAATTGTATTGTCCATATACACACACAATTACAAACTAACGGTTCTAAAACGGCTTACTGGTCGATTTGACCCCACCATTGTCTTCAATTACTGCTATAAACAGGTTGCCTAATGTCTTGTTATTTAAGGACTTCTTTTTTAATGCCTTCATTAAAAAAAAAGGTAGGTTTAATAAACATTACATAAATATGTATGTGTGTGTGTATTTATGTATGTATGTATATGTGTATATATGTATGTATGTATAGAATTTACTAGAATTATGTAAGGTGAAGCTTCACTTTAGCATTCTAAAAGAATAGAATGCAAGAGAAGTCAAGCCACATGAGGATGCCAAATGAAAGGTAAAATAAAAAGATCCATTTAATAGTATAAAATTTAAATAACATTTAAGGTAAGTCTCAATCAGGGTAATTTTTATTTTTTTCTAGTCGGTAGCCACTACTCGTAAATGGCTTATATATTATGAAGAGCCCCAATAATAAGGTAAATGGTACACATTGCACATCAGTATTTTGAAACAAAATAAAATAAAAAGGAAGTAAAATAAAAGGACATATTGAAAATCAAAACAAAAGATTATTTTAATGGTTTCAAATAAGCATAGAAAATAATTAAACAATCTAGTGAAGTGAATTTTTGAAATCCTCAAATGAGAGAATCGTTTATCTATACCTCAGTGTTTGAGAAAGGTGTGTCTGAGTTTAGGCTTAGACCGATTGAAAATCGAGATTAGCCAGTTGCAAAGGATGGTAAAGGGAGAAAACCCCGATAAAATATACTAGAACATAGTTCAAATATTTTGTAAGTTTGAAAATTTCTACTAGTATTTTCAGTTTGTATTTGTATAAGGAGGAAACTTGCCGCTTAGACAAAACGATTTTCTCGAAGACTACATCATAAGATCAAACTCCTATGCATATTCTTTTTAATGTTTTGATCTCTAAAGTCATTTTCAAGCATGCATACAAAGTAAATGCTGCTGCCTTGGAGAATAGATTTCTATTCCAAAGTTTTAGCTTTCTATTCACAAGACTTTTGAATCCCTTAGGGACATTTGTCTCTCAAAGAAGGTGTAAGGAAACAACAAAGCTATTTTACAAAGACCCTTGCCATGTGGCGCTCATCCAGCCAAAGAATCCAACGGCCTCGGTGTTGCAACAATCTTGCACAATGAACCCTATGGCCTTCCACAGGCCAAAAAGAAAGAGAAGGCATCCATGTGTCAATCACTGCTTCACTTGAAAGAAAATCTTACAAAATGTTTTATTCTTATGAAGCTTGAAATCTGTGAACCTTTTCAACTTTCAACACTCAACCTATCAAGTAAAAATAATAAGAAGGTTTGACTCTTCTTTTTGGGGCTTTACTTTTCTATTTGAAAGCCAATTGAAGGGTGGCTCAATTTTGCTCTTCAAAACCCAATGGCCATAAAAGTTTAAAATTTAAGAGATTGTTTGTATGTACGCTAGCAAAATTTTGCCAATTTACTTCAAGGAAAACTTGGAACCTAACTAGGATTTTATAATTAATACACTAAACCCTAATTTTAATCGAGTACCAATCTTAAATAGCCTTAAAATGGAAGGGTGGATGTGCATGTATGCATGTGTGTGTGTGTGCGTGTGTGTGTGTGTGTGTGTGTGTGAGAGAGAGAGAGAGAGAGAGAGAGAGACGTCTCAAAAAGAGTGTCAAATCTTTTTTTCTTGATCAAAACAATTGTAAAGTAAATCTATCTATTCTATTTCTTTATGGAATTCTCAAGCTCTTAGCCATGCCATGTGTCGAAGAATAGAGCACCTCTCAAACGTGTGTACGCACATAGTCGATTTATGGTAGCAAGAGCTTGGAAAAGCTGACACAATTTCGTGGCCTTTTTGGAGAGAGAGAGAGAGAGAGAGAGAGAGAGAGAGAGAGAGAGAGAGTTGCTCATGACATCACGACATCAATTGCAAACATGGCAGCACACGCCAGTCAAAACATGTAGATAGAGAGAGAGAGAGAGAGAGAGAGAGAGAGAGAGAGGTTGAGTTCCTCGGCGTCGGTTGTAAACATGGAAGCAAGTGCCAATAGAAGCATGTGTGTGTGTGTGTGTGTTGGGGGAAAGGGGAGAACATACGCACACACACAATTGTGGCAGGGTGAAAGCATGAAAAGGTGGTCAAGAAGTAGTGTCTTTGACACTACCTTGTACACATATGGACACTCAACTAAATGTCTAAAATAGAGATGTACATGATGTGCCACATATGAGGAGAAAGCTCTTGATGAGAGGAATGTACACATGTAATCTTCGACAGTTTTTTATTTTTTTTCAAAAATATTTTACCATATGCCCATTTTTCTTGAAAGTACTTGGAAGGTAGAAAATAGTGACCACCATTTCTTGCTTTTTCCCGGCATTAAGTTGGATTATAAAGAGCAATAGCTCGGATAGGAACCATTCAAACACTAGGTGCTCTCCCTCGTGAGCCTAGCCACTGCTCACGTGGGCAATCCATCATGCGTGAGATGAGCAAGCAATCCTGGGGGTGGGCAATGGGCATTTGTTGGTGCCAAGCAAGGTAGGGCTGGTCATCATATTGTGCGCTACCCTATTTTCTAGCTTGGCAACATGCAACAGGCCGAGTCGCATGTCATCATGTCAGCTCCCTTTGTATACCCATGAGATGCAGCTCTTCACTCAACTAGCTTGAATATGTAGCCAAAGTGCATCACCAATTCAGGAGAGAGAGAGAGAGAGAGAGAGAGAGAGAGTTTTTATTGATGTATGTGGGGTGTGAGGGCATGTAGGTGTGAGGGATCGTGTGTGTATGTGGAGAGAGAGAGAGAGAGAGAGAGAGAGAGAGAGAGAGGGGGGGGTAGGTGTCTCCATGCTTTGCTCCTCTGCCATTTCTGGAGATGTGTGACCGATTCTGCAAGAAAGGTTAATAGTATGTGCATTGTCTACCTTTTTTTTTCTCAAGAAAACCTTGGCTAGATTTTGCACTTGCAATCAAGAAAATTGATAAAATTTTACAAGTTTTAGTGTGCACATCAGCAAATGCTTCAATTTTGGGCCAAAAATTTGAAATAATTTCAAGAGTGTTCTTATTTTAAAAATGCTTTTGGCAAGCATTGTGAGTACGTAGCAACAACATCAAGAAAATACAGGTAGTCAACAGCTATAAGTACAAAAGCGGGACGGCTTTAACCTGTTGTATTAAGCCTTCAAGGAAGTCAATCGATAGCATCACCACAAGTGTGGACAACACTCATCTTCAATTCCCTGAGAGCATCTTAAATTTTTCAACGAAGGAGAGACCCTCCATGTGTCACTGAGTGCTTCACTTAAGAGAAAACCTTATAAAATCTCTCATTTCTTTGAAGTTTGGAATGTTGGAATATGTGAATCTTTTTGGCCTTTCAACTTCTTTTCAACCTTTCAAGTAACAAACTTACTTTTTCTTTTTTTGAAAGCCAATTGAAGGGTGGCTTAACTTTGCTTTTGGAAGCAATGGCCATAAAATTTTAGAACTTAAGAAATTGTTCGTATGTACACCACCAAAAATTACCGATTTACTTCAAAACAATCTTGAAATTTGGTTAAGATTTTGCAATTAATACATTAAACCTTGATTTTATTTGAACAATGGTCTCGAATAGCTCCAAAATGGAAAGGCATGTGTGTGTGTGTGTGTGTATGTGTGTGTGTGTGTGTGTGTGTGTGAGAGAGAGAGAGAGAGAGAGAGAGAGGTCTCAAAGAGAGTGCCAAAACTTTTTTCTTGATCGAAATAATTTTAAAGTAAATCTATCTATACTATATATGAAACAATTTAAATTTTTTGAAGAAGGAGAAGGCCATTGTCATAAATTTATGGGGTTTTGAGAAGGTTTTGAGGAGGCAAGCTTCGCAGAAATTATTCAAGAAAGCAAAGTGCTAATATGGATGCTTAGGCGCAAGCAACACTTGGAGGATTGGTCTAGGACTACTTGTGCCTTGTTGTCAGCAGATGGAATGCCTAGGACGGGGGAAAATCTTTGCCATCGGTAAATAAAAGATCTTAGAAGAAGGACAAGATTATGAACCCAGTGGTTTCGAATAGCCCCAAAATGGGAAGGCGTGTGTGTGTGTGTGTGTGTGTGTGTGTGTGTGTGTGTGTGTGTGTGTGTGTGTGTGTGTGTGTGTGTGTGTGTGTGTGTGCGTGTGTGAGAGAGAGAGAGAGAGGTCTCAAAGAGAGTGCCAAAACATTTTTCTTGATCGAAATAATTTTAAACTAAATCTATCTATACTACATATGAAACAACTTAAATTTTTTGAACAAGCAGAAGGCTATTGTCATAAATTTGGGGGTTTTGAGGAGGTTTTGAGGAGGCAAGCTTCGCAGAAATTATTCAAGAAAGCAAAGTACTAATATGGATGCTTAGGTGCAAGCAACACTCGGAGGATTGGTCTAGGACTACTTGTGCCTTGTTGTCAGTAGATGGAATGCTTAGGACGGGGGAAAATCTTGGCCATCGGTAAATAAAAGATCTCAGAAGAAGGACAAGATTATGGACCTTGTGTGTCAAGGAGGAGGGGGCGGGTTGGTAGCGGTGGCTGCCTTGATAGCTGATGTAATTATAGTCCCTGGATGATGTCATGGTTCAACAAGAGCATGACAAGACCTTGTAATTTTTTGGGTTGTTCAATATAATTTACTCACAATTGTGAGTTTTGCTATTAAAAAAAAGAAGGAGAAGGCATCCATGTGTCAGTCACTAGTCACTGCTTCACTTGAAAGAAAATCCTACAAAATGTCTTATTCTTCTTTTTTTTTGCAAAACTCACAATTGTGAGTGGATAGTATTAAGAACAAAAATATACACCAATCCTCGAGCTCAGACCGAGCCTTGAGGGTCAAAGGATTACAAGTTATCTGCTTGGCAAAGAAACCATTCCTACTTCTCGGCTTTACTCATTACAATATGTTATGTATTGTTCTAGACCAGTCCTCTGAGGCTTTTTTGCATCCGATCATGTGGATCATCAATCTGCTCTCTTGCGTGATTTCACAAAAGCTTGCCACAGCAAGATCTCCCTCAAACACGCGGCGGTTCTTTGCTTGCCAAATATGGTAAAAGAGGTAGTACCTGATTATTTGAGTGCATACGAGAAGAGCAGGACTTGCCATCCTGTTACTACCAAAGAACAGATCATTCTTGAAGAGCTTAATTTGCCATGTCCTTTGAATCCACTTGCATATTTTCCCAGCCATGCCCCTAATTGCCTGGCATCCCATGAACAAGTGGGCTAGGTCTTCACTGGCTATTCTGCAGCCCGAGCACCGATCGGATCCGATGCCTCTTTCTTGTATCTTTACGCCCGTCGGCAGAGCACTCCACATCACTTTGCACATAAATATCTTCATATAATGAGGCCATCTTGGACTCCCTCCCACCGTTTTTCCGTCTAGTGCCTCTTCCATAATTTATTTAGGGGCTACACCAATCAGCCTCGTACATTAATGCATGGTAGATGCCTTTAGAGTGTGGTTTCCAAAAGAGGCTACTCCCGAGCCATTTCCAAGCGTCCCATTCAAAGTTGGATCACAAATTGGCATCACCACCTTATCGAGCTCTTTAATCACCCTATAGACTAGTAAGATCTCAAGGCCATCCAGTTGAAATTGGATGGCTAAAGAGTCAGCAGTTTTCCAGAACTTCCTGTTGCCATCCCAGAATTGCTCTAGTCGAATGAGCCCCTTATTATTCACTTTCCTGGCCATATCTATCCAGTAGGGGCTTTGCGGCGGCCCCACTATTTTAGAGAGCCAAGGGGACCAATGCAAAATGGAGTTCTTAAAGTATCTGGTTGCTCCCCCCCATTCCAAAACCTCAGCTGCACTTTTACACTTCCTCATCAGCTCCCCTGAGAGTCCACCGGATCTAAGATAAGACCACTTCGTGGCGAGCAGTTTATCGTGCATCACAACCCCCTTCCTCTTTCCCCCTTTCGATCCCAGTTTTGCTGCATCAATCATTATCTTGGTCATGATAGCCCAAGCTTGGTCCTCTTTAGCCAGTGAGACCATAAATTTGGCACAAAGGGCCTCAACATGAGATACAGGGTTAAGAATGCCGAGCCCTCCTTGGTCAACCGGGCAAGCAACTACCTCCCATCTAGCCCACTGCCACGGCCGGGAGGTTTTTGTGTTGTTCTTCCAAAGAAACCTTTTCACTAGTTTTAAGAATTCTTTCCAGTTACACTTAGCCATCTTGAGCACGGGGCTGAGGAAAGCAATATACAGGATCATAAAAGCATTGATCACTCTAATCCGGCTTTGGAAGGGTAGGGGAACAAACTCCCACCTTCTCATTTTGGCGCTTATTTTTTCCATGACCCATTGAAATCTTTGTCTGCGGGTTACGTCCACCCCTACGGGGGCTCCCAAGTGTCTAAATAAACTCCCTTTTGAGATAATCTCTCTTGTCCATACTGCAGGGTCAAAAGAGTCGTTCTCTAATAGGGAGATTAGTCTTGACTTCTCTATATTGCACTTGGATCCCGAAGCCACCGCAAATGTTTGCACAATCTCTAGAGCTCTCATGACAACTTGAGGGCACGCCTTTAAGAATAGGAGCAAATCATCTGCGAACATTTTGGCTAGTAGTTGGTCATTGCCTGGCAATGCCAGACCTTGAATCTCTCCCCGCGTAGCACTGGCTTCGAGCATGGTAATGAGAGGATGCGACCCGATGGCCAACAGCAAGGGGGCCAGAAGACATCCTTGTTTAATAGACCTTTTAACCTCAAAAGATCCCACAATTCTGTCATTAAACAAGAGCTCTGATTGGCTGCCACCGCCTAGTGTGCGAATGAGGCTACACAGGCAAGGCCCAAAGCCTAGAGCTCCCATGACTTCTTCTATATATGACCATTCTATCCTATCATAGGCTTTGTCGAGGTCCAGCTGTGCAGCAAGATGCACTCTTGCTTGGAGAAGGATGCATACTCTATTCCTACCATTGCTGCCAAGATATAGATCTCCCTTTAATGAACCCATGTTGATGGGGAGAGATGATCCGACTCAGGAGGGGGGAAAGTCTGAGAGCTATCGCCTTGGCAGTAATTTTGTATGCTACTGACATCATCATAATGGGACACCAATGTTTAAGTTGAGAGCAGCACATCTGTTTGGGGATGGGCTTGATAAGCCCTCTCTTAACACTTACATCCAACGACTCTTCGAAAACTGCTAGATTAGCCATCCGTGTGATTGGACCCTTGAGATCATCCCAAAATTCCTTGAAGAATTCAACCGTCAGTCCATCCCAACCGGGGGACTTTTCATTGCCAAGAGCTTTTAGTGCCGCTGAGCATTCTTCCTCAGAGAAGGCCTTTTCCATGTGGTTGGCTTCCTCCTGGGGAACCTTCGTTTTGACACTTCCAAGTAAAGACACCAGGGCTTCTTCCACTTCCTGAGATTGGGTCTCTGGCTGGCCGATAATCTGGCTGAGATACTTGAGCATAAGTGCAGCCATCTCATCTTGGTTTTGAATTGTATTCCCTTTCTCATCATCAAGCACTTGCACGCGGCCTCGACTTTTCCTCAATTTCAGAGCCCTAAAAAAATGTGCTTGGTTAGAAGGCTCTGGTTGCAGGAAAGTTTCCTAGATAGCAATCTTGCCTTCTTGATTTCCTCCAGCTGCTTGTTGGCCAGGTGAGATTTAGCTTCAAGCCATCGCTTGTGCTCATCTTTGGTAGCCAGTCCGGTAGCCTTCCTAGAGGCTAATTGGGCTACCTCCTCTGTGAGATGTTTGATATGTGCCTCATTAGCTTTTTTAACTCGAGGACCTGAAGTTTTGATAGCTTTTTGTATACATGCACCAAACAAATCCATTCCAAGCACTAGGTTTATTCATTCCCACATCTTTCTTGAGCTTTCCCAACGCTTTCTTGGTGATGGTTCTGAAGAGAGGGTCTTTGAACAGGTGTGTCCCTGTAACAAGAAGCTTTTTCTCCCCTCTCGAGGATTGCCCCCCTCTTTTTCTTTCTTGAGTTGTAAGTGTAATGGCATGTGATCAGAGAGGCTTTTTGTTGAAATTACCTTCATCTCTACCGTCGATGATATCCAGTCAGCTTGATGAGAGCAGTAGCATATATCCAGTCGGGAGGCAGTGCGGGCATACTGAAGGCTTGTGTAGGTGGATCCAGGCATGTTGTTCCATGGGCCCACTTCCCACAAGTCAATCAAAGCCCACTTCTCACATAAGCTCAACCATTTAGAATTTTCTGAGCCAGCTAGTAGACTGACCATATTGAAATCTCCAACCACCAGCCACTCCCCTTCGATCGGAGTATCCCTGAGCTGCATCCACAGTTTAGCTCTATCCTTTGCGTTGCAGGGGCCGTAGACATTTAGTACGGTGATAGGTTGATTGTCCCATCTGATTCTAACACCAAGGACTCTTCCGGAGGGGTGGTTAAGAACCACCTTTGGCTCGAACTCTCTGTCAGCAATGAACAAGACACCACTAAAATCGTCGCTTCCTTCCCCATAAAAGATAAGTTTTTTTCCTATAGCCTATTTTCTCTTGCACCGAGCATCCAAATGGTGTTCTTGGATGGCCCAACAATTGACTGCCTTCTCTTTCTCCACTTCCTCCCAGAAGAGAGTGCCCTTCTTCCGGGTTTTTAGTCCCTTCACATTCCAAGATTGAATAGATAGAGTATCCATCATTGGGAAAGGGGGACAAATTCTTCTACCTCTAGGAACTCTTCACCAGAGTTCCCATTCAGGTTGTCCTCTTCCATTGGCTCCTTTTCTACTGGAACCTGCGTGGTATCCAGCTTGGAAGCGAAAAGGTCCTCTTGATTCATCTTCCCCAAAACCTCGAATATATTGTCATACAGGACAGGAGGCGTTAGGAAATCCGGCGGGAGACCAATGATTTGTCCCAAGGCCCTAGCCTTTGCTTTGAACCATTTACATGAAATATGGGATACTTGTTGTTTCTTGCCCTCATCTTTTGACCTAATAGTTGGAGACATCACGATCTTCTGCATTATTGGGGTGGCCGTTCTTTGCTGAGTGGTGGATGAAAAGCCGTAGCTTTGGGTGGTCTTGCCCTTACCCCGGTTTCCATGATCTTGTTTCTCCACATCTTTATTCGAGTTGACTTTATTTTGCCCTCCCTCTGCCTTGCCAATATCTTCAGTAGGCTTCTTTGTTGGATCTACTTTATTCCTGCCACCCCGTGGGTAGCCTGTGATTCGCTTCTCTCCTCTGTAGGCTTTAACACCTTAGCGGGACACGCCCTCGCATAATGTCCGAATTTGTTGCATTTGAAGCAGGCCCCAAAGAAGGTGTTAAAGTTCAGAGGAATGATCTTCAGCTCTGCCCCAACATTCACTGCCAAGTTCTTTGGTTGTGGCTTCCTCAGGTCCCACCAGATACAGACCTTGTTTGCTGCTACCCCCCAGGCTGTGACAAATGGGACAAACAATGGATCGCCAAGCGAAGCTGCGAGGTCCTTCAAGTTCTTCCTAAGCCATACCGGGAGGTTGCCAAACTCCACCCATACTGGGCAAAGATCCTTGAATGCCTCGTTAGATTCAAACAGAGGGTCCCAAGGGAGCACGCACACTGGCGCACGATTGAAGAACAGTAGGCTTTTCGCCAAAACCTTCTCAACCATTGTACTGTCGTTGAGCTAAACTGACACGAATCCTTTTGCTATATATTGGGTGAATATTACCGAGCCGTGTTGAATCAACACCAGTGGACTGCTAAGCCAATTACAGAGCTCAATTCTATTGGGAACTCTCCCCCTAAACCCGAAAACCAGAGTGGAATTTGCTACCTCCGTCAGTTGTTTTTTCACTATTGCAGGGGGAACAACCACCATAACGGCATCTTCCACCTCGACACGCTGCGGGAGTGCCTTCTTCAGTGCTTGGAAAGCTCTATCCCCTTTGGCCACTTTAGCAGCATCCTCCTGCAACGTCAAATCTTCACGAGACCTTTTGTTCAATGATAGTGCACATAGGATTGTCGCTAGGTCTTTTCCACCTGCGTCTTTCTTTGTTTCAGTTCCTCCTTACTCAGATTAGTAAGGGAGCTTTGACTGCTATCATCGGCGCTCGGTTTCCCAAGGACGCCAGTCGGCTCGATAGCCTTGAGAGCGTCGGGTTGTTCCTTGCCTGACACTGCTTCAGCGTAGGACGGCTTAGAGGAGCTCGCCATCGTGCGGTGACAGTCCTCACCGATACCAAGTTACACATAGAGTAATAATCACTGATACTAATCCCCAAATATAATATTCATTGCAGTATGGTGGGGGGGGATGACCTGCTTTGCTGCTTACCACCCCCTGCGTGTTACTCAACTCATGGTCTCGCACAAAGCTTACTCGCTAAATCTCCGCCTGCACCTTCTCTTACCAAGTAGGTCCTTATTAAGCAAATAATTACTGGCAGTGTTACTAATAGTTAATAAGCGTCTTCCCAACAAGTTAATAATCGCAAGCAAAGCCTTCCCAATAAGCTAATAATCGCCAGCGGGAGTTAATAACCGCCCAAGTAGTTTTGAAGGGGGGGAGGGGGAGTACCGCCTTGCTGGAACACAAGCAAAAGCAGCTCGCGAGGCACTTGGGCTTAATCACAAGCCTATTCAATCATTCACGAATGCTGTGTAGCAAGCAAATTGAAATAGCAAAAAAACAAAACAAGAACCCCTGCTCGATCACCTAACCACTTCACTCTCCTCATCTACTCAGAGCCTCGACATCGTTAACGCTACTCATCCACAGTTCGTCAATTCGTCAATATTCAGAGAATCCATTAGCGCTGTCCTCAAGCTCCCTAGATGTGTGATGTGATGTGGTCTCATATTAAAACATGCTCACAAAATATCTTATTCTTATGAAGCTAGAAATTTGTGAACCTTTTCAACTCTGAACACTCAACCTATCAAGTAAAAATAAAAGGAAGGTTTGGCTCTTTTCTTTTGGGGGCTTTACTTTTCCATTTGAAAGCCAATTGAAGGGTGGCTCAATTTTTCTCTTCAAAACCTAATGGCCATAAAAGTTTAGAATTTAAGAGATTGTTTGTATGCACAGTAGCAAAATTTTGCCAATTTACTTCAAGGAAAACTTGGAACTAAGCTAAGATTTTACAATTAATACACTAAACCCCAATTTTAATCGAGTACCGATCTTGAATAGCCTCAAAATGGAAAGGTGGATGTGCATGCATGCATGCGTGTTTGTGTGTGTGTGTGTGAGAGAGAGAGAGAGAGAGAGAGAGAGAGACGTCTCAAAAAGAGTGCCAAATCTTTTTTCCTTGATCAAAAGAATTTTAAAGTAAATCTATCTATTCTATTTCTTTATGGAATCCTCAAGCTCTTAGCCATGGCATGTGTCGAAGAATAGAGCACCTCTCAAATGTGTACACACGTAGTCAATTTATGGTAGCAAGAGCTTGGAGAAGCTGATGCAATTCCATGGCCTTTTTGGAGAGAGAGAGAGAGAGAGAGAGAGAGAGAGAGAGAGAGAGAGAGAAAGATTTGCTCACGACATCAATTGCAAACATGGCAGCACACGCCAGTCAAAACCTGTAGAGAGAGAGAGAGAGAGAGAGAGAGAGAGAGAGTGTTCCTCGGCGTCGGTTGCAAACATTGAAGCGAGAGCCAATAGAAGCATGTGTGTGTGTGTTGGGGGGAAGGGGGAGAACACACGCACACACACAATTGTGGCATTAAGTTGGATTATAAAGAGAAATAGCTCGGATAGGAACCATTCAAACACTAGGTGCTCTACCTCGTGAGCCTGGTCAGTGCTAACGTGGGCAATGCATCATGCGTGAGCTGAGCAAGCAATCCTGGGGGTGGGCAATGGGCATTTGCTAGTGCCAAGCGAGGCAGGTTTTTTCATCATATTGTGGGCTACCCTATTTTCTAGCTTGGCAGCATGCAATAGGCTGAGTCGCATGTCATCATGTCGGCTCCCTTTGTTTACCCATGAGATGTAGCTCTTCACTCAACTAGCTTGAATATGTAGCCAAAGTGCATCACCAATTCAGTAGAGAGAGAGAGAGAGAGAAAGAGAGAGAGAGAGAGAGAGAGAGAGAGAGAGAGAGAGAGATTTTTTATTGATGTGTGTGGGGTGTGAGGGCATGTGGGTGTGAGGGGTCGTGTGTGTATGTGGAGAGAGAGAGAGAGAGAGAGAGGGGGGGGGGGGGGGGGGGGGGGGGGGGAGGTGCGTCCATGCGCTTTGCTCCTCTGTCATTTCTAGAGATGGAGATGTGTGACTGATTCTACAGGAGAGGTTAATAGTATGTGCATTGCCTACCTTTTTTTTTCTCAAGAAAATCTTGGCTAGATTTTGCGCTTGCAATCAAGAAAATTGACAAAATTTTACAAGTTTTAGTGTGAACATTGGCAAATGCTTCAAATTTGGACCAAAATTTTGAAATAATTTCAAGGGTATTCTTATTTTAAAAATGCTTTTGGCAAGCATTGTGAGTACGTAGCAACAACATCAAGAAAATACAGGTAGTCAACAGTTATAAGTACAAAAGAGGGACGCCTTTAACCGGTTGTATTAAGCCTTCAAGGAAGTCAATCGACACCACAAGTGTGGACAACACTCATCTTCAATTCCCTGAGAGCCCCTTGAGAGATTGTACCTTTCAGCTACCAATCAATTTGAGTTACTATTTCTATAGATTATACCAATTTCAACTATTTTGTAATGGTTTTCCTTGAGTTTTGAAGGTGCTTACCTACTTCACACCTCTCCTCTCTCCCATCACACTTGGGCAACGTCTTCTCTAGCACACCAAAGAGCTAGGAATATGCTATTGAGAGACCCTTCTTTACATGCGTAGAATGTCATTGAAGCCAAGTAGGATGCCCACACCCCCCATAACACCAAAAAGGAAAAGAGTAAAGGCTAGAGTGAGAGGGGTTGGAGTGGCATAATAACACCATGGACAAACTTTACACAAAAGTTAGATATCTCACCACATACCAAAATTGAAGCAAAGAAGAAAGAGCCTTGGAGAGGCTAAATATAAGTTAGAGAGACAGAGAAGATTGAAGATTTGTTTCACTAAAAGCTTTGGGAGGCATATGTGGAACCAATGTATTAAGGGCGGCAAAGGGTTGGACAGACCATTCTCAAACCTCCGTGCTACAACTCCTTCTGTATTGAACTCTTCACACCTCCCATGGAACTTGTTGCTAAAGACTCTTTTTACTATACCTACAACAACAATACCATGCATTTTCCAATACCGTTATAGATTTACAAATCCATATTCATACCTCAACTTCAACTTGATGTTCTACTAAGAATCTTCTATCTAGAGTAGATCATTCTAGAGATTATCACCTCTTAGGATCTAAAAATTAAAGCAACGCAAAAATACATAAAGGGTATGGGTGTGGGGGGGGGAGAGAGAGAGAGAGAGAGAGATGTTGGAATTAGGGTTGCAGAGAAACACACACAGCTTGGAGAAGACGAAGGAAGCTCATGGCACACAATAGAGAGTGTGTTACTTAGTGTGCAATGGAAAGATAGATAGCCCTAGAGTGATGGGCGTATATACAATGCTCGGGGGAAGGAGGGAAAAAATGCACCGCCGGTCTTAGTGTGTTCACACACATCACTATCACATGTATATGGTAACAAATCCCCCCTGGAGTGATGCGGTGAATGAGAGCTGGCACATGAGTAAAGGGAAGTGCCATGCCCTAAGGACATGATCAGTCCACAAAGGGGAGTAAGCCCAAAGCTTTGCGGAAAGCTTCAAGCTTCTCAGGAGACAATGCCTTTGTGAAAAGATCTGCAAGGTTGTCCTGTGTTGGCACATAAGCCAAGTTGATCTCCCTTGTTGAGAGCCTCTCCCTGACATAGTGGTAATGCACCTCAATGTGCTTTGTGCGAGCATGAAAAACTGGGTTCCTCGCAACTGCCAATGCGCTCTGACTATCAGTGTAGACAGTGTTGGTAGTGTCCTGTCCAACACCCAAATCAGCCATAAGGCGTCTGAGCCATACACACTCAACCGTAGCTGTGAAGACTGCCCTGTACTCAGCCTCACAACACAAAGTGGCCACAGTAGGTTGCTTCTTGCTCAACCATGATATACATGAACTGCCAAGCATGAAACAAAAACCACTTGTGGACACTCGCGTGTCAAAACAACCAGCCCAATCTGAGTCCGAAAAAGAATGTAAGTCTGGCGGCAATGATCCCCCCTTGGGATAAAACAAGCCAAGATGTAAAGTGTCACTAAGGTAGCGGAAAATCCTCTTGACATCCTGCCAATGCTTAGACCCTGGGCTATGCATGAATTGCTAACATGTGAGACTGCAAACTGAATATCTAGCCTCGTGTTGCATACATAAATGAGGCAGCTAACATCAGTTTGGTAAAGAGTGACATCAGCAGGATCGCCAGCATCATGTAGACTCAACTTCAAACCTGTTTCCATGGGAGAGGCAATAGTTTGCAATCCTCAAGTCCAAACTTACATAGCAATGCCTCTATGTAACTTTTCTGACACAAGGCAATACCACCATCACACTGCTTAAACTGTATACCCAAATAATGATGCAACAGCCCCAAATCTTTCATCTTGTAATTAGCATTCAAATCAGCCTTAAATTCAGCAATATGTCTCTCATTTGGTCCACTAATCAGCAAATCATCGACATAAAGAACCACAATGAGAAATACATCATCCTCACGCTTTACATACAATGTGCTTTCTGTTGGACTGTTACGAAAGCCTTGTTTAACCAAATGAGTGTCAGCTTTCTCATACCAAGCACGAGGAGATTGCTTCAACCCATACAAAGCCTTCTTACATTTGCACACTTTTTCCTCTTGTCCTTTTATGACAAAACCGCGAGGCTGCGTTACATAAACTTCCTCAAATATGTCACCATTCAAGAAAGCAGTAACAATGTCTGATTGATGTACATCCCAACCAAAATGAGCTGCCAATGCACATAGAAAAGGCACAGTAGTCATACGACAAGTGGGAGCAAAAGTCTCTTCATAATCTATGCCTTTTTGCTGTGCATAACCTTTTGCAACAAGTCGAGCCTTATGGCGATCGATCTCACCATCCGGCTCGCATTTCAACTTGTAAACCCACTTCGTACCAATGGCCTTTTTGCCAGGAGGCAAATCACATAAAGTCCATGTGTCATTTTCTATAAGTGCATCATATTCTGATTGCATGGCAGCCATCCAATTTTTTGAATTCTGTGCTTCATCAAAAGACAGAGGCTCCTCAACATCATGTAAGCTAGACACAGCCAAAGCATAACAATCTGATGCATAAGATGCATGCCGAGAGCCTGAACGAGTATGACTAGACAAAGGTGCATCCAATTTACTGTCACGCAAAGTGTGCACCAGCCATTTTGGCATACCTCTAGTCTGCTCATTTTCAGCCCTTTCCTCATCAAGTACATCATGTACATCTGCATCAGTAATAGGCTGATCTGTAACATTTTCAGAAACCCCCATAGGCTATACATTTGCCTCATTGGAAATTACATTCGTATTTCCACCACTGAAAAGAGGCAACAAAGTGTCATAAATGTCATGTGAGCTTACATTACTGTCTCTGGTACATGACAGTAAGGGCTGAACAGAATCTTCCACAAACACTACATCCCGTGAAACCAAAATACGTTTTGTTTGCGGATGATACAACCTATAACCTTTGCTTTCAGAACTATAACCAACAAAAATACATTTGACAGCCTTATCATCCAATTTTTTGCGCTACACTTGTGGCAGCAAAGCATATGCCAAACAGCCAAAAACACGCATGTGCTCAATAGAAGGCTTTCTATCATGCCATGCTTCATATGGAGTAATAGACTGCAAAGCTTTCGTAGGACACCTATTAAGTACATAAGTGGCACACATGATGGCCTCAAGCCCAAAAAAATGCGGCAAAGCTTGACTTTTGACCATGCATCGTGCCATTTCCATCAGTGACCTGTTTTTCCTCTCAGCAACACCATTTTGTTGAGGTGTATAAGGCACTGTACATTGGTGTTTTATCCCACGACTAGCCAGAAATGCATTAAATTCATGAGACATATACTCCCCCCCTTGATCGGAACGGAGGGTGCCCATAGTACATTTTGAGACATTTTCAGCCATAGCCAGAAACTGTTTGAAGCACATAAAAACTTTGGACTTCTCTTTAAGCGGAAATACCCATGCATGCCTGGAGTAATCATCAATGAAAGTCACGAAGTACAGGTAATTGCCCAAGGACAGAGTTTGCATGGGCCCACAAACATCACTATGCACAAGCTGCAACCTGCATGTGGCCCGAACTGAACCATCCTTTGGACACTTAGAACGCTGCATCTTACCCAAAATACAGCCTTCACAAACATGTTTGACAGGTGCTTCAAGAGGTGGCAAAGAAGCAACCATATTAGATTTCTGCAAACGCAGCAAACTGGCAAAATTCAGATGACCAAAACGTGCATGCCAAAGTTTTGCATCTGAACTAGCCCTTGAATCTGCAACAGCATTTGCAAAATTTTGTCCACACTTGTCATACAAAGTGAGCTTATACAGCCCACGGCACAAAAGGCCAGATGCAACAATTTCATCACCAAAACTGAACGGTACATCTGTCATCCACAAATTTGACTACAAGTCCAAGTCTAGCAAGTGCGGATACAGACAAGAGATTCTTCTTGATCCCAGGTACATAAAGTGCATCAACAAGTGTGAAAGAATTTCCATTAGCAGCAGTAAGTACAATCTTTCCAACTCCCTGAACTGGATAGGCATTGTTGGCACAAGTGACTGAATTCCCATGAGGGACAGACTCGAGAGAGGTAAACAATTCACGATGTGAGGTAATGTGCTTTGTAGCACCACTGTCAAAATACCACACATGTGAATCAGCAGCAACTGACAAGCATGCATCATGGATAGCAGGATTGTAAGTGCACTCTGCGCTAAAAGCCCATTCTGCATCAACATCAGCAACATAGTCTCCTTTCACAAAAGACTCAACAATGGCTGCATTTGTAGTGGAACCATCATTTCCAGTGGAACCACCCTCTTTCTTCTTAGCCTCTTTGGCCTTCAACTTAGGACACAAAGTGATCATTGGCTTTACAATAATGGCAACGCATCTTCTTTTTGCCCTTATCACCAGAATTTCCAGACGAATTGCTGCCAGCAGAAGCATTAGGAACATAATTTTTGCCACTCGCAATAGAACCATAAGAAGTGGCTGCATTGCTGTTATTACCACCCTTTCTTTGAGAAGCAATAAAAGCCTGTTCAATTGCACGTTGTCTAGTCCTGTTTTTTTGGAAAGTGACTCTTGCAACAGCAATGTGCATAATGCATCAAACTTGAAAACTTCTGGATTTCCTTGGGTCATAAGTCTCCAGGTACTAGCAAAAGTCTGGTAAGAATCTGGTAAGGCATCAAGAACAGTCTGCACAAGGGAACTGTCTGAAATAACTTCACCTGCAGAAATAAGTTGCTCATTGATATCCTTGACACTAGCAAGGAAAGTGTCCATATCATCTTCCTCGTGCATAATCTTCGACTCCAGCTCTTTACGTAGCAAAGAAATTTTAGCCTCATTGCGGCTTGCATAAAGACCTGCTAGAATATCCCAAGCTTGTTTTGCAGATTTTGTTGAACGGATGTGAGGAACAATGGTGCGCTTCACAAACAACGCAATCAATGCATGAGCCTGCGCATCCTTACCATCCCAACGAGCTTGTTCTGCCCGTAGGCAAAACAACTCTAACAGCTACAATCCTTGCAACAAGACCTGCAGAATCCTCAACATCGCCTACATCCTCAGAACCAGGATGTACATCAATGCCATGCACAGTGTTCCAGACACCCTTTGACACAAGAACATGTTGCATCATATAAGCCCACATAGGGTAGTTGTCCCCATCCAACCTGTCCTCAGCAGCAAACATCTTGAACACATCTGTGTTGTTGTTGTCAGCCATGGTAAATGCTGCACCTGATGTGAAAAATGTCCGAAAATAGGAGAAACGGAGCGGAAACAACCTGTGCTATATAGCACAAACTGTAGAAGACTATAAGGCACCTGCTATGCAAAAAACGGCACTGACAGAAATTCTGCACAAAATGACGAAATAGCCTGTGCAGTACTGCCTGTAGTGGAAACGGAGGCCGAAATGAGCCCAAATCAAAATTCTGAGCAGACCAAGCTCTATGAGCTTTCCCAAAAGGTGGGATCACACTAAACCTAGGTTTGTTTTGGCACTCAAATACACAATATTTTTTCCAAAAACTTAGAAAATCTACATATGATTACAATAAGCGTACACTCAAATCATGTCTTGGTGTGATTGTGTTGGAATTAGGGTTGCAAGGAGACACACGCAGCTTGGAGAAGACGAAGGAACCTCAAGGCACACAATAGAGAGTGTGTTACTTAGTGTGTAATGGAAAAGAATAGATAGCCCTAGAGTGATGGGCGTATATACAATGCACGGGGGGAAAAACCTCCTAAGGGAAAAAATCCCCTTGCTGTCCTGGTGTGTTCACACACATCACTACCACATGTATATGGTAACAAATCCCCCCTGGAGCGATGCGGTGAACAAGAGATGGCACATGAGTAAAGGGAAGTGCCATGCCCTGAGGACATGATCAGTCCACAAAGGGGAGTAAGCCCAAAGCTTTGCAAAAAGCTTCAAGCTTCTCAGGAGACAATGCCTTTGTGAAAAGATCTGCAAGGTTGTCCTGTGTTGGCACATAAGCCAAGCTGATCTCTCCTGCTGAGAGCCTCTCCCTGACATAGTGGTAATGCCTCAATGTGCTTTGTGTGAGCATGAAAAACTAGGCTCCTCACAACTGCCAATGCGCTCTGACTGTCAGTGTAGATAGTGTTGGCAGTGTCCTCTCCAACACCCAAATCATCCAGAAGGCGTCTGAGCCATACACACTCAACCGTAGCTGTAAAGACTTCCATGTACTCAGCTTCTCACAGCTCAAAGTGGCCACAGTGGGTTGCTTCTTTCTCAACCATGATATACATAAACTCCCAAGCATGAAACAAAAACCACTTATGGACACTCGTGTGTCAAAACAACCAGCCCAATCTGAGTCCACGAAAAAGCATGTAAGTCTGGCGGCCAATCCTCTTTCTTCTTAGCCTCTTTGGCCTTCAACTTAGGACACTGCTTGATCAAGTGATCATTAGCTTTACAATAATGGCAACGCATCTTCTTTTTTGCCCTTATCATCAGAATTTATAGATGAATTATTGCCAGCATAAGTATTAGGAACAGAATTTTTGCCACTCACAACAGAACCATAAGAAGTGGCTGCATTGTTGTTACCACCCTTTCTTTGAGAAGCAATAAAAGCCTGTTCAACTGCATGCTACCTAGTCCTTTTTTTTTGGAAAGTGACTCTTGCAACAGCAATGTGCATAATGCATCAAACTTGACAACTCAGGATTTCCTTGGGTCATAAGTCTCCAAGTACTAGCAAAAGTCTAGTAAGAATCTGGTAAGGCATCAAGAATAGTCTGCACAAGGGAACTGTCTGAAATGACTTCACCTACAAAAATAAGTTGCTCATTGATATCCTTGACACTAGTAAGGAAAGTGTCCATATCATCTTCCTCATGCATAATCTTGGACTCCAGCTCTTTACGCAGCAAAGCAATTTTAGCCTCATTGCGACTTGCATAAAGACCATCCAAAATATCCCAAGCTTGTTTTGCAGATTTTGCTGAACGAATGTGAGGAACAATGGTGCGCTTCACAAACAATCGCAAGCAATGCATGAGCCTGCGCATCCTTTACATCCCAACAAGATTGTTCTGCCGTAGGCAAAACAACTCTAATAGCAGAACAATCCTTGCAACAAGGCCTGCAACATCCTCAACAATGCCTACATCCTCAGAACCAGGACGTACATCAATGCCCTGCACAATATTCCAGATGCCCTTTGACACAAGAACATGTTGCATCATGTAAGCCCACATAGGGTAATTGTCCCCATCCAATTTGTCCTCAGCACAAAAAACATCTTGAACACATATGTGTTGTTGTCAGCCATGCTAAATGTTGCACCTGATGTGAAAACTGCCCAAAAAGAGGAGAAACGAAGCAGGAAAAACACGTGCTATATAGCACAAACCGTAGAAGACTGTAAGGCACCTGTTATGCTGAAAACGGCACTGACAAAAATTCTGCACAAAATGACAAAATAGCTTGTGCAGTATTGCATGTAGTGGAAACGGAGGCCGAAATGAGCCCGAATCAAAAATCTGAGCAGACTAGGCTCTACAAGCTCTCCTGAAATTTCTATCGCCCTGCGAATGCTTGCCAAAGCTCACAGAAATCAGACAAAGTGAGCAGGAGTGTGCTGGAGCTGCTAGCGACTGAGCCCAGGAGGATGCAACCTGCTCTGATACCAATTGTTGGAATTAGGGTTGCAAGGAAACGCACACAGCTTGGAGAAGACGAAGGAAGCTCAAGGCACACAATGGAGAGTGTGTTACTTAGCGTGCAATGTAAAAAAATAGATAGCCCTAGAGTGATGGGCGTATATACAATGCACGGGGGGAAAAACCTCCTAAAGAGTGGAAAAAATGCCCCGACAGTCCTAGTGTGTTCACACACATCACTACCACATGTATATGGTAACAGATTGCACTAAACCTAGCCCTTTTTCCAGCATTGGAATACACAAAATCATTGTTACAAGAGATGAAATCTTTAAGACTTTTAGTAGGGAAGGGAAGGTGTCAAAATGCCTCACACATTATTGGTTTAAGCTGCCATTGATCAAGCATCTAATGAGGATGGTGAAGAGGCAAATTCCCCCTCATCTAGACCTTGCATGATGGCTATCTCATTAATGGCTTCTTGAACTATTGGTTTGGTTGAATGTGGGATGGGTATGGAGATGATCCTTTTAAAGCTAGCGACCCAACAACATGCTTCAATGTCTGTAAACCATTCTTCATCTCTTCCTACATCAAGTTAGGGGCCAATCCCATGGACTCAAGAATGTCAAGTCTGATGTATAAGTCATCCAATGAGAAAACACAAGCTATGCTTATTTTCACCTCTTCTAAATGCTTGGAATCATCCGTTTTTAGCATACGAGCTCAATGTGAGTGCAACCCAGTGGCAATGGTACTCCTTACAAGATGGCTCATTGGGTGGCGATGGCACTACACATCTTCTGCACGTCCATGGCCAATTGCATCTCTCATATATGTCCACATAGGCATGATCATCTTCCATGTTGGCCAAAGATGTGCATTAGCTCCTTGGAGAAGCTATTTAAGGTTAATTTCTCCTACATCGTGGATTTGGAAGGCCCTATGCATCTCTCTTTTTCTCAGACAATTAGACTCTCTCTCTCTCTCTCTCTCTCTCTCTCTCTCTCTCTCTCTCTCTCTCTCTATATATATATATATATATATATATATATATATATATATATATATATATATATATATATATATATATTATATATATATATATATGTGTGTGTGTGTGTGTGTGTGTGTGTGTGTGTGTGTGTGTATACAACAAGCACCATAAACGTTGGAGACTTCATGACTTGGGAGCAAATCTTGAGAAAAAAGTGAAATGTCACCTACAAATTTTGAAACACAACCTCTAAATTATAAAATTAGAAGGTAAGAAAACCTACAAAACATGAAGGTATTTAGTATTTAAAGCTTTTTGGACATGCTGAGGAGAGAGAGAGAGAGAGAGAGAGAGAGAGAGAGAGATTAATATTTATATTCTCCTCCTCCTCCTTCTCTCTGTTTAATTGGATAGTTCTCAATTGGAGAGAATAGTTCTCTAGGTTTAATTGGAGAGAATAGAGAAAATTAAAATTAAACCTAGAGAACTATTCTCTCCAATTGAACTATCCAATTAAACAGAGAGAAGGAGGACGAGGAGAATATAAATATTAACACTAGAATGGTAACAGGACACTTTTATGTCCTTGGACACTTTTGTGTCCTGTTAAGTGACCATTTTGTTTGAATTATTTGAAGAGTATGAAAATGAATTTCTAGGTGCTATATATCCACAAAGTTGCCTTATGAGTTGAAAAAAACTTAGCATTTTTGTTTAAGTATCAATCTCACCATTAACCTTACTCTTGCACAACATTTTTGAACCTAAACAGTGTGAAAAAACGGGTCCTGTTTTTGGCTTTTTTTCAATTTTTGGCAACTATACCACTCTAAACTTCATGTTTGTGAGGTTTAGATAGCTAGAGTTTAGGCCCTCATAGTTCTCAACATGTTTTGATGCTTGTAGGGAGAGCTAAGTGTTAAAATTGAAAGTTATGACCAATTTACAAGAATTGCATAATCCTGTTTTTTGGCCAAAATTAGCACTTTTATGAACTTTTTGGTGGCTTTCTTGATATCCAAATTCAATTTTGATTGTGTAAGTGTAATGTATAACATAAAGCTAATCTTCCTTGAGTTTTGGGGGACCTAATATGCTATATAGCATAGTATATGATTATGGTTGAGTTTTTTGATTGCTGAAGAATACGATACATTTTAGAGTAGCAAGTATAAATTTCTCAATATTGCTAGTTTCTTAGGCCAATTGTGTGTATTTTGTAGGTAGTAACTATATCTAATCATAGACTACAAACTTGGCTAGATATTGAGTAGTTTCTATGGGTTTCTAGAGGTCATAATGCTAAACCCAGTTTTTTCATGTTTGCTGTATTTAGCACTTTATCATTGCCCCCAAAGTTCCAATTGTAAGAGATCCATTATCCTTTTGACATGCTCCATGGCTCCTTTTGAATCCAAAGGCCCAAAGAGAACTAAGAAAACATGTATATAGTATTTGTATTGAGCGTGACTATAGAAACTTTGATGATAGGTCCGCAGAATGGCAAAAATGCAACTTTTTTGTACCTATTTTTTTTTCCCAAAAAGAAAATGGTGAGGTAAAAGCAACCATATGTTTTGTTCCCCAACCCACTGAAGTTAACGGGGCATTTTATCTCATGTCCTACAAAAATCCCCACTCTTATTTATATGCAATCAACCGTAAGAAATTGCTATTTTGGGCAAAATGCACTGGTCCATCAACTTTGGAGGCTTGTAGTGACCAAGGGATGAGAAAAATTACAAGTTTCTCATTTTTCCCATATGTAGTAGTTATTGAACTAAAATCTCATGAAAGGATTTTTCAAAATGAGTGGATCTACTATGGTTTTGGAAATTTTTCCCAAAACCCTGAAAGGACACTTTTATGTCCTATTAGGTTACCATTCTAGTGTTAATAATTTTCTCTAATCTCTCCAATTAAACCTAGAGAACTATCCAATTAAACAGAGAGAAGGAGGAGGAGGAGAATATAAATATTAATCTCTCTCTCTCTCTCTCTCTCTCTCTCTCTCTCTCTCTCTCTCTCTCTCTCTCTCTCTCTCTCTCCAATCTCTATAAAGCATTCCTAGATCCATTGAATAAGGGCTAGAAAATCCTTTTCTTTTTTTGCAAAACTCAAAATTATGAGTGATTGTATTATATAGTCACCAACAGATATACAAATCAACCTCAAGCTCAGGCCGAGCCTTGAGGGATAGAGGTAGCAACCTTATTTTTCTTTCATTTCTATCACATTTTAAGATGCAAAGTATGTGAAAGTGTACATGAACAAATACTGTGCACCTTATCATACTAAACTACTTATGTATTGTTGTGATTAGGTGATGATGCAAACCATTACCATGCTTGTGAACATAGATAGAGATGCAAGCGAAGCATCTAGAGAGCAGCATAGATGTAAGGGTCAATCATATTCTTAATATTAAAACAAAGTCAGCTCATCTCTTTGAAACTTGAAGATTTCTTGATACATTGGAAACTATGAGCCCTTATCTTTTCATAACTCTACTCTTAAACATGAGAAGTTTTATAATTACACAGTGTAGCAATTATGGGCCTTCATCTTTAAAAACTTGCTCGCTTACCCAGTTTGTACTTCTCAACTTGGTATCATCTTTGTCAACCCTAGGTAGACCAAGGGAAATATTTTCTTCTTGCTATTATGATGGTACACTTCTACCATGTCTTGCTCATAAGAAATATGCAAGGATAGAAGCAAGTAAGAGAGTGAAGTAGAGACATTGAATCCAATTGTGTTCCTATTGTTGAAACCAATCCTAGAACCCACTCCATTTTTAAAAAAATCTTTATTGCTACATTGATTTTAGTCGGCTTTCATCTGTTCACACCATACTAACTTACTTAATATGTATAATCAACATTGCTAGCATTGCTAGACCAAGATACACCAAAAGCAGGACTCTCTCTCTCTCTCTCTCTCTCTCTCTCTCTCTACCACAATAGAAGTATAGCACTCCTAAATTTATTGAACAAGAGCTAGCACCTCATGAAAAACAATGTCTATGAGAAGCTCCCAAGCTTGGTATCAAAGAATGCTTTGCAGCATCTTACATAAATTTATGTTTGTTATTATCTTCAAGAGGTTGTGTAATGCATCACTTTTAGAAATGCAATAGAATAAACATGTAGGAAGAGAGTACTGATAGTGTTTCACTTGGAAGAGAAGATAGCCCTATAACAATAGAAGCGATGTTTCTTTGGCTGCAGCAACGCGCGGATCACATACTAGTTTCATAATAAGAAACTTTTTTGGGAGAGAGAAAAATAGAAAGTGACACTAGTATTTTAAAGCATGTGGTATCATAATAAAATATTATGTTTTTTTGAAAAAAAGTGTTACAATGAACTGTTCAGATTACAATATATTTCAAAACATAAGAAATAATGTTTGACACAATAGTCAATGCCCCTCTTTAAAGAGAGAGAGGTACACAAATGCCAACACAAGGGCCTAAAACAAATAATTTTAAAAAAAGTTTATTTATTATCATTAGCTTGTCATGTGGCAATTATCTGCAAGCTTTATCCTATGGTCGAGAGATGCACCCAAAATCCAATTTTTTACTAACTAAGGACTACTTATGTAGTCCAAAAAACACTTGGAAGTATTGTACAAAATTGAAGAAAAAAAAAGTGAAAGATTGTATGTGGCCCATACTCAATCCTCCTCTTTAGAGAAACACCCTTTCACAAAAGCATACAAGAAATAGTAAAAAAGAAAGATTGTCATCATTAGCTTACCATGTGACACTAATAGGCAAGATTTATATAATGGGCCACAATTGCACCCAAAATCCAAAATGCATATCAACTTAATCAGTCCAACAAAAATAAAAAGGACCCATATGAGGTTTATAAATGAAAGGGCCCATTTACAATTCATTGTTTTTTTTGGAGAGAGTGCAACAAATGATTAGAAGTTTGAACTTAAGAATCTTTTAAAACCTTTTGTGAGTATGGCCAAAAAAAAGGTAAACTAAATTCAGCCAAAGGCACCACATGGGATATAAGCAATGCCACCCTTTTATATAGTATAAAAGTCTTTTGACTTTCCAAATCCATTCCTTCTTCCGAACCTCAAGGCTCGGTTTGAGCTTGAGGCCATTCTATATTTCTTTCAATGGTTATAATACAATTCACTCACGATTGTGAGTTTTGCAAAAAAAAAAAAAAGTCTTTCGACTTTCCAATTGCAAGAAGCTTTTCATTTTCTACACCCTTCATGTTTGCATTTTAATGTTTTGAAAGGAGTTTTTATTTTTCTCAAATTGTGGAGACCTAATCTCTCTGAAACCAAGACATTTAGTGAAGGGTTTTGACTTTAAATTTTTAGCTAATCCACTTACAACTTTGCACAAAGAGAATAAGTAATATTAACCAAGAAAAATATAAAGAATTAAAATATACTAGAGTAAAAATTAAAATTTTTGTATACTCAACATATTGAAATCATTTGATCTCTTCCCTAAGTGGTCTCTAGAAAGATGCTTTCTATTTGTCTCTAATTTGCTATGAATATGGAAGAACCCTATGATTTTTGGTTATTCACGTAAGGTGTTCTTTTCAGGTAGCATAAGGCCTCAGCAAAGTGTTGAACTCTTTGGAAGCAGCTATGGACCATTGGATAAAGCTTGTTGATTACTACAACATGCAAGTTAATGATGATAAACTTTTTGACTTGCTCAAAAGGCCTTAAAGAACAAGGGAGTAAGGAGTGCATTCAATAAATTTTAACTTTTTTTTTTTGGAAAGAGTTTCTTCGTTTAAGGATTTTATAAAAGTCCATTTCATTAAATTATTGTATTATTTTCTATGCTTATTAGACCTATCTTTTCTTATGAAACCATTAAAATATTCATTTATTTTAGTTTTTCAATGGGTCCATTTATTTTATTTTATTTTATTAAATTTTTTTAGTTTACTTTGTTTTAAAATATCAATGTGGATCTTTCACCTTGTTCCTTAAGTGGAGCCCTTCATAACATATAAGGCATTTGTGCTAATGTGTATATAATGGACAATACAATTTTATATTAAAACACAACAAGAATGATGTATGATTGCAAGCACTAGGTTTAGACCTACTCTCATAACTCTCACCTCCCTTAACTTAGCAAGCCTTTGTGACTTCTCACCTTGTTTCTAGAAAGCCAAAACTATATGCTTTATATATACAATAGAGGGTGTTCAAGATTTTTACAAGGAATCTACAGTGTAAATCTAGCATGTATGCATGTACATATTGGCATCATTAATCTATGGAATCCATGTAATATAGAGAACTATTGATGAGCTACCAACCCGGGCCCTTGACATGGAAAGGCTTATGAGGGGATGTGCAAGGTGTCACTAAGATACGTGCAATCCATGAGAAGAATACGATTGATGTCCTTATGGTGCCATGAGTTAAGTGAAGGGAGAGGAAGAAAATTTGACCATTGTACAAAGAAATCTAAATAGAAAGGAAGAATCCAAAGTAAGTGTAGGAGTAACTTGTAAGTATGCTATTTCAACTTGACAGAGGGAGAATTGAATGTGTTCATGGGATATATAGTAGACAAAGTATAGGGGCAAAAAAAGAATCAAGGAGTCAAAAGAGAGAGGGGGGGAGTATCCCCATTTTCTGCTCCTAATCACTATATTTTATAAATTGCATCATTCAACCAAGTAATGTAGACTTGCCAAGCCCATCAAATCCTTTAATGTGCTACCACTAAAGTTGGAGTTACGGATTCTATTGTGAACTTGTATTTTATTTTTTAGCAATACCTCCACTAACAAGTGGAGGTTGAAAATATATTAACACTAAAAGAATTACATAAGAGTCTCATGTAGAAAGACTACCATGAGAACTGAATGACATCCCTTTTGTGAAATGCCTCCTAGCTTCTCTACCAAAAGCTTCTATTCAATTGCTTCTAACCAAAATCTCCTCTTGCACACAAAATTCTCAGCGCTCTTTAATGAGAGTGCTAAATCAAAGAGCTCATAGTGTCCTTGGAGGAGCAACAAATAGGTTGCAGATTTGAAAGAGACTAGAGAGAGTAATTTTGGTTATACTGAATGGTTATTTAGATCAGGGGGATAATACTGGAGGATCAACAATGCAAAAAAATGGGATGAGGGCTTTTACTTGCAAAAGAATGTAAAGGGGGGAAGAGAGAGAGAGAGAGAGAGAGAGAGAGAGAGAGAGAGAGAGAGAGAGAGAGAGAGATGTGTTATCCATGCCCTACCTAAATATGGTGCTAGTCCCCTCCTCTTGCTATCGCTATGCTAGTTCCTTATGTTATTCCTCCTACGAGTGCCTCTTCCTTAATGGGTTGGTTGCTCTTGTATGCTGGCATTTGCTTCCTCATCAGATGTTGTTCGCAATGCGACCACGGTCTGCCCCCCAATATTCTTCTACATGTTCTCTACTACCTACAGTGTCTCTTTGTCCTTTGGTTTTCCTTCTCATGTTGGTTTCTTCTTGCGGTTGCTTGTTTGTGTGAAAGCTATGTTTGTTATATTGCTTGTGGTCTTTTCTTTTGTTTGTGTTGGTTGTTTTTGGTTGTGCTTGATTGCATGTTTGTTGCTTTGAGGTTGCTTAGTTGCATGCACGTTGCATGTGTGCATATGTGTGTGGTTGTATGTTGCATGTTTTATGCTTATTTTTCTATTTTCTTTCTTGTATTGAATAGTCAGGTTCAGATTATGGTGTGGGTAGTGGTTGGTGGGGAGATGGTCTCTAGTGAGTGGGTTTTATAGCGTCCTATGTGACTCTTTGCCCCAACATCTCGTATACTTTTTACAAGTTGCAATTGCCATAGTTCTTGGATTGCTTTTGGAGATGCTGAAGGATTTTCTCTCTTTCACTCTCTGAATCTTTTTCCTACATGACTACTATGTGGTGTAGTTGCATTTTTTTGTTGGGATGTGCCTATTGCCTTTGAAGATTTGGATATGCTTTTAGAGATCCTCAAGGGAAGGTTTGGGTTGCTTATAAGTGTCAACACTATGGGTGGCTTGTTTATGCTTCAAGTCTCTTCTCTACATAGGGACTCCTACTCCCTTGTCTCTAGCTCTTAATGCAACTCCCTATTTTTATTCTCTTTATCACTAGTGATTTTACCCCTTCAGTTTTGTAATCCACTATTAGCTTGGTTATTTATATGCCTACGGTCTTTTGTATTGCCTTCAGGGCAATTTCGCAAGTAATACAAGTAGTTCAAGCCCCACTTTTTTGTGTGTGTTAGTTTGAGAGAGAGAGAGAGAGAGAGAGAGAGAGAGAGAGAAGTTGATACTCAACATCTAAATCATTATCCAACACAACCACGTACACTTTTTAGAAGAATCAATGTACCTTTTTTGTCATGCATGTGTATAAAGTTTCTATGTCAAGGAATGGGAATAGGAAAGCTACTTGGAAGGACACATATAGGTGAATATGTGGAAGGAAAATTTTAAAAAGGCATTTCCACTTGTCACAACAAGAATGGAAGGAAAAGGACACGGCATAATAGATGCTACCTTCAAATGCAATCATATCTTGATGAAAAATGGAGCACTTGTACCCATGACATATGGCACAACTTTTCCAAATGGATGTATCATGTAGGACATCCTAGCTAGTGTTCAATAAAACAAGGTGAAGAATCATTATGGCCTTTTAAGGAAACTAGTATGTGACCCGCGCGTTGCTACAGCTAGAAAATGCATGTCTTCTATTCTTACAATCACGTATACAAAGGTGGAAAATAATATAGATTCTATTATGCTACATGTACACTCTCTTGCATTTCAAAAAAATGATTCACAACATCTCTCTATGGATTCTCAAAAAAAAAATGCAAGAGGCAAAAAATATTCCTTTAATACTAAGCTTGGTAGGTTCTAGCCCTTATTCAATGGATCTAGGTACTTTATAGCTATTGAAGAGAACACACACACACACACACAAATACACACAAATTAATATTTATGTTCTCCTTATCCTCCTCCCTTCTCTCTATTTAATTGGATAGTTCTCTAGGTTGCTTGCAGTTGTTTAATTCTCTCTCTCTCTCTCTCTCTCTCTCTCTCTCTCTCTCTCTCTCTCTCCAGTGCCCAAAAAAAACTTTAAATACTAAATTCTTTCATATTTTGAAGGTTTTATTACCTTCTAATTTAAAATTTAGAGGTAACGTTTCAAAATTTGTAGGTGACATTACACTTTTTTCTCGAGCTTTGCTCCCAATTCACGAAGTCTCCAGCTTTTATGGTGTTCGTCATACAATAGAAGTTGCTTCTTATTAAGCATTGGTATCAAATAATGATACAATAGAAGTCACTTCTTGTTAACGGAACAATGATACATGCAAAAAAATTGTTTGCACAACAAGCCAATTTCAACGGTTAATGGTCCATAATAATCCAATTCAACTTTGAAGAACATTAAAAGGCTGCAAAACAAAACCACATAGACTAATATTAAAATGGTTGAAAGTACACAGCTTAAAACAACAACTCCAATAAGATAGATGTGGACCAAAACAAAACAGTACATTATGCTCATATGGTGTCAAGGGCTTATTTCTCTAACATTAGCAAAGAAAGGTGAAATCTAGTTGTCCTCATCGCTAGTGTCATTGTGGGCTTCGTTGTGTTGTCATCGTTAGCTCCATTGGCTTGTCCTCGCACAATAATGTATATCATCCACACTTCTACCCAAGCCTCCACATGTTGTTTGAAGGCTGCACACTCTTGTGGGATGTGATAACCATGTTCTCCCCAATTCATGATTGCATTGTTGGAAAGAGCGGCAATTTGATCAATATCCCCTTCGGTTGGATGTGCATTTAAATCAAGTCCATACATGACGTTGAATATGGACATTGTGGCATCGTTGACTGCATGGAAAGCCTTCGCAGTAGTTGCGTGCACTTTGTGTTGTGCATAAATTATTCATAGCATACACAAAACGTGTGGGTGGCCCGTGCTAACCACGTTGTCTGTGATTTCCCCTTGGCATGGTAACTATTTGAATGAGAGAAGACTAAAGGATTAGCTTGTGAATATAAAAACATAGAGAAACTTGCAAATGAATGAAACTAGTGTTTTTTTTTCTATTTATAAAGAACCTAGAGTGCCAAGATGATTCTCACCATGTCCTCCGTACAATTTTCAAATAAAATAAGGGGAAAAAAATCTCACTAAAAGATTAATCACCTCAATTGACTTGTCTTGAAAACTTAAAACATAGTGGCAAGCACATAGCACATGATGCTCATAAAAAATTAAAACAATAGTATGAACAACAAGTAAGTTTTGATGCCATTACATAGAGAATAAGTTCGTATGAAGTAATCAATAAAAATTGGGATTTAGGTTCCTACTGGCTACAATTCTTGTGGCGGTTGCGCTATTGGGGTGTGTGCAGGTGGAGGCCCCATGGGTAGTGTGCAAAATAGTGGTCGATAGAGTGGTTGACCATGGCTTGGCCAACTTGGAACTACAGTTGGAGGTCTACTCGAAGGAGGAGCAAACAACATAGTCGACTCCTGTTGATGTCGTAAAGGTGATGGAGGTGGTTGTGATTGTGTTGAACATGATACCTCACCCACATGAAGAGTCAATCCGAAACCACTAAGAAGTCGTTGTTGCACTTGAATAAGTGCCAAATAAGTGACGATCATATAATGTAATAACTAAAAGACTTTCAATTTTATGTGTGAACATGGCCAGTAGCAATGTCTCGACCTACAATATGGTTAATGTTTAAAAAACACACCAATATCTAACGTAAAATTCATGGAGAAATGGTAAAGAACTTACTGGATTCGTGAAGTCATCTATCACAGCGTATGTGCATGACACCATCCAGAGAAAGATGGTATGAAGATGGAAAAAATTGTAGAAGCGGGCCTCCTTGATGGTGAGTGCCAAGTGGTATGCTCGGTACACCATGACTATTGCGCCATCCGATAGTAAAAACTCTGCAGCTAGGGTGAACACACTGGCAACGAGCTTGGTAGAGAATACATTCCATTGGAATATACCACCAATGCCTACTTCAAGTTTGCAATGTGTGGGAAGGTCTGCCCACACAAGCTGCAACCCTCCAAGCCGTTGATCAGGCTCCATTTTCCCAGAGTATGAGAGAGATCCAATCAAACATTGGATCACTCAAAGGCTCCTGCAATACACAATACCATGCAAAAGAAGATTTATTGAGTGCTTATCAAGTTCAAAATTGAAATAAGATGCCAAAGTGTCATAAACTTACTCAAAATTGTTTTTTGGATCCATGAGCGCCTTTCAGCGATATGTACTGAGACTACTTCAACACTTATAATTTTTGTCATTTCTACGTTAGAGTGAGCCAAAACTGTGTCACACGTAAAATTTAATCAAATGTTAGGTACCACTAAATTTTGAAAAAAAAAGCAATGATTTGTGGTTGCGTTCCTCACCTAGTGAAAAGGAAGCAAGTGGTCTGAGTGGCCGAACCAAAATTGGGTGGCTACCTTGCTTTGCCGCAGTAGCAATGGATATGGTTCGCTTGGGACCCTGGGATCTCGATCCTGGGATGGACTAGATCCCCATGACTTGTAATGGAATTTGCCTATTCAATTTGAGAATAGCGGAATTTAATGAGAGTACTTTCAAGAAATGATTTTGTGAGCATAGCGGGTAGACATAATTGAAGATAGCAACATAATCATAGCAATTAGTTAACTTGGCATAGACAATACTTTTGCAAGAGAGAGAGTTTAGAGAACATGACAACAATTGAGGACCGGATTTATGTGGAGCCGGTCCCCCCTCCAATAGCCATTTGTATTATGATTTCTCCCATAAAGAGAGACTTGTTACAATACAGTCTTTGTGTTCCTTGTGACCTAGGTGATGCCATGAAGATGGAAGGCTTCATGCACCACAAACATAACATAAACTTGAAGAAAGCTTTAACTATCCCAAGCCTCAGTCCCAAGACCTCAAACACCTTCGAAGGTGGAGAGAGCTAGCAGGGAATGAGGGTAGGGAAGAGGAAGAAGAAACATTTCGTAGGAGAAAGAATTAGTTCCTCACTTATCATACTCTTGTTGCTAGCATACATAATAGCATAGTAATGAAGAAGAAGGATATGGCAAGCTTAAGCATTGAAGCATGGCTCTTGGTTGGATTTGCACTCCATAGCCAAGAGTGTTGGTGTAGGCTCTCAACCTCTACTTGCTTGGAGAGGGAGCTCTTGCACTTTGCATATCACACAATGAGAGTGCTTGTGAGTGTGTGTGGGTGAGTATACCCCCTAGGCACCCCCCTAGCTTGCTTGGGTCGACCCCCCCTTGTAGCTCATGCCTGAAGCTCATTGGACCCTTCCAAGCCTAGCCAATCACAAGCAAGAGCCATTACAAGCAACATGGGTAGCCTTGGGACAAGTGTCCCCCTTTCCCCTTTGAGAGAGAGGACTTGATAAATGCTAAAACAATTAGATAATTCATGTAATTTATCATTGGACCCCTTTGAAGCCTAGCCAATAGGCTTCAAGCAACACATGAAGGTAACATGGGTAGGGGCCTGACATGTGTCCTTGCTGCCTCTTCAAGTTGGGCTTCCCTTGTGTGTGTGAGTGGGTGTTCTCTCTCTAGCCCCTAGGAAAAGGGCTCGCCCCCCCTCTTGTAGGAATGCTTTTGACTTTTAGGTGATCAAGCACCTTACTCACCAAGCATGACAAAGCACTTGAACTAGGGGGTGTTCCCACAAGCATCTCAGGCAAGCTTCTCAAGGCACCTCAAGTACTTTAATCATGCAGCAAGTCAAGCACCTCAAGCATGGAGCCAGTCAAGCACCTCAAGCATCTTAATCAAGCACCTCAAGCATGAAAAACACCTCAAGCATGACAAGCACCTCAAGCATGACAAGCACCTCGAGCTTGGGCCGGGTTCCCACCTCAAGCTCAGCCCTAGCTTACTTAAGGTCAAAGGACTTTTACACACATTTATTGGAGGTCTTCAATGAAGCTAACCCTAAGGTCTTATGCTCCATTGGTTAGCCTTGCTCTTTGATAGACCATCTCCCTTTTGGGCCCCTTTACCATTGGCCCCGTGTTGAGATAGATCTATAAGCACATACCTATATCTTAACACTTGTTCCCGTTTATTCTCCCACATTAAGTGATCAATTTAATATGAGAAAATCATTTGGGTTAGTTAGATATTAGATTTTATGACATTACCTCTCTCTTGAAATCATAGTCGTCCTCGACTATGAGGTAGAAAAGATAAAGTCTTAGTCATTAGTCAATCGTACTTAGCGGGTAAAGGATCCCTTTTTACCCTATGACATCTTTCCAAGATGGATGACTAATCCATTTGGTGCTTGGGAGACATAGCTGCCGCAAGCATGTCTGCTCTTTAGTCCATTTTATTCTCCCAAAGTAGAGTGACAAATTCTACTTGGTGTTTGAGAGACGTCGTCATCACAAACATGATTCTAAGCATGCATACTAGTTAAATTTTGTGCACAATTAAAAAGAGGACTAGTCATATAAGACAAAAACATGAGTTATTTAAAAGAAATTTGTACATTTGCTTACTCTAATGTAGCATTGTAAGCATTGACAAGGTTCATACTATCCTTAAGTTGTACTCCTTGCATCCATTTAGCATCTTCAAAAGGATAATTTTTGAACTTAATAAGATACCGTCGGATAATCTTACCATGTCGTAGTACCTTGTCTTCATGCCGAAGGATAGCTTCGGGTTGTAGCACCTCTTCTTGGTCTTCAACTTCGGGAGGGTCTTCAATAATTGGTTCAATTGGTGGCTCTCCTTTGTAGGGCTTAAGTAATCTTACATGAAAGGCATTGTGTATAAGCCAATGGTTGGGCAACTTGAGTTCCTAGATTTTCAAAGAGACCTTTCCAGAAATTACTGGTCATTCTAGGATCTCTATCTGACACGATGGATGTGGGTAATCCATGGTGTTTGAAAATCTGAGATATGAAGAGAGTTGCCATTTGATGTGCCTTAATAGTCTTTTTGACAGGAATAAAATGTGCTTGCTTGCTAAACCTGTCGACTATTGTCCATATTCCTGTATTCCCATGGATAGACTTGGGTAATCCAAAGATGAAATCCATGGATATACTCTCCCATGGTGAATTTGGAATAGGCAATGGCTGGAGTAATCCAGGTTGCTTCCCTCTATCATACTTGGTCTTTTGGCATACTACACATTTTGAAACATACTCTTGTATGTCCACTTTCATGGTAGGCCAATAGAAATACGTCTCTACTCCTCGGAGAGTAGGTTGAATACCTCTATGCCCTGCATATGGAGGAGCATGGGATTCATACATAACCTTCTCACGAAGGGAATGGGTAACACATAGCCTATTGCCGTGAAGAAGATAACCATCCTGCAAGGTGAATGGTTCCTCTTTCTTCCCCAAAGCAAGGGCTGACATTATGTCTCTAAAGTCAGGGTTAGTAGCATACTCATCTATCATAGAGGATAGATCATTGTGAGTAGCTATAGACACCGCATTAACTTTTGGTCGTCGTGAAAGTGCATCGGCAACTTGATTGTGCTTACCAGCTATGTGAGCAATATGAAAATTAAATTGCGACAGAAAATTTGCCCACCTCATTTGTTTGTCAGAAAGCTTGGTTTGCGTCATGAAATACTTGAGACTTTGGTGGTCGGTTCGTAGGATAAATGGAGTCCCCAATAGGTAGTGCTTCCATGTGTCTAGGGCATGTAGAACAGCTAAAAGCTCTTTCTCATAAATGCCCAAGACTCGTTCATCACCATTGAGCCTTCGGCTCTCATATGCTATGGTATGCCCTTCTTGAAGCAAAACCGCTCCAAGGCAATCACCACAAGCATCACATTGGACCTCAAAGGGCTTTGAGAGATCCGGAAGCACAAGGACTGGTTGGGAAGTAAGCTTCTCTTTGAGTTTTTCAAAAGCATTTTGCTCCTTAGCAGTCCATACAAACTTAACGTTCTTCTTGGTTAAGTCGTGTAGTGGTCCTGCCACTTGAGAGAATTTTGCTATGAAGCGTCTATAGTATGCACACATACCAATAAAGCTTCTTAGCTCATGTAGATTCCTTGGGTTAGGCCATGATTTTATTACCTCTAACTTTGATGGATCCATACGAATACCATCGTGAGAGATAATATGGCCTAGATATTGAATCTCTTGAAGGAAGAATGCACTTTTCTTTTGGTTGAGAAAAAGTTTGTTCTCCCTCAAGGCTTGAAAAATCACTTGGAGATGTTGCTTATGTTCCTCCAAAGACTTGGAGTAGATGATGATATCATCGAAGAACACTCCAGTGAATTTTCGATATGGTCTAAAAATTTTCTCCATCAAACGATTGAACGTAGCTGGTGCATTAGTCAAGCCAAAAGGCATGACTAGATATTCATAAAGACCAAATGTTGTGCGAAACGCGGTCTTTAAGATATCCTCATCCACTATCCTTATTTGATGATAGCCACTCTTAAGGTCAATCCTACTGAAGTAGGTAGAGCCTTGTAGCTTATCAAACAGATCTTCTACCCGAGGTACGGGAAATCTGTTTTTAATAGTGATATGGTTTAGTGCTCGATAGTCCACACACATACGGTATGTACCATCTTTCTTTTGCACTAAAAGGACTGGAGAACAAAAGGGAGAGGAACTAGGCCTCACCATCCCTTTGTCTACCAGCTCTTGTACTTGGCTCATGATCTCCTCTTGTTGAGCTTGTGAGACTCGATAAGGAGGTTTGTTAGGCGGTGAGCTTCCTGGAAGGAGCTCAATACGATGGTCATCATCCCCTCGTTTTGGAGGTAGGTCCATAGGGATATCATCGATGAACACATCTTGGAATCCTTTTAGAAAAGTAGACAAGTCTAACTCTTCTTGATTCCTATCATTTTCATTTGATGAAACATTATTAGCTTTTAGAGACTCTTTGACATAAATCATGTACGCAGAAACTGAGCTCTTCATTGATTTATCAAAAGAAAGAGGATTTACAAGTGGAATAGTGCGACCACGCTCACTAGCATCTACATACATGTTCTTTCCCCTGTAGGTGAAGTAAATTCTCCTTTCAGGGAACTTCATGTTGGCAGCCATGCGATCAAACCATGGTGCCCCTAGGATAACATCCTGATGTTGGAGGGGAGAGATGAAGAAGTCTTCTTTGTCGACATAGCTTTGGACATGAAGCCTCAACTTCCCAATCAAGGGAGTAACGGAGGCTTGTTGTCCCTTGAAAGCTGCATCAGCTGTTACTATATCTCCCATCTCAAAAGCTTGAATGCCCAACTTGGTGGCCAACTCTATTGATATGAAGTTGAGAGTAGAGCCCGGGTCAAACAAGATGAAGGCATCATGCTCTCGTACCTTTCCCCAAGCATAGGAGAGTGATGATCCTTCGCAATGAGCATCCTCTTTTGGAGCTTCGATGGTGGAAGCCCTAGGAGTCTCATTGCGAGTATTCTTCTTGGGGCAAGAACGATAGCCATGTCCTTGCTCCCCACACTTGAAACACTTATGGTCCTTGCGAAAAGCTTCAAGCTCTTCAGGAGAGAGTTTGTTTTTACCTTTGTAAACTCCCTTCTCCTTGGACCGATTGTTGTTGTTGTTGTTGGAAGTGCCTTGGGAATTATTTTGAGCATTGGATTTCCCCTTTGCACCATTTTTATCTTTGTTTTCCATGGGCTTGACATTACGTCTAGCCCCTTGATGGAAATTGATGCGTGAAGCAACCATGGTGTGGTGGATTACTTCGGTAATAGTACCGGGCCGTTGAGAGTTGATATATTCGGCCATCTCTTCAGGTAATCCCGCACAGAATTGTTGTCTTTGCTCGGCAAAGTCTATCTTTTGAAAGACAGTAGCTTTGAGATGTAAATCCCAAAACTTATCTACATACTTGTTGATAGACTCATGAGAGAGGAGCTTCAAGCCACGCCATTCGGTAAGAACTTTATCTTTAGTATCGCTTGGAAGAAATTGCTTCATGATGGAAACTCGTAGAGTTTTCCATGTCTTTGGGGCTTCTCCATTGCCACAAAGGCTAGCCCACCATTGACGAGCTGATTTTTGGAAGTGCATAGCTACATGGTGTAGCTTGGAGGACTCTGTGAAGCCCTCGTCCCCAAAGGCCGCATCAAATTGCTGGATGAAGGCCAACACTTTGTCGGTAGCACCAAAGGTGCCATCGTAGGTGAGAAAAGAGATACTCTTTCCTCCCTCCTTGAACTTCTTTAGCTTTTGTGACCTTCGCCATGCAGGAAATGATTTGCGATGCCCTCCCCTCTTGTATTCTCTAGGAGAATAGCCATAACTTTCATCGGAAGAGAAGGAAGGTGAAGAAGAAGGAGAAGAGGGTGACCTCTTCCTAGCCCTTTTCTTCCTTTGTTTCCTCTCTTGCCTTTGAGAGTGATGAGGAGAAGGACTATGGGTTGCTCTTTTCCTCTTGGGAGGAGTAGGCAATCGTCTAGACCGCCTTCTTCGTGGAGCCACATCTTCAGAAGAACTTAGACTTTCATTGCTTTCTTTCTCTTTGGATTCCTCCTCTCGAATGGGAGAGAGTCTTCTTTTGGGGGTCTCTTCAAGAGGCCTCCTAAGCTCTCTCTCCTCTTGGAGAGGAAGGGAAATTCCATAGGCACGAAGTTGTTGAGTAACTTCGGCTTGCAAGGTAGGGTTGCCCATAGCTTGTTGCAACCTAGTCACAAGATAATTCACAAACATGGGAGCATCATCATTAGCACCTTCATGTGCAAAATCAAAGCTATCAATGTTCATTCTACTCTCTTGATTATTGTCAGCCATGTTAACAAAATTTTATGTATATACTTAGTGTATGCTTTGGCAATTCAAAACCTTAGTTGCCACTCCTCTTAGCCTTTGAAAATCGGCTCTTAAGTATCTACACCCACGGCTCAAAGTGGTTAATTATAGAGAGTAGAGGAGTAGGTCTAACATAGCAGAGTTGCCAAGGGCTAGCTCCTTTCGGACTTCTTATGGCTCAATAATGGTAAAGCCGTAGGCAAGTCTAAAAAGACTCCATTATTAAGTTTAAAGCTCCCGAGGTGTGCACCATCCCCCACATAGTGGGCTTAACAAAACCGGTATTAGATCCTAGTTCCACTTACTCTATTATAATTAACAACATCAACCATTTATAGGCTACTTAAGGACCTCTCTTCTTAAGCAAGAAAAGAGAAACCAAATGCTCTGATACCAATGTAATGGAATTTGCCTATTCAATTTGAGAATAGCGGAATTTAATGAGAGTACTTTCAAGAAATGATTTTGTGAGCATAGCGGGTAGACATAATTGAAGATAGCAACATAATCATAGCAATTAGTTAACTTGGCATAGACAATACTTTTGCAAGAGAGAGAGTTTAGAGAACATGACAACAATTGAGGACCGGATTTATGTGGAGCCGGTCCCCCCTCCAATAGCCATTTGTATTATGATTTCTCCCATAAAGAGAGACTTGTTACAATACAGTCTTTGTGTTCCTTGTGACCTAGGTGATGCCATGAAGATGGAAGGCTTCATGCACCACAAACATAACATAAACTTGAAGAAAGCTTTAACTATCCCAAGCCTCAGTCCCAAGACCTCAAACACCTTCGAAGGTGGAGAGAGCTAGCAGGGAATGAGGGTAGGGAAGAGGAAGAAGAAACATTTCGTAGGAGAAAGAATTAGTTCCTCACTTATCATACTCTTGTTGCTAGCATACATAATAGCATAGTAATGAAGAAGAAGGATATGGCAAGCTTAAGCATTGAAGCATGGCTCTTGGTTGGATTTGCACTCCATAGCCAAGAGTGTTGGTGTAGGCTCTCAACCTCTACTTGCTTGGAGAGGGAGCTCTTGCACTTTGCATATCACACAATGAGAGTGCTTGTGAGTGTGTGTGGGTGAGTATACCCCCTAGGCACCCCCCTAGCTTGCTTGGGTCGACCCCCCCTTGTAGCTCATGCCTGAAGCTCATTGGACCCTTCCAGGCCTAGCCAATCACAAGCAAGAGCCATTACAAGCAACATGGGTAGCCTTGGGACAAGTGTCCCCCTTTCCCCTTTGAGAGAGGGGACTTGATAAATGCTAAAACAATTAGATAATTCATGTAATTTATCATTGGACCCCTTTGAAGCCTAGCCAATAGGCTTCAAGCAACACATGAAGGTAACATGGGTAGGGGCCTGACATGTGTCCTTGCTGCCTCTTCAAGTTGGGCTTCCCTTGTGTGTGTGAGTGGGTGTTCTCTCTCTAGCCCCTAGGAAAAGGGCTCGCCCCCCCTCTTGTAGGAATGCTTTTGAATTTTAGGTGATCAAGCACCTTACTCACCAAGCATGACAAAGCACTTGAACTAGGGGGTGTTCCCACAAGCATCTCAGGCAAGCTTCTCAAGGCACCTCAAGTACTTTAATCATGCAGCAAGTCAAGCACCTCAAGCATGGAGCCAGTCAAGCACCTCAAGCATCTTAATCAAGCACCTCAAGCATGAAAAACACCTCAAGCATGACAAGCACCTCGAGCTTGGGCCGGGTTCCCACCTCAAGCTCAGCCCTAGCTTACTTAAGGTCAAAGGACTTTTACACACATTTATTGGAAGTCTTCAATGAAGCTAACCCTAAGGTCTTATGCTCCATTGGTTAGCCTTGCTCTTTGATAGACCATCTCTCTTTTGGGCCCCTTTACCATTGGCCCCGTGTTGAGATAGATCTATAAGCACATACCTATATCTTAACACTTGTTCCCGTTTATTCTCCCACATTAAGTGATCAATTTAATATGAGAAAATCATTTGGGTTAGTTAGATATTAGATTTTATGACATGACTCCAAGTGTCGCTCGGAGTCACCCTGCTCATAATCTGACCCACCACCTTCCTGCTCGCTCCTTTCACTTTGAAACTCTTTTGAGAACTCGTCAAATTCTACAATGATTGATTATCCTCTTTTCTTACCTTTTTTAGGTCAGATGCCCACTGCAGTTTTTGGGCTTTGACACCCCTTGGTCGTGATAGGGGAAATGGCATCAGTGGCAGGGGCTGATTGATGGTGGCACTTTCGCTTTTGCCCTTTTCCTTAACCTTCTTGTGCAATGTTACGGTCCAAAAAAAAATGAGGACACTATAGCAAACCAAACCACATTATTTGATCAAGAAAAACATAACTTACCATTGTATTTGTCAGCTTTGTTTTTGGGACTCTATTCAATCTTCTGGATAGATCCTGCTCTCCTCTCTCTCAGACTCTACCCATGCGTTTCTTGGATGCTCGGGTATGGACTGTAAAGACCTATCTTAAGGGTGACCAACTATCATCTACAAATAACAAGAGGAAAAACTCTATCATTCAAACACACAATTTTAGTCTCACATCCTAATAAAACTATATAGTTCAATACCTATATAGCAAGTGTCAAACAATACATGCAAAATGTGGCTGCTCCTTTGCACTGTGTGTTGCTCGCATAGTTGGCTTCCACTGCATAAAAGCCTTGCCAAAGTGCTTTTGTCAAAAAGCGGGCCTCCATATTCTACGCCAAGCTCAATACACCCTTGCACTCCAAAGTATTAGTCATGTGACCCCGTACTCTAATGTTACTACGCTCACCTTTCAAGATACCACCAATAGTTTCAACCATTGCAAGAATGACCTCTCTTGAGTTGGAATAGATGCCTCCACCAACGACACATCGCCCTTGGCCAGTATATCAACTATGTTATATTTTTTGCAATTTACCCTTGGATAACATTTTTAAAGCTTTTTAAAGAAAAATAAATAGTGCTTTCAAAAGCAAATAGTACTTACTCCGCAGAACTAATGCATGCAAGTGCAACCTCGAAGACTTTCAAGGGGGTCATTTCGCAACCCTTCTCTCCCCAACCCACAAAAGAAATGCATTTGGAAAAACTATGTGCCATTCTCAGGATTTATTATGATTGCTGTCTCTAGTCCCTTATGCACAAAAAAATTATCGGTCTCTTTTACAGCCTTGTAATCATCTTCATACATTTGGTACTCTCTACTCCCCTTGGTTGGCAAATTTTGTGTTTTCAATTGATACATTGCATCGAACTCTTCCTGCAATACAAATCGCCAAAACAAAGTGATCTCCAAGAAAAACCCCATGTACTTACCTAATGCATGTGTATTATAAATTTAGAATTGCCTTCCAAATTAGTCGTTCTAGCAAAGACATAGGTAGTCTAAGCCATTTTGATCAGTTCGTTATCGTGCCACGAAGTGCCCTCTCAGCTTTTTCCCTGTCTTCTTCATTGATTTTGTCCAATAAGGATTGCGGGTTGGTAAGCACTAATTTTTGCTTCATAAATATGTCGTGGATAGTGGTGTGAGGCACATGGACACATGCGACTCTATTTTTAAATGTGAAATTTTACTAATAATTATTAACTAAAGTGCATCGATAGAAGTGTGAAGAAACTTACTTGTTGATCATGCCGAGCACTAACAAAAATTCCGCCATCTCCTTTGGGTCACACTTCACAATTGAACACTCAACCTTCGGTGTAGAGAATTTATCCAGCCTCTCCCACAATGCCCAACTTTCCACCCATAGAGCCGAAAATGCCATTCCATACAATGAACATTTTCTCCTCCATGTGAGAGAGATCGGGAATGTCTCCAATTTGGTCATCAAACATGGTCGACATCACTAACTCTCTCCCATAAGTGCCACACCTATTGAATGGTATAGGATCTTCTCCAAGAAAAGCTTCGGATATAATGAAACGAGCCATCATGGGCCGATAACCTCTTTCGGCTATAGAGGTCATTAGTTATGCCACACAATCATCATTTGTTTTAATGGCCAGATTGGCCAAAAGACGACAAAGAGGGATGCATGGCAACAGGTGATTGTATGGCACAACATGTGCATCAATCTAACCTGAAGAAATGTGGATATCAACCACACATCAAAAGAGATTGATAAGAGGGTCATTATCCGTGTTTTTCGCTTCTATGGTCGTGAACGTGACTTGTACCCTTCAACAGAGGTACGTGTATAGCTGTCAACACAGATACTCCAACCGTGGATGTCGTAGCAAGAGAAGAACCGCTCTCTCTCTTGAGTGGTGTGCAGAGGAATATCTTCTTGAGTGGTGTGGAGCATCAGTTTTTCTTGGCGGTCCACTCCTTTATTGTTAGAATTGGCATTTTCTTTGTGATAGAGGTGCTTATGGATTTAAGGAGAAAGGTGGGGAGTGAGAGTGAGAGAAGAGAGAATGGAAAGTTTGAGGGAGGGGGGAGAAGGTTTGAGAGAAAAGAGAGCAAAAATTTGTGAGAAAAAAGAATGGAAAGAAAGAGCAAAGGTTATAGCAGAGAGATAGGAGAGAGAGGGTTGGGGGGGGGGGGGGGGGGGGGGAGAGAGAGAGAGAGAGAGAGAGAGAGAGAGAGAGAGAGGGTTTGGGAGGAGGGGAAGGGGGATGCGGAGAGAGAGGGGGGGTAGGAGGAGGCTATTTGGGGGAGGAGAGGGAATGCAATTTTTTTATTAAAAAAATAACTTGAAATTCAAAAAATTATTAAATAATATTAATAACTACTAGGATCAATATAAAATTCACTTAACAATTCTAAACACAATCAAACATTTTCACTCTCATTTTTTCAATCTAGTGCTTATTTTTTCAACTCTACTATCATGTCACGCATTATAGTCTTCCCTTCTTTCATTAAATAATATTAATAACTACTAGGATCAATATAAAATTCACTTAACAATTCTAAACACAATCCAACATTTTCACTCTCATTTTTTCAATCTAGTGCTTATTTTTTCAACTCTGCTATCATATTATGCACTATAGTCCGCTCTTCTTTCGAAAGAGCTTTTCCCTTTATCAATGGGAAGATTACTTTTGGGGTTAAATATCTACAAGAGCATGTTGCACCACAAACATTAAGTGCTCTACATGCCATTTTCATGGTTGGGAGTGGACAGTTAACAGTGCCACTAGAGAAAACAAGCAATCACTTAAGAAATGAGTTTTATGTTGTGGACGAATCTCTCTCTACAAAGTTTGTGGTACTAGTCGAAGATGACATAGTCTCAAACTTTGGTGGATGTTCCCAACATAGACCTTACTAGTCCAAGCAAGGAACAACTCTTTGGGGAGCAAGCATTGCAAATCTACCACGATAAGGAGAAAAAATAGTATTTTGTCATTTTTTAACGCAATGACGAAGCCCAACACCTTGACGAAGCTTCTTTAAAAAACGGTGGAACCACAAAAATACCAAAGGTGTACAATGGTAACATGGTGTTTAAGTTTCCACCGATCTTAGGAAAGGTTCATCCCATGGATGTTATGGGACATAAGTATGATCCACACCACTGGACCAAACCGCAAACCTCAAACATTGCATTTCCTGGAGTGTGTCGCAAAAGTCAGTGAGCAGGTGTCCTAAAGTGTCTCAATGAAAGTTATCCCAAATTGGTTAATTTTGGGAAGCCAAACATAACGCATTTCAATGGCCTTGCATGTGCAAGTTTTGTGACGGACTTGGAAGCAAGCTTACTTGCCACTATTGTGGACAACCACCCATTTGTTTACGTACATGTGATTGCTTTGTATATTATGTCATGCCAAGGGATGAAATTGTGAGCACTTGATGGAACATCAAGGAACTCACCAACATCACATGAGGGATGGTACGTCCAAAGGGCTCACCGATAAAATCAAAGAAATGGTTGCATGAGTTCTTAGTGTAGATAGATATGCAGGTGCACAAAAGGTACACATGTGTGTGGCAAAGGAAATTGTGACAACAGCTTTGATGCAAGAGGGAGGCTCTAGCCATGTACTTGGCGAGCAAGAATTTCTAAATGTTGTTGAAGCAATGGGTCCCTTAGTGGAGGACAATTGGTGAGGATGATTACTTGTTTCTCTTGTTTGTGCATATTATTTCACAGTAACTTAACTTTGTAAAATAAGTTTTGAAGGTCCATAGTAGCAACAAGAAATGGGCCAACAAAGGAGAGATTCGATGTGGACTCCTTGCTGCAGCTAAAAAGCGATTGCACATATGATTTTTTTCACAAAAGTAGGTATCTCGAACAAGGAGCAGAAGGAGAGTGGTGCTTTGTGTTCAAGATGTCTAATGTTGGTCTTGCATCTGGATTGGATTTGGATAATTGAATGTGACGAAGTAGACCTAGAGATCTTCGACACTCTTGGGTGCAATTTGATCACACTCACCAAGTGGCGGATTGAGTGACCATGGCAGACACGTTTATGATCCAAGGTTCATTGTTTTAGGAACATATTTCTCAAGTTTGGCATATCTTAAGAAACAATCAACAATATGTATACTAACATGAATGTCTTACGTTATAACATGTACGATCTCCTCACTATTGCAACCTGTGAGATGAGAGAGGAAGACATGGAAGCACAAATTCTTTTCTGGCAGTACATAAATGAAGTTTTGGAGGGGCATGGATGTGAGAGAGAGAATTTCCACTGATTCATGACCGACAAAGCTCAAGCCAAATGAAATGTAGTTTGCGTCGTGTTCAATGGTGGGAAAGACCATGTTCTACAACATCAAGAGCGATCTTGCCTTTTTCATTGGAAACAAAGCATGGTGGCGCACAAACAAAGTACACTATCTCTTCATCTCAACAAACTCACAAAGACATGTGCAAAAAGTGGTGTTTATCCCCCTCTAGAGAGGCAGTTGTAGCGGAGTCTCATCTCCTTCGACAATGGTGGCGCAATGCACCACATGAGTAGGGCATGCGTATATGGTGGGCTTTTTTCTTGTGATGTGGAAGTATTCATGGTATAATATCAAGGCATCCACCACTTCCTTTTGCTTCAAATCAATTAACAATGCTAATTGGATGGAGAACATATCTATGGTAGCCACATGTCCATGATCGCATTGCTTTCCCTTCATGTGGTATATTTAAAGCCTTGGTGAGGTTGACATCCACCAGAGTGTTCTTGAGAACTGAAATGGATGTTGTGTCATCTTCTTTGATTGTAGATAGCAACTCATATGCTCTTTAATAGTCTACCACATAGGGTGGCAACTCTATGAGACCCTTGTGACACTTAGAAGTGAACTATTAGGACACATGCAAAGAAGAAAAATTCAAAAACTTCAATTTTTCAAAAGCCCAAAATAGGCACGCCTATTTTGGAAATGTGCATATGTGATTAAAATGGGCCTTGTACATCATGCCTAGATATGCTAGTGATGTAGATGATGTGTATGAGGTTATGTGAGATGTTCAAAATTCTTTCCGCTTTTCCTCTCACACACCGGCTTTGTCATTGCATGTAACGGATTTGTCCATTTTGGATGGAGCTTAGTGGAGGGCTTCTATACTTGAAAATTGCATGGATAGAAACATCCTTGTATTGGACTCTTGGTTGAGTTGGTGGGAGGTGCGTATTACACATTGGGGGGCATCATGAAAATAGTAGAGAGAAGTGATGATGGGAAAAGCACTCCAAGAACCAACTTGGCCGAGAGTAAGCATGGGAGCTGGCTTGCACGCGAAGGATTAAAAAAAAAAATCTCATTGTATGACGCATCTACTTCAGATATGGCAAATGCAATACTACAAAGCACGAAGGCAATTTCTTACTCTCAAGGTATATATTGGAAAGGCTCCTTCACTAGAGACAGACTCAAGGAAAGAGGAGGGAAAGAGTTTCCAAGTGATAAGAGTAGTAAATGATGCTACATCTGGAACACCCATATGTAAGGCTCACACCCCGCTTGAAGGAGACAAAGAAACCGTTCAGAAAAAACGAGGGCCATCGATTGTGATTGATGTTGAGGATGAATCGACACATAGACCAAAGTACAACGCAAAAACACATGACCACACAATAGACGAAAGGCCAAGGAAGATCATTTTCATGGAAGATTCAAGGGTAGCAGATGGGAGTGAGAATTTCAAATAGAAGACAAAGTTTTGTGTTTTGGAACGAAAGGTCAATGAAGCTATGTGGGCAATTAGAAGAACCCCTCTTGGCAGTTGTGTAACATATAGTGGCACCTCCAGCGGTGGAAAAAGATGTGGACAAAATATAGTGGCATGTAGTAAAGGGGCTCTTGCACCATCCTTTGAGGGGTATAGGAAACATCTAAATGGGCTACTCAGACAGTGGTTTTGGTTCTATCTCAGACATGTTATTCATTGCTATGTGGTGGATCATAACATAGAACCAAGGCCAGCTCCTCCTCCAACAATTTGGCCTATTGATCTAAGCACAAATCTCACCGAGGAAGGAGTTAAGATATTGCTTGAAGGAGGATTTCAAGTGGAGACAGTTGGAAAAGAACAAATGAGTGCAACCACGATGCGGACTCCTCCTAGGGGTGCATGTGATTCCTCTTCCACTTCAATAAAAGCAGGTAGCAATGGTTCAATACTAAGAAATGACATAAGAGTCAAATTTTGTACTTCCATTTTAGAGGAGGCAACAAAGAAAATTGGCTTGGCTCTTTGTTTAAAGGCTAAGGTGATTGAAGAGAAATGCATTGTAGACAAAAGCGCACAAAGTCTTCAAGGTTGAGTGTCACTCAATAGACGGACATGTGGGGATGTATGAGGTGCACATCAAGGATGAGCCCTACTGCACGTGCCCCGATCTCACTGATAGGTAGGTCAAGAAAAAATCTTATTTGGCTTGCAAGCAGTTTTACTTCATTTTCTTGAGAGTTCTTGGATTGAGCCAAAATGAAAACATGTTCATACATCAACCTGTGCTAAGCAAAGTAGATGTCAACAATGCTCTTAGCCATGAAGGCATATATCCAAACTTAGAGTAAAGCCCCATGATTGGATAATTTTGTGACACATTTTTCGCCATGTATTGAAGCTGACAAAGTTGATATGGATTGGCTAGGTATTGGACCTTTGGCAAAGATATTTTGGACTATCTTGGTTTATAATTCAATTTGTCTCTCTTTTTGTTAGCATTAATCTTGATCAATTGAGCTAGCACTTGTTGACATTATCATAGATTCTTGCTCCACACGGCAATGTCCTATCAAAGTTTATGCAGGAAAACAAGAGAGAAAGATTCGCTCAAACTTGGCTAACTTGCTTAGAGGGCTCCATCATAGGCCTTGTAATAGCACGCCCTCTAGATCAGCTTGACGTACCCCATGACCATTCTGCAAGGCGACAAAACCGCAAGTGACTAGGGGAAACCATTGCCTTTTCGTTGAGGGTGATTGAAGCTCCCTCACATTAACTCATCTCACCGGGAAATCGAAGTCGAGCGTGCGTTTCCACCTGTTGAGAGCAGCGCTGGGGTGTTGAGGGCCCGTCACATTGAAGGGGGTATGTGGGGGTCCTGAACACTATCTCACACGGGCATGGGTAGGAGGGGATCAATGACCCACGTCTATTTTGGGGAGCGAGGGCATCGTGGGCTGTCTATCTTGCGGCACGCCCTGAATTTACCACATTAACTCATCTCACCGGGAAATCGAAGTCGAGCGTGCGTTTCCACCTGTTGAGAGCAGCGCTGGGGTGTTGAGGGCCCGTCACATTGAAGGGGGTATGTGGGGGTCCTGAACACTATCTCACATGGGCATGGGCAGGAGGGGATCAATGACCCACGTCTATTTCGGGGAGCGAGGACATCGTGGGCAGCTTGATGTACCCCATGACCATTCTGCAAGGCGACAAAACCGCAAGTGACTAGGGGAAACCATTGCCTTTTCGTTGAGGGTGATTGAAGCTCCCTCACATTAACTCATCTCACCGGGAAATTGAAGTCGAGCGTGCGTTTCCACCTGTTGAGAGCAGCGCTGGGGTGTTGAGGGCCCGTCACATTGAAGGGGGTATGTGGGGGTCCTGAACACTATCTCACACGGGCATGGGCAGGAGGGGATCAATGACCCACGTCTATTTTGGGGAGCGAGGGCATCGTGGGCTGTCTATCTTGCGGCACGCCCTGAATTTACCACATTAACTCATCTCACCGGGAAATCGAAGTCGAGCGTGCGTTTCCACCTGTTGAGAGCAGCGCTGGGGTGTTGAGGGCCCGTCACATTGAAGGGGGTATGTGGGGGTCCTGAACACTATCTCACATGGGCATGGGCAGGAGGGGATCAATGACCCACGTCTATTTCGGGGAGCGAGGACATCGTGGGCCGTCTATCTTGCGGCACGCCCTGAATTTACCAATTTGCCCAAGTTTACTAAATTGGCACGAATTTACAATGCAACGGGTTCATCATAGAAGAAACATATCTCCAATGCTTTCAAGAAGCACTCGCATGTGAGGTGGTTAAGGTGATAGGCTTGCAAAGGTGACATCTCGAGTTCAAATCCAGGGGAGGAGAGGAGAAAACGCTCAAATTTACATTTTTTATGCACCAAATTTTACCAATTTTTTCAAATTTACAAAAAGCGGATCGGACGACTCAGATTTCACCCGATCCTCGAAATAAGCGTGAGCCATTGATTCCCTCGTGCTAATGCGCGTGTGAGCTAGTGAGGAGGGGGGTATCGGGAGCCCTTAAAGATCTTACTTGAAGTCTTTGATGAAACTTTCCTAGGGGCTACAATACATGTGAGCCGCACTTTCCATGTCACTCAAAGATTCGTAATTCTGGGGCGAGCAAGGTTAGTATCTCTCTCGAGGCGGAGTCTCCACCGCTCTCTCTCTCTCTCTTTCTCTGCAGCACTTACATGCAGGTTCTCTCTCTCTCTCTCTCTCTCTCTCTCTCTCTCTGCGCATATAAGTGCTGACTTGTGAGAGAGAGGGAGGGAGGTGTGCAATGACCGTGCATGCACACGTGCAACGCTCCGAGCAGCGTGTTAGCTGTGTGTATCAGCAGCGTAAATCTTCCTCTCTCTACGTTGCACATTTTCAGATGCATCTACTGAAAGCTCTAAAGCTCTCTCTCTCTCTCTCTCTCTCTCTCTCCGCACACAGAAATGTGTGCATGTGTGATTGACAGGTTCTCAATAGGATTTTCCGTTTGTTTTCTATGCGCAGGATGGGAGATCTATAATGAGGTAAGCTTATGAAGTCGACTAGCTGACAAGGAGGAACGGGAAGGGGGGTTTGGGGACTCTTGAAGGTAACCCATGGCATCATCATCTGTAGAGTCGGAGCAGGATCCAGAGCCTGATGAGCCTACATTCCGATTCGATCAAAACAATACGTCATCTCAGAGTCTTCTCAGTGGAGGTGGTTCAGGTCCCTCTCTCTCTCTTGTACCGTTATAAGAGAAAACATGCCAAAACAAATAATGTTAAGGTGAAAATACAAAATAGAGCCTGCATGAGAGACGTATATCGTTTAAAGAACTTAATGGAAGATCTAAATACTGCAAGAACAGCTCAGCCTATTCGTTTTATGTATATACGCTCACATAATCACATAATTTTTGTGGTTAAGCTTGCCTTTTGTAACCTACTAACTCAGTTGGATTGGCTGGCCACTGTGGGGAGATTACATGGTCCCCAATTGCTATGCATCACAAGATGCCTATTGCATTGAATAGAAACAAAGAAACTTAGTTTAGAACTTCTTCTACCCAATCTCTCATGCGATTCGCAAAATTGACCGTAAATGATTCGCCTGTTCTTCGAATCCAAGTGTCCTTCTCAAAAGAATTTCGAACCTATGCTACGAGCTTCCGAGTATGACAACTTGGAGAATGAAGAAGGGGAGAAAGGAGTTAAGGATGGTAGCCAAGTGATAAAGTTTGACACCTTTTTGGGCTCTACAAAGATTCTTCTCGAGCTCTTTCCTTTCCATATAGTAGTTTGGAGGCATCTTCACGAAAGCCTCTAAAGTGCGAAAGGTGGCATCCTTTTTGAGAGGGAATGTTCTCACGTGGTGGTCCACTCTTTTGCTTTATAGCAAAGCACCAACCAAGTGGGTCAAATTCAAGAAATTGTTTTCTTCAATGTGGTCGACAAAACAATATGAGATGGATGTCATTACAGCTTGGAACCATCCGAGGATGTGGGAAGATCATACTTTGGCTACCTTTTTGGGATACCTGGTCAAATGTTTCTATTTGGAAGGTGTCTTTTATGGGTCGGCGAAGAGTCCCTTCCAGGATTCCGAATGCTATTGGCGATCTCCCTCGACGCCATACAGTTCGGTACCAATACCTCACTTTGAAAAGGAGGGGATGCGACGCGACACATCCAACCCTATGTGTCCGTGGACAAGCTACAACATGATCAGGGTTCAGTCAATCCAGTCAGTCTAGAATAGGAAGTGATCTGGCACTTTGTGAGTCTATTCGTAGACCGTGCATGCCCAGTCACTTAGTGTAGATGCATATCCTCTGGTTGCACACAGCATGATCATAAGCATTCCCATCAGAATCCATCAGAATCCTTCAGGGAAATTTTTCAGTGCATTTAGCCTATTTTATCTATTTTTGACATTTTTCACTTATTAATTTAAGTGACTCTCCAACAAAAGTAGGTAGGGCAATTTGGGTAAGATAATATCACAAAACAGGAGCGTACACGAGCACTTGAAAATCTGAAAATTAAAATACTTTGCAAATGTCAGAGAAGGGAGAAGATCGACACAGTATTGGGGACCAGAAGATGGGCTGGTCCCCCCCATTAAGAGTATTCTTTTATTCAGGGAGAATTCGTATACAAACACGAGAACCCGAGGAAACCCCTCCGTTCTGTAATCTTAGACCCGAAGGTCGTGCTTTTCCGTAAAGGGCTTGGGCACAAGGCCGTTCTTTCCCGTAAGGGACTTAGGCGCGAAGCTGTACTTTCTCGTAAGAGACTTAGGCGTGAAGCCGTACTTTCCCGTAAGGGATTTAGGCGTGAAGCCGTTCTGTCCGTGAAGGGCCTTCCCGTAAGACGGGAGATTCCTGCAAAACAAACCACACAGAGCAACAATTCTCAATGCGTACCAACACCTTATACCTGTCGCTCCTTGCTAGGAGAATTGACCTCCATACTCAGTCGTCACGCGAACACTTGCAGTTTCCGTCGCCAGTCTCTGTTCCAGAATCCTAGCGCTGGTGCTTTTCTGCTGCTTTCGGCTCTTCGTAGTCTCGCAATCTCTTGCAGCAGAGTCTTCTCTTGCTGATGTTGGTACCTCCCATGAGTGAGGGCATGTGGTGCTTTTATAGCTCCCTGGCCACCGCACGAATAACTGCTCGCATAGAGATCGCGGCCGTTTTTTTTTTTTTTTTGTTGCCCTGTTCTACCCGAAATAGGGAGAGAGAATTCCCTGGCTGGTTTTGTTGCTTTATCTTCTAAGTGGCTGCCTACTTATTAAGTGGGTGGCCGGCATATTTTAAAATTGGTCTGAACCTGCCCAAAAACTCAATAAAACCTTATAAGTTAAAACCAATGCATTTAACAACACTTCCTAGGCGTCCCTGGATGCAACCACATGCACGAATGCAATGCAAACATAGATTCCTCGTGGGAAAGCGTCTGCCTTCCCGCGATTGTTTCTGCTTTTCGTAAAAAGCTTCATTGAACCCATCTTTATTCTTGTGCTTGCGTTCTTATGTGTATTTTCTTAGTCAGTTCGGATTTCCTCCTTAGCCTACGGGATGCCCCCTTACTGATGCACCCGTCACCCATCATGTGACGCATCAGGGGCACTCGTAACCCGGCCCTTTCCACCGAACTTACGGAAACTCCTTCGCGATGTTTACCGTCACCCATCAAATGACACATCAGAGTTGTCCGTTCTTGATGGCAGTTCCTGTAGCTACAATCTTTTAACAGTTCTTAGTGCACACAATAAAATATTCTAAAAAAAAGATTAATCATTAAAAATAAGAAAATAGTCCAATTAGCAACAGATAATATATAAGCAAACCAAAGTTAGCACTAAATGGCAGAAGAGGCAGCAGGAGCTCCACGCTCAATAGGCAACTTCTCAGCAGACACCCCCAGGAGACCTAGCGTTTTGCAGATCCAGCATCACCTAGCGTTTTTCCCATCAGATCAGCCTCGGCTACCGCAGACAGCAAGAGCCCCATCGTTTTTGCAAGAGATCAGCAGATCAGCCTAGCGTTTTGCATTTTGCAGAACCACGGCAGCAGCAGGACCAAAATTCAGCCCTAGCGTTTTGGTTGCAGATCAGCCCCGGCGTTTTGCACCTTCATCGCGACAGAAAGTCAAGTACCATTAGCGTTTTCAGTTTTCAGCAGTTAGACATCGCAGATCAAGTCCTGAACCTCGCAGATCTCACCTTCTTGCAGCAGTTCCTCGCCGCACGGTCTGTTTCCGCAAGGTTTACAGTTTCAGCCCGGAAAACGCAGTTTTCAGCATCTACGTTTTCAGCGCGTCGTCGTCGCATCGTCGCCATCGACATCGTCATCGACATAAGAGTCAGAATTCAGCAGATAGAAGATTTGCGGATTTCAGCCCTTAGGTCGACTTCGTCATCACCGTCGTCGTCGTCAACATAGCCTAGACTTGCATCAGTCCATTGCATACGCATTGTACCAGATTGTGCAATCATAAGTAGACCGCTCTCGCCGACGAGAGTGGGGCCTTCGGAGGAGGGTTTTACGTCTCTAGTGTCATATCTCTCTTCTCTCTATCTCTCAGTCTCATACACTTGCACGCACAGTGTCCATTCACTTTGTTCGTGATCATAGCACTTTCCATTAAGAACGGAAGGCTCTCCCGTCCATAAGAACTAAACGAAACCTTGAGCACAGTTCGGAGCACTCATCTTGAGCAAAGCGCAAACAATCATTCCGCTGCACCTAACAAATGCAGACATAGATTTCCTCGACTTCCTCGTGGGAAAGCATCTACTTTCTCGAAAAGCAATCCTGCTTTCTCAAAAAAGCATCTATTTTTCCTCAAAGTTTCCTCTGAACCCATCTTCATTCAAGTGCTTGCTTTTCCTTGTGCACAATTTTAACACAGTTCGGAATTTCCTCCCGACTATGGATATTCCCTTTCCGATGCACCCGTCACCCACCTTGTGACGCATTAGGAATACCCATCACCTAGTCCTTTCCTACCGAACTTACGGTACAATCTCCTTTGCGATGCTCTATGTCACCCATCCTATGACGCATCAGAGATGTCCGTTCTCGGATGGTTGGATACTTCTTTCCGATGCTCCCTATCACCCATCCGATGTGATGCATCAGAAGTACCCGTTCCTGGTGGCTTTATAGATATTCCCGTTCTCAGTGCTCCCGTCATTCCTTTGAATGACGCACTAGGAATACTCTGTACTCTGATGTCTCCAGTGAGAAAAACCCTCACTTAAAATTCCAATAATTCATTTAGAATTATTTTTCCTTGGTGTTCCAAGCGAGAAAACCCTCTCACTTATAAATCCAATAATTCATTTAGAATTATTTTTCTGTAAGATCAATTTAGCAACAATAAGAATAAAGATGGGTTCGAAGAAGTTTTTTCTAAAAAGCAGGATATTTTTAAGTGCTTTCTGGGAAAGCATCTGCACAATAATAAAGATGGGTTCGAAGAAGTTTTTCTAAAAAGCAGGATATTTTTAAGTGTTTTTCGAGAAAGCAGATGCTTTCCCATGAGGAAATCTATGTCTGCATTGCATGTGTGCATGAGGTTGCATCTAGGGATGCTTGCATTAGTTTTCAGCTCACAAAGTTTTTAAACATGTTCACATTCTTTATTGACTGGCGACATGTAACAAGCTTGGGCACCCCAAGTCTAGGTTCTGTCACGACACAATAGAGATTCACTCAAAAACACTTCACAGTTATTGAGTCGAGATGGCCCGATATAGATTCGTGCCAAGAGAGATTGGCCCCAAAGACTGGCGCCCCTTTCGGTATTTCTTTTTGTATTAATCTTTCAACAAAGTACAACTCCAACGGGTCCTCAGCTCTTAGACTGCGTCCAGATGCGCGTGAGAAGTGAGGCCCTTCGGGCTTATTTATTGATAGAAGGGATGCCAAAAGCAAAGCCCCAAAAGCAGTAAACTCAAAAGCAACTTGGTCCAAAAGCTGCCATAAAAAGTCAGCAGCGCAAAAAGCGGGATTTTCGTACAGTTCTGCAACGTTAGCAGTCAGCGCGTTTTACGGTCGTCCGTACAACAATCAATGCAATTCGCGGTCGACCGTACAACAACCACGTCAGCAATTTCTTACACATTATTTTAATGCCTAGGTGTCCCTTTGGCCCCTCGACGGTTGTCCATAAGTTGGAACAACTTGATAGTTGGTCATGCCACATCATCAGTTTGTACCCGTCAACAATTTATTACACATTATTTTAATGCCTAGGTGTCCCTTTGGCCCCTCGACAGTTGTCCATAAGTTGGAACAACTTGATAGTTGGTCATGCCACATCATCAGTTTGTGACATACCCCCCTCTTGAGAGAATTGTAATCGCCCTTGATTATGCTTGCAAAACAGACAGAGGCCATAAACCATTTCAATAGACACTGACTCTTAAGTACCGACGCACTAGACACGACACATCTAGTACTTGTACAAAGATGACACTCACATCACTCACTGCACATGACATCACATGACAAATCAATCACAGAAAAATTCATTCCAAATCTCAGATCATGACTGCCAACAACGTATTCAATAACCGCATCTAGATCCATCCCGGACCTCATTGATGTCAGATTAACTAATCCTTATTGCGATCATGTCTATAGAGAATTATAAGACCGAAATGTTGCATTCATTTCGTCTTTCAGTTCTTGCACTCAAACAAGTCAGATGAGAGAGTACAAATCATTTATGTTCAATTTCGAGAATTTCACTGTAACAAAGTTGGGCACCCCAAGTCTAGCTTCTGTTGCGACACAATAGAGATTCACTTAAAAACACTTCACAATTAACGAGTCGACACGACCCGACGTTGTTTTGTGCCAAGAGAGATTGGCCCCAAAGGCTGGTGCCCCTTTCGGTATTTCTTTTTGTATTAATCTTTGAGCAAAGTACAACTCCCCCGGGTCCTCAGATCTCGACGTTGCGTCCAGATGCCCGTGAGAAGTGAGGCCCTTGAGCTTATTTATTGATACAAGGGATGCCAAAAGCGGAGCCCCAAAAGCAGTAAACTCAAAAGCTACTTGGTCCAAAAGCTGCCATAAAAGGTCTGCATCACAAAAAGCGGAATTTCCGTACAGTTCTACTATGTCAACAATCAACGCGTTTTACGACGTGATTCACAAGAGAAATACGACACCAGAGACGTTGTAAAACCCTCCTCCGAAGGCCCCACTCGTCGGCGAGAGTGGTCTACTTATGATTGCACAAACTGGTACAAACTGAGTGCATGGGACTGATGCAAGTCTAGGCTATGTCGACGACGACGACGGGGATGACGACACCGACCTAAGGGTTGAAATATGCAATCTTTTATCTGCTGTCCCAAAAATGCTATGGGCTGAAATCTGCTGTTGTCGAAAACGCTAAGGAAAACGCTGATTCTGCTGGTCTTTAGGGCTGAAAATCTGCATCTATTGTAGGGCTGAAATTGCTATGGAAACTCGCTGAAAATGACCTGCCGAAATTCTGCAGCGCTTCTTGCTGGAATGAAAAACGCTAGGCTGGCTGGTACATTTGGTGGAAACGCTAGTGACTGTTGCTTGCAAGAGATGGAGGACTGCTGAAAACGCCAATCAACTAGAGCCAGGGCGATGAGATGCAAAAACGCTAGAGGAGTTGGAGTCTTGCCTTGGAGGGAAATTGCCACCAAGGGGTTCTTGCTTGAGAAGTGCCTGTTGAGCGGTGGAGGTCCTGCTGCCTCTTCTGCCAATTAGTGCTAGTCTAGGTTTGCTTATATACAAACTTACTCAATTTGCCCTACCTACTTTCCAACAAAAGTCACTTAAAAATAATAAGTGAAAAATGTCAAAAATAGGGAAAATAGGCTAAATGCACTGGAAAATTCCCCTGAAGGATTTTCATGGATTATGATGGGAATGCTTATGATCATGCTGTGTGCAACCAGAGGATATGCATTTACACTAAGTGACTGAGCATGCACGGTCTACAAATAGACTCACAGAAGTGCCAAATCACTTCTAATCTAGACTGACTGGACTGACTGAACCCTGGTCATGCTGTAGCTTGTCCACGAACACATAGGGTTGGATGTGTCACATGACACAAAGCATATGGGAGGAGGATTTATTGTAGCTCTGTGGATTTCCGCAAAGCCTTTGGCACAGTCTCGAGAGCTAGACTGATACAGAGACTACCAAGTCCCTCGAGAGCTTGTATGGGGTATCATGGCACTCTATGAGACAATCATAGGGGGAGTACGGTCAGCAGAGTGTTTTTCAGAGCCTATTCACTCTACTATTGGGGTGAAGTAGGGAAGCCCACTTTCTCCGCCTTTATTTGGATTCTATATTGATGACATTTTGGACTAGATTGAGATTGTGGGGGATAGAGGGCACATTTGTGAGGTACATGGATACCTCTATTGCTTTATCTCGATGAGATGGTGCTTATTTCAGATACTCCAAAGGGTATGTAGAGACATCTAGATTGTGCTACATGCTTATGCACATGATATTGGGCTCTTCATCAACCTTGGCAAAACTAAGGTGATGGTATTCAAACTACAACCCAACGGGTCAGGAGATCAGCACCTATTTTTACACATGGACAAGAGATAGTGGAGTATGTAGACTCCTATACATTTCTTGGTGTTGTATTCAGTGGAACTACTTTATCCATTAGAGGTGCTGCAGAGGCGAGATTGACGAGGGAATAGGCAGCATTAGGAGGACTAGAGAGAATATGTTCACAAGTGCCGTTTCAGGAGCCATGTGCTAAGCTGTGGCTGTTTGACATTTTCATCACTTCTATCATGCTTTATGGAGTGTAGATATGGGGGCATAGCTTGGATCATCATAGTAGATCAGGGCGCATGATGGATGGAGATCCACGGAGAGGCCACTTGTATTCGTGATCTCCATGTTGAAACGGGCGAAAGCTCAGTGCCACATGAGATTATCGGAGCTGGGATGAGTGCACCACCGATTGTAGTGGAGGCTCTTGCCAGATCAATGTCATTCATTCATAGTACATGGCAGCTCCTACGCGACAAACGCGCACAACTAGGCTACTAGCGCGTAAGTCATCTCAACAGTTGGCCAGTGAGGGTGATACTTCATGTTGGTTTGCACATATATCATTTTGGTTTGAGCTACATGGATTTTGTATAGAGAGGGTGCTCCCTTTTGAGTATTCCTTGGATGCACCATCCCTCATCCTCACACATTCAGAGATTAGCAGGATTATCAGACATGATCTCATTCAGCTTGATACTAGTAGGATTTGGCTGTCTCTGTCACATAATGTGGGGACGAAGATGGCTTTTTATCGAGACCATCTTCTCTGCGCGACAGATGATGGGTTTATCTCATGTCCCAAGTACATGGACACCCACCTACCTCATGGCATTACATGTGTTATTGGTCAGCTATGCACCTTGTCTCACCAGTTGGAGATAGAGATTGGCCGATACAGAGGTATACCCCTAGAGGAGAGATTATACCAGGTTTTCTAGAGAGCACCAGAGATAGAGTGTCACAAAAATACGGAAGCGTAAACTGACGTTTAATTGCACTTCAAATACTCAAGAGAACTAGAGGGAGAGAGAAAACTTGACACTCCATTGGGGACCAGAAGATGGGCTGGTCCCCCCCCATAAAGAGAATATCTTTATTACTAAGGGAGAATCTTTACAAGCACAGGAACGGGGCATACGCCCGTCCTCTATTCTTTCTTCTGTTCTGTTCTGACTATTGACTGAGAAAGTGTTTCCACTTTCTTTCTGCTTAGGGGATTTCCCCTCTTCTGCGAGACTGGGTGGAAGCTCTCGAAAAGAGAGTCTATCTTCCAAAACAGCTCATCGGAAGCTCTCACAGAGGAGAGTCCATCTTCCGTTATGTGTTGCCTTCATGCTCATTCATTCATGCATCGAACACAAAAGAGAAACAAGCAAAATGCACACGCACATGCTTGCTGTAATTTTCTGCACATAACCTGAAATTCTTACTTGTGCACACCCCTACGCCGAAACAGAGGTCTTCTTCGCGATGGAATCGCGCCAAACTTGATGTAGACTTATGATAAGGAGAGAGAAGAGAATTTCTATGGCTGATCTGTTGAAAACAGCCCTAATCGAGGTGATTAGGGGCTGAAAACAGAGAATTACAGCAGCCGCACTCTGCTAAGAGAGCGTCTACGGCAGCTTCTCGCGATGAAACTTCACCAGAAGGTGTCTATGACTGTGAGATCCCTTGTTCTTGACAATGGGAGCACAAGGCTACCACATATGTCGCAAGGGGCTGCTCTCAAGCTTCAATGGAGGGCTCCACCGCGTAGAGCACGCTCACATTAGGGGGGGTAGGTGCACTGCCAGCCCTGAAAATGGGGGAGGGGGGGCTCCTAGGACCTAAATAGCCATCAGGGAGAGGGGGCGCTAGGAAGAGAGAGAGGGTGAGAGTGAGAGTGAGAGAGAGTTAGTTTACATTGGTAAGTGTGCCACTTGGCACACTTACTTTAAAAACTTAAAAACCATTCAACTTTTGACTTTAAAGACTTCTAGCTCATTAATTAAAAAAATGTGCAACTAACTAACAACTGCTACCAATGATTCTTTTATGAGAACACCAAAGGTCTGCCGGTGCAATGCCGCACGGGCACTGCACCGCCTTTACCTGTTCACACTTGTCCGGCCGCCTGCCCGGGCAAGGACCGTTAAATTTAATTTAACGAAACTTACCCTAAGGATTTATTAGCTTTATTAGCCTTAGGGTCACTGTTCTAAGGACCCCATCTCATTCATGTGCTTGTACTCACGCGCGTATTTTTCTGAGCCTAAAATCTGAGGCTACTGCTTACCCCTTTCTGAAGACCGGATTTCCCAATCACTAGGGCTTCAGGGTAATTTCTGCTAAGGTCCCTCTGAGGTGTTTTGGTCCGCATTTAGGCTCACCTGAGGCATTAGAACTGCTAGGTCTATTCTGGTGTGCACACAACTAATTAGATAATTCTTTTCTCGTAAATAAATTAATTATTTACAAAGTCTGACTTAGTTACATCCCTCTTGGTTCTAAACAGTTGACCTCAACTGTAGAGCGTCAACATAACTGTGCAAGATGTCGGGGTAGTCCTTAAGATCGGACTCAATCATCCACTTTGCATCCAAAGGAGTGTAATTCTTGAACTTGACTAAATACTTTCGATGTAGACTCCCCGACTTGAGTTGTCTCTCCGAGTGGTGTATTATCTGTTCAGGTTGAAGGATTTCCTCAGTCTCTTCGACTTCTGGAGGATCTTCTTGTACGGGCTCCACTGGAGGAGGTCCAACATATGGTCGGAGGAGACTGACATGAAAAGCATTGTGGATGCGCCAGTTAGAAGGCAAATCCAATCTGAAAGTCATATCATTGACTTTATCTGTAATTTTGAAAGGGCCGTAAAATCTATGGGAAAGTTTGACAACTTTCCCTTTGCCGACCCGCTTTTTCAATCTAGCTTTCTCAAACCGAAGCAAGACATATTGTCCTTTTTCAAGATTGAGATTCCTTCTGTGCTTGTCTGCTTTTCTCTTCTATTGCTCTTGAGTACGAAGAATCGCTTGCTTTACTTGTTGATGGGCAATATCAATATTGCGCACAAATTCATCTGCGGCGAAGATGTTTTCTTTGGTCACCATAATAGGAAGTAAGAGTGGCTTCCCATAAATAATTTTGAAAGAGGCTTTACCAGTAGAGGAATGTATGGTATTATTATACGCAAACTCAACTATTGGTAAGTATTGTTCCCATTCGGATTGTCGTTCCGAAACATAGCACTTGAGGAGATCTAAAACAGTGGCATTAGCGATTTCGCTTTGACCATCTGTTTGAGGATGATAAGCTGATGAAAAATCAAGCTTAGTTCCCAAGTTTTCGAACAATGCCTGCCAAAATAGACTAGTCATGCGGGGATCTCTATCACTAACAATAGTCTTTGGCAATCCATTTCCCAAGTTTTCGAACAATGCCTGCCAAAATAGACTAGTCATGCGGGGATCTCTATCGCTAACAATAGTCTTTGGCAATCCATGGTGTTTAAAAATCTGAGCTAGAAATATTCTAGCCATGTGATCAGCTTTGATCGTCTTCTTTACTGGAAGAAAATGGGCTTGCTTACTGAATCTGTCTACTATAGTCCAGATTGCATCATTTCCATTCTTGGATCGAGGAAGATCCGTAATAAAATCCATGGCAATACTTTCCCATGGCGTGTTAGGCACAGGGAGCGGCTGGAGCTTGCCATAAACTTTATGTTTGTCATATATTACCTTTTGGCAGACTAAACACTCACGTACATATTTTTCAATGTCCGCACGGAGTGTTGGCCAAAAGAAATACCTTTCGAGGGCACTAGTGGTGGAAGCAATTCCCCGATGCCCGGCATAAGGAGAATTATGTGCTTCATCCATCACCTTTTGTCGTAAGGGCTGAGCTATGCATATTGCTTGTTGACGATAGAGTGTATTATCCCTGATACAATAAGGTGGCTTTGAGTGACCAGCTTGAAGATCTGCCCAAATTGTGGTGAAGTATGGATCTTGAGGATACATCTCGCTGAGAGATTCTAGTTCCTCATGATAAATTGTTGTTAGTGCATTGATCTTTGGATGCCTGGAGAGAGCATCTGCAACTGCATTCTTTGTTCCAGAAGTGTGTAAAATCTGAAAATGAAACATTGAAAGAAAGTTGGCCCATCTCATCTGCTTTTCTGATAACTTTCTCTGTGTGAGAAAGTAGCGAAGACTTTGATGATCTGTCTTGATAATAAAATCAGCTCCTAATAGATAGTGTTTCCAAATGGAAAGAGCATGAATTACTGCCATTAGCCCTTTTTCGTATATGGAGGCATGCAACTCTGCATCTTTAAGGCGTAGAATTTCATAGGCTATCGCGTGACCCTCTTGGTTCAAAACTGCTTCTATACAATCTCCAGATGCATCGCAGTATACCTCGAAAGGTTTGCGAAGATCAGGGACGGTGAGAACAGGTCCGTGACTGAGTAGATACTTAAGCTTTTCGAAAGCTTGTTTTCGTCCAGACCCCCAATGGAATGGAATCCGCTTCTTTGTCAGGTCATGGAGGGGACCTGCTATCGCGGCAAAAGCTCGAATGAAACGCCGATAATAAGAACAGAGGCCAAGGAAACTTCGTACATCATGTATAGTAGTTGGCGTAGGCCATTCTACAACTGCTTGAATCTTATCAGGGTCCATTCTCACCTGGTTGTGAGATACTATATGGCCCAAATAGTGGATTTCTTTTAGAAAGAACTCACTCTTCTTAGCATTCACAAATAATTTGTGTTTGCGTAATTCTTCAAACACTAAGGCGAGATGCTTATAGTGTTCGTCTTCCGACTCTGAGAAGATTAAGACGTCATCAAAGAAAACGTCTGTAAAACTTCTATATGAGTGGAAGATTCTATCCATCATTCTGTTGAATGCAGCTAGTGCATTAGTGAGCCCAAAAGGCATCACTAGAAATTCATACAACCCGAAGGTTGTTCTAAATGAAGTCTTATGCACATCCTGAGGAGCTATGTGGATTTGATGATAATCGCTCTTCAAGTCTATACGACTAAAGACACTGGCTCCTTGTAACTTATCAAGAATGTCGTCAATCCGAGGGATTGGAAATCGATTCTTGATTGTGATCTTGTTTAGAGATCTATAGTCTATGCACATGCGGAATGTGCCATCCTTTTTCTGTACTAGCAAGACAGGTGAACAATATGGAGAAGTACTAGGCCTTATTAAGCCCTTCTCCAAAAGTTCGTTAACCTGCTTGAGAATTTCCTCTTGCTGCATTAGACTAACTCGATAAGGGGGCTGATTTGGAGGAGAACTTCCTGGGATCAAATCAATGGTATGATCCTCAGGTCGCGAAGGTGGGAGTTCATTTGGAATTTCATGTGCAAAACAATCTTTATATCTTTCTATTAACTTAAGTCTTTTTTGCTCCAAAGAGGAAGAAAGTTGTGAAACAGACACATCTCTCTCTCTTGCAAAAATCAAGTACGCTGAAACACACTTTTTCATTTCTTTCTTGATGGCAATGTGATTGGCAATAGGAATACGCCAATCACCTGCATCTGCAAGTACAAGATACTCCTTTCCTTTATGAGCAAAAGATAAGGTTTTCTGAACATGGTCAGGAATGGGATGCATCTTGTAGTGCCAAGGCATTCCCAAGATAACATCGCATCCTTCAAGTGAAGCTAGTAAGAAAGACTCTCGATCCTTGTAGTCGTCGACCTTTAGATTCAACTTCCCTATGATTGGAGTAGAGTTTGAGTTCTGCCCTTTGAAAGCAGATTGCGCTTGAATAGAGACTCCAAAACGATTGGGCTGCAAGTTCAGGTCGTCAGCTAGCTTGGTAGAGATGAAGTTGTCTGTACTACCAGGGTCAAACAAAATAAGAGCCCGTTGGTTGTTGATACTACCCCATGCGTTGAGAAGAGCTCTTTCTTTTCCATCCTTGGTTGTATTTCCCTGTATATCTGGGACTACATTGGAAGAGGGTGGTTGCGGAGGTTTGGTAGGACAGTCACCCTTCATATGACCAACTTGTCCGCACTTGAAGCATCTTCCTTCACTAATGTATATTGGCAACTCAGCAGGAGAGAGATATCTCCCTTTCTTGGGCTGATTTGGCTTTGCTTCTGCTTCGGAGGCGGTTCTTTTCTTCTTTTGAGAAGAAGTAGAAGAGGTAGGCTGCTCATGGAGAGCCTTCTGCTTAGCATGGTAAGTGCTTTGCTCCATCTTCCTGGGAGTACCCTTGTCATGTATTCCATCAGCTATGCGGGCTGATTCCATAAGTATCTGCAAGTTACCTCGAGGGTAAAGCTTCATAGCCTTTTGCAAGGCTTCATGCAAACCTGCTTCAAACTTGTGCATCTTCTCCGAATCGTCAATCTTCTTGAATGGAGTGACTTTCAAGAGAACGTCCCAAAACCTATCCACATAGCGTGGAACAGTTTCGTTCTCTGACTGTGAAAGTCGATCCCATTCTTTCTTTACCTCTTCCTCATAGTCTGGAGGAAGGAACTGTGCGTAGAACTCCTTCTTGAAAGCGGTCCAATCTTGGGGTTTGCGATCTTCCAGGATAAGGGTTAACCACCAATTGCTGGTGGTGCCTTTCAGGTACAAACTGACATGGCGAAGCTTGGATCTTTCCTTGAAATTCCCTTCTGCAAATGCAACTTCAAATTGGCGGATGAAAGCCAAAGCTTTGTCATTATCACGCCGTCCATTGTAGGTGTCGAATTTCACATCTTTATCTCCCGACTTGAATGTTTTCTGCCTATGGTGTTTCTTCTTATGGTGCTCCTTCTTTCTATGCTTAGACTCCTTGTGAACAGGAGTCCTTTCCCTTGAATGCACTTCTTGCTGCGACTGATCGTCGAGAAACATGTCTTCCGGAGCAACTATGTCATCCAGATCCTTCATGAAAGAGAACTGAGGGGAATCAGGGGGATCCTGCTCTTGAACTTTTGGATTAAACCGCACATGACGTTCTGGAGATTTCTTCTGCCTCTCGTGCATGCGGGAAGTTCCAATCAAAGGATCTTTTCTTGGTTGTGGCGCCTTTGGGTTCTGCGGGATTTCTCCCGACCCCATCGGCATTTTCTCCTTCCCTTTTTCAAGAGTATGGAGAATCTTTTGGACTTCTGGATGGGAGAGAGCTTTCTCCAACTCTTCCACCTGCTGTTGAAGGAGAGAGAACTCTATCTCGCGTCCTCCCATTTCTTCAGTCTGCCAAGAGTCATCAATCCCTTCAGGAAGAGAGAGAGGGAACCTGGCTCTGATACCACTGTCACAAAAATACGGAAGCGTAAACTGACGTTTAATTGCACTTCAAATACTCAAGAGAATTAGAGGGAGAGAGAAAACTTGACACTCCATTGGGGACCAGAAGATGGGTTGGTCCCCCCCCATAAAGAGAATATCTTTATTACTAAGGGAGAATCTTTACAAGCACAGGAACGGGGCATACGCCCGTCCTCTATTCTTTCTTCTGTTCTGTTCTGACTATTGACTGAGAAAGTGTTTCCACTTTCTTTCTGCTTAGGGGATTTCCCCTCTTCTGCGAGACTGGGTGGAAGCTCTCGAAAAGAGAGTCTATCTTCCAAAGCAGCTCATCGGAAGCTCTCACAGAGGAGAGTCCATCTTCCGTTATGTGTTGCCTTCATGCTCATTCATTCATGCATCGAACACAAAAGAGAAACAAGCAAAATGCACACGCACATGCTTGCTGTAATTTTCTGCACATAACCTGAAATTCTTACTTGTGCACACCCCTACGCCGAAACAGAGGTCTTCTTCACGATGGAATCGCGCCAAACTTGATGTAGACTTATGATAAGGAGAGAGAAGAGAATTTCTATGGCTGATCTGTTGAAAACAGCCCTAATCGAGGTGATTAGGGGTTGAAAACAGAGAATTATAGCAGCCGCACTCTGCTAAGAGAGCGTCTACAGCAGCTTCTCGCGATGAAACTTCACCAGAAGGTGTCTATGACTGTGAGATCCCTTGTTCTTGACAATGGGAGCACAAGGCTACCACATATGTCGCAAGGGGCTGCTCTCAAGCTTCAATGGAGGGCTCCACCGCGTAGAGCACGCTCACATTAGGGGGGGTAGGTGCACTGCCAGCCCTGAAAATGGGGGAGGGGGGGCTCCTAGGACCTAAATAGCTATCAGGGAGAGGGGGCGCTAGGAAGAGAGAGGGTGAGAGTGAGAGTGAGAGAGAGTTAGTTTGCATTGGTAAGTGTGCCACTTGGCACACTTACTTTAAAAACTTAAAAACCATTCAACTTTTGACTTTAAAGACTTCTAGCTCATTAATTAAAAAAATGTGCAACTAACTAACAACTGCTACCAATGATTCTTTTATGAGAACACCAAAGGTCTGCCGGCGCAATGCCGCACGGGCACTGCACCGCTTTTACCTGTTCACACTTGTCCGGCCGCCTGCTCGGGCAAGGACCGTTAAATTTAATTTAACGAAACTTACCCTAAGGATTTATTAGCTTTATTAGCCTTAGGGTCACTGTTCTAAGGACCCCATCTCATTCATGTGCTTGTACTCACGCGCGTATTTTTCTGAGCCTAAAATCTGAGGCTACTGCTTACCCCTTTCTGAAGACCCGATTTCCCAATCACTAGGGCTTCAGGGTAATTTCTGCTAAGGTCCCTCTGAGGTGTTGTGGCCCGCATTTAGGCTCACCTGAGGCCTTAGAACTGCTAGGTCTATTCTGGTGTGCACACAACTAATTAGATAATTCTTTTCTCGTGAATAAATTAATTATTTACAAAGTCTGACTTAGTTACATAGAGGAGCAATGTATCTGCCACTGTACAGCATACTACAAGATCCGCGGGCGTTTTCATTTCTTACTTAGAGAGGGCTTTGGCCCCTTATCCCGCATCATGGACAACTGTGATCAGAGGTCCTAAGTCTCTTCTTGCTAGAGATCCGTAGACTCAATGAGACTACCCGGAGGAGTAGAGGACCTACACATAGAGGATCCATACAAAGGCAGATCACTACTTTTTACAGAGGGACTACTCGGGATGGCCGACTACAGTTTAACCTGTCACACCCTCTTTAAGGCATCCTTCTTGATCGAGCCATCCAGCTTGGTTTTTCATGACGCGTGAGGATGCGAGGATCTTTACATCATAGACAAGGTCTACATCAGAGGGAACGGGGCTTCATATGTGACATTGAGCACGCCCTCCAAGAGAGCTGATTATGTCCCATTCCCTTCTTTCTCCCTTCTTTCCCGCCATGTACTTGGACATCCATTAGGCGAACATAAGTTGAAGCACATGAAATTTCTTAGGATAGCAGTTATATTCTAGATGGTTTGAGGATCTCAGAAAGTTTTCTAAAATGGTGATCCATGCATTCAATTTAATATTAAGCAAATGTGAGATATATCTTTGTTTTATATGTCAGACAATTGGTAGGTATTCTCCTATGTTAGCTGTCAAATAGTAATTCTGTGTTTTTAAGAACTGGCTCTTGGGGCTTGCAGGTTATGAAAGCCAATATGGAAGCTTGTTTGGAAGTAGGTTCAGTTTAACAGATGGATCTGGGATCTTCATATCGTCACTTGCCTTGACTATCATTATTTCAGCAATTGCTGTTGTAGGCATTGTCCTTGTTGCAGCGATAATCACGCTTGCAGTGATGCTATCGTCTTGTGGGCAAAACTCGACTGTGAATGTACAGTTTAAAAGGTCTGCTGATTTCTGCTCCAGCTTTCGCTTGAACATTGAACTAAACAACATGCAAGGAAGGGCACTTCCTGGAACATGTGATGCAGAGATCTTTGAGTATGTTCATGGGGGGCAATACATAAAGGATGTGGAAATGGCAGTGAACTCTGCCCGACATTACCTAAAGAGCTTGGTGCTGGAAGACAATCAGAGTTTTGGAGTTATTCTGGACATCGATGAGACAGCTCTCTCAAATGTTTTTCTATACCAGAATGGTGGTTATAGGTATATTTCTGTTCTTGTCTTTCTGTGTTAGGTTCACTTACCAAACTTTTACTCTGGTATGCCTGAGCATTTTGAACGAGTGTGTGAGGGTTACTGCTGCTGTTGGCAGTTTAAATGCCGACCATGTGTCCATATTTGGCTGGATTATTTGACTCTCTTGTTATGTTTACACAAACAGGTTCAAGTGTCAAAGGAATGCCTTTCTGATGATTGTTTTTGGTTTCCTTACCTTTGTGTTTGTAGTGCCTGCATATTGTTGTAGGGTTTGCGTTTGTTGACTGTATTCTTGTACATGGGACGGGGTTTTACTGCATGCCTTTTGTGTGTGCGCGTGTGTCTGTGTGAGGGGGGTGGGTTTTGTATGGCTTCTTGTTTGCCAATTTCCACATGACGATTGATGGTCTGCATGTGTTAGTTGTGTATGGATGTCTGCACGTGTTAGTTGTGCTTTTGGTGGTACTGCAAAGGAGCAATTTTGCATATGATGGCATTTTTTGTTCTGAAGCATCGTATTGGCTGGTATGGAGTTTGGTAGCCTTCGTGTTAACCCCCTTTTTTCGTACTGGTTATGTTTTTGCATACAAGCTGTGACCTGCGAAGTTTGAGATTTTGGTGTTTTTTTGTCCCCATGTACAATCATCTTCGGAGGAATGTGCCTCCTTTGATGCGCTCTCGCCTCTGTATCAGGGTCTTCTTGGTGTCATGGTATTCAGATATCAACATGGCTGGCTTTGAGGGCAGGTGTCGGGTACCTAGATTTCTGATAAAGATAGCTTTTCGAGGGTGAACTGTTGAATTCAGTGTGCCTCAGATGCTGCGGAATTCCTTTTGGCTGGATTATGCAGCTACAGTCACCTGCCCCATGTAATAAGGTGGGTGCCATTCCCTCAATGGAGTTTCCAGACAGTATTTTTTTCGAGTAGGAAGTAGTGGTGTGCCGTCGAAAGATTGTAGTCATTGATTGACTGAAAGCCTCTGATGCCAAAGTCTCCCCTTTCAGAGGTCCCGTCCACGGTGAGTTTTCGGCTGACAGGTGTCGGACAGTGCAGTTATTGAGATTCCATAGAAAGGATATCACCTTTCATCATTAGGCCTTGCATCTCCTTTAGGTATCCCATTATTTATGTGGCTTTCGAGTCTCTTCAGGAGGGGGAGAGTTGGCTTGTGCAAGAGCCAGAGGCTCCCTTTTCAGAGGTTCCTTCGGTGGTGAGTTTTTAGTTGAGAGTTGTCAGATAGTGTACTACTCCGTAGATCACCTTTAATCATCAGGCCCCATATCTCATTCATATTTCCTGTTATTCATCTGGCTTTCGAGTTTTTTTTTTTGCCCATGGGGATTTTTTAGACAAAGAGCCGAGAGATGGACTCCTACACAAGGAATTGTCTTCTTACAACTATTGACTTAAGGGAGTCCTACATTCTTCAGATTAGAAGCTACCCCTGATGCATTTCATGTTTCAGTTGAGACGAGAATAATCTTGGGATGGAGATCCACCCCTTGCCATCTTTGGATAGACCTTGAAACCGGCCTGTAGGGAGGTAGACTATGGCTTTCACCCAAAACTTTACTTGAGACTTTATAAAAACCTGTAACGGGAATTGACACTTCAAACATACACGGCTCGGAAGCTAGAGCGCTCCAAGCAAATGCCGACACGCAGTAGGGCCTCAAAGACTGGCGCCCCTTTCGGTATTTCTTTATTGTATTCAAAGAGGGAATAAAACCTACGGTTTCCTACGAGCTGTCCCGCATAGTCTGGGCTGAAAACGACCTGTTCTGGCCCGATTTCGGCAGCACAACTATACTAGGACGCTTCACAGATAGTCTCCCCACGCAATAAGTGGCTTTCCCGGTGCGTAGAGACACTTTAGAAAACCGGGCGAGAATCTGTAGCACGTTAAATTCTCTGTTTTCTGCCCTGATAATGTGCCAGATCACTCGCACACTGGTCCCCTCGCGTTCCTGGACCTCCTGGGGTATTAGGGACCGTTTAGGGCCGAAACCCTAAACGTGCAAAAATACACAGCAGGCTGTATTTCCCTGTTTTGGGCTCCGCTTCTCGAGCCGGTCGCATCCGTAGCAAGTCCTCAAGCTCCCGCACCTGTAGGGCTACTTGCCCTTTGAATCGGACGAGATTTCTTGCGTGAAATCTCTCTGAATTCACCTGTACCTGCGGGGGATTAGCAACTAGTTAATCAAGTACCTTTGCAAGAGGCTCTTGACTCAGCAATCGCGCATGAACCCACACAACTGTACATACAGATGAAAAGCCCTCGAGCGATGTCACGTATTTGTATTCGAAAGAGAAGAGAGGTGCACGAGAGCAGAATCATTGCGCTACATAGTGCAAGGGAGAAGGCAAGCTTTCCATTAAAGCTTCATTACCTGCACCAACTACTCACACACACACTGTAAGAGTGAGGAAGAACTCAGCCTCCTCTCAATTTGGGCGCCCCCTCTAGAGCTGATGCTTTTGGAGCCACCATGTGTCCACTTAGCCTCTTTTGAGTTAATTTTCTAGTACCCACTAACTTATAAGTGTAACGAGGGGGCCTAAATGACTTTGAATTGAGCCTAGATACCCTTTTACTACTCGGATTCCAATGCGGGTCGGCCCGACCAACTCGTGGCAACAAGGCCTTCCGTCTGCGGGTGAAACTCTCGGCCATCGGCCATTTCACACTGGCCACATAATGTCCGGCCATTTGCAACTTCAAAAAGAGGGTCCCAAAAATTAAATAAAAATCATCAGAAAGAAATCAACAACTAAGGTTAGCAGTTGTCAGGTCTTTGTGACAGTAATTAGCAGTTGCCACGTCCTCGTGACACACCCCTCTCTTGAAATCGCAAACGTCCTCGATTGCATGCCATATATACATGCCATTGATGATCTTGTGTTGTTAGCATGCTTTTATCATCGCATGTATCCGCAGGAAAGGTCATGAAACATAGATACAAATGACTTAATGAGATCTTCATACTTTTGTCATTTCATCTACGATAGAGGTGAGCATAATACCTTTAGCATTTGTAGAACAGTGGCCACTTCTATTGCACTGAATCCATATGTACATTAAACATTTGATGTGCTAGCTCCATCATTACCCATCCTTTGCACATGTTGGGTTGGGACATACGCAGGCTGTAACCTAAAGGCCTCAAGGTAAAGTTGCAATACATTTGGTGACTTTGGTAGTTCATGCTCTTCCATCCACTTTGCATCCATAGGTGGATAGTTCTTGAACTTCACCAAATAGCGTCTTGCAACTTGTCCCTTAACTTTTCTTTCTTTATGTGCCACCAAGATCTCATCAAGTAAGTTCATCGACTTCTGGCTGATCTTCTTGTGGCATATCTTCTGGCACATCACCCTCAAAGGGTCTTAGAAGACTCACGTGAAACGCATTATGAATCTTCTGAGTGTCAGGCAATTTCGTCCTATTAGCAACATCGCTGATCTTATCAAGCACTTGAAAAGGCCCATAGTAACGCATTCCGAGCTTTGGAAACAACCGTTCTTTGCCCTTCATCTTCTTTAACCTTGCCTTTTCAAACCTCAATAGAACCCAATCACCAGGTGAAAACATTAATTCATGATGGTGACGATCATCAGCCCTTTTCAGCTTTGCTTGAGTCTTCTCCAAGGCAACTCTGATTTTCTTATAGACTTCAACCATTTCTCAACATATCGATCTGCCTCAAAAATTTTGTCCTTTGTATGCGAAATGGGAGGAACCTTTTTGCCACCTTCAACAATTTCAAAAGGTGCCTGCCTGTGGACAATAGGAATGAAATGGGCCCGCTTGCTGAACCTGCAAATGATGGTCCATATACCATCATTCCCTGTCGGCGTTCTTGGAAGATCAAAGATAAAGTCCATAGCAATGCTTTCCCATGGCTTATCCGGAATCAGCAGTGGTTGTAATAACCCTGTCTAGTAGACTGTGCAAGGCTGTTTTGAAACCCTAGGGCTCTGATACCAGTTGAAAGCGTGAAGCAGAAGGTACCGGTAGGTGCGCGTCGCGATGTAGTGTAGGATTGGCACAAGAAGTAGGAGGCACAGAGCAACAGAGAGCTAGCGCTAGAGATCGAGGCAGAGAGAGAGAGAGAGAGAGAGAGAGAGAGAGAGAGAGAGAGAGAGAGAGAGAGAGAGAGAGAGAGAGAGAGAGCTCACGTTTTTGGGGAAAACTCAATAAGTGAGTTTTGTCTTTTCCCACTTTTATTATAAGTGACTTCAAAAAAATGTGTCCATTGAACCTGGACAAAGTATCAAAATATACAAAAAGGGGTTATTTAGGCCTTTAACCCAACAACCTTCCACTTAAAGGCATAAATGACGCCTTTAAGTTAACCAACTCTCACTAGCTGTATGCAATGCTCATGTTGAGCCTTAGCAAGACTCTTGGTAAGAACATCTGCAGGGTTATCCTGTGTATGCATTTTAGTCAAGGTGACTAAACCATCCTCCAATACCTAATGTATCAAGTGGTACCGCACATCTATGTGTTTGGTACGCGCATGAAACATGGCATTTTTGACTAAATAGATAGCACTCTGGCTATCACAACCCAACACGGGTATATAAGCAGGCATGCCAAGTTCTTTTGCAAGTCTGCCTAACCAAATGGCTCCTTTGAAGCCCTCTGTGGCTGAAATATAATCAGTCTCAGTAGTACTCAATGCCACAATTTTTTGCAACCTAGAACACCAAGAGACTGCACCACCAACAATGGCAAATACATATCCACTGGTAGATTTCCTGGTATCCATGTCACCTGTCATGTCTGCATCACAATATCCCTGCAACTTTAAGTCACTTTTTCCATAACAAATACACTTTGATTGTGTACCTTTGAAATATCTCAAAATGCATTTGACAGCTTCCCAATGCGCTTTGCTAGGATTCGACATGAATCGACTAACAACTCCCACTGCATGAGCAATGTCGGGACGAGTGGCAACCATAGCATACATAAGAGAACCACAAGTTGATGCATATGGGATTCCCTTCATTGCTTTCAATGCCACCTCATCCTTTGGGCAATTTGCTTTGCTAAGCTTAGTGTATGGAGGTAAAGGTACTCCAAGAGGTTTAGCATCAGCCATATTAAACTTGTCAAGCACTTTTGCAATGTACTTTTCTTGAGATAAAAATAGGAATTTCAGCTTTCTATCTTTTTTAGCACGCATGTCCAAAATGTGCTCTGCATCACCAAATCCTTCATAGCAAAAGCTGAATTTAGCTTACGTTTCAAACTAGTCTTATGTTTCCCGGCAAGCAGTATGTCATCAACATAGAGAACAAGAATGATGGGACTACCATCTTCATCCCTTTTCGTATACAAACAATGATCTGCATGGCTGCGTTTAAAGCCTTGAGACAACATAAAAGTGTCAAACTTCTTATACCAGTGCCGTGATGATTGTCTTAAACTATACAGAGCCCTTTTCAGTTTGCATACAAGTTTCTCGCATGTAGGAACTACAAAACCTTCAAGTTGTTTCATATATATGTCCTCTTCAATGTCACCATGCAAAAACGTTGTCTTTACATCCATTTGATTCAATTCCAAATCAAGCACCGCAACGAGAGCAAAAAGGACACGTAAAGTTGTAAGCTTTACAACAACAGGAGGAAAGATTTCTTGAAAATCAATTCCTTCTTTCTGTGCATATTCTTTTGCAACCAATCTTGCCTTGTACTTGGGTTTTTCATCCACAATCCTAATCTTGTATATCCATTTGTTAGGAAGAGCCTTTCTCCCTTTAGGCAATGGCACAAGATCCCAAGTATCATTTGCATACAAGGATTTCATTTCCTCTTGCATTGCAAGCACCCACTTACTGCTTGACTCACATGACTTAGCCTCTTTGTAAGTAAGAGGTTCACCCTCATCCATCAACATTACATGATACAAAGAGGGATTAAATCTCTGCGGTTGCCTTCTCAAACGAGTTGACCTACGGTCCTGCGTACCCATTGATCTACATTCTCAGGCAACGGTGCTACATCATAAGGCAACTCATTTTCAACTCTATCATGTTGCTGAAAATCATTTTCAACCAATTCAGGTGGCTATCCATCCTCATTAGGAGCATCAAAATCATGTCTTACCACTTCTGGCTCAAGGTTTATCAGTTGATTATCAATTTCAGTTTGCGGTAATGCATCATGAGGCTCTTTTTCAATATCAATGGGTGGCACGGAAGGCTGAAATCTGATTGTTTTCTTGTCAGTATCAGATTTTGTAGCATTCTTAAGCAATTTTGCCTCATTGAACACTATTATTGCTTGCAGCACATGTAGCAAAACACTCCAAAGATGGAGTCACATAGAATGAAGCACCAAAATCCACTATCCATGACTGGGATAGGCTATCATTAGCACTGAGCAATGCATCAATGACATCTTTCTTCGAGATAAGCATGTCTTCTACATTAGCTATCACCAAATCTGAGGGACATGAAGCCGCAACCAAGAGTTCCTCAACGTCTGACAACTCCTCAATGACCACACTAGAGGATACATTTGCATTCTCAGCATCCCTGGAGGAATCACCTGCTGATTTTTCTCCTTTCTTCTCATCTTTCTTCTTCTTTTCTTGCGTTTCCTTCTTCCTTTTCTGCTCTTTCTTGAAATACCTGCAATCGGGTTTCTTGTGACCCTTTCTGCCACATTGATAACGAGTGACATCCTTATCTTCTGTCTTGCTCTTACTTCTATTTTGAGTCCTATTGCCCGGATCACGCTTTTGATTTCTACCTCTTGCATTGTAAGCAGAACTGCCACCTTCCCTACTAGACTTGCGTCTAATCTCTTCATAGACTCTCACACCGTCATAAGTGAGGGTGGGACTGTTGCTCAAGGAGACAACCAAAGTTTCCCAAGTATCTGGCAATGTCATAAGCAAGAAAATAGCTTTCAGCTTATCTTTGAATTGCTGAAGCCCACTGTCCTGCAACTGATTCAACACACCTGTAAAAGCACTCAAATGCTCAGAAGCTGACTTCGAGTCATCAAGCTGCATATTCACCAACTTTCGCATCAAATGCACCTGGTTCACAGGCGTGGTGTTTTTATAATTGGGCTTTAGCTTTTGCCATATTGCATAAGTAGAGTCCAAACGCTTGATGTCCGTCAAAATGTTATCATTGATAGCCATTTTGATGTAGGCCATAGCCTTCTTATTTAACCTGGCCCACTCTTCGTCAGACAAACCAGGTGGCTTATTCTGTTCCAATGCATCTTCACAATCCTTTAAGAAAAGAATACCTTGCATGCGTTCTTGCCAAAGATTGAAGCCTTGACCATCGAACCGTTTGATTTCCATCAAACTTTTAGTGTCAGATGCGGAAGAGGAAGAAGCCATCTTAATTCAACCACATGTTTGTATACAAGGGAGATGCAATAGGCTTAAAATTTCAGCAAATAGTAGCAAGCACAAGACTTTGCATACAAAGAGCCACAGTCTCTTTACATGAAATAGTCTAAATCTGAAATTTCAGCTGAAATGTGCAATTTTAAGCACCTGTACTCAGATTTCACTCATTTGTCGCGACGAACATCAATACATGTGATCCCATAACTTTGGGACACCTGCGTATTGCTGTTTTGACCTGTAATAACGTGTAAATCATCTGTTTTGGGCTGATTGGCAATTTTGGTGACCTTTTTGACCCCGGAAGCAAGGAGCTTCGCGATGAAAGCGAAATTGAACGCGGGAGTGCAAATGTAACTCGTTGTCAAGCAGATTGCGCACGGCTGTTTTGAAACCCTAGGGCTCTGATACTAGTTGAAAGTGTGAACTTTGAAGCAGAAGGTACTGGTAGGTGCGCGTCGCGATGTAGTGCAGGATTGGGGTAAGAAGCAGGAGGCACAGAGCAGCAGAGAGCTAGCGCTAGAGATCGAAGCAGGGAGAGAGTGAGAGCTCACGTTTTTGGGGAAAACTCAATAAGTGAGTTTTGGGTTTTTCCACTTTTATTCTAAGTGACTTTAAAAAAATGTGTATAGACAAAGTATAAAAATGTACAAAAAGGGGTTATTTAGGCCTTTAATCCAACACCTTTTGCTGTCAAACTTGACCTTTTGGCAAATCACGCATGCTCGCACAAAGGCATCCGTATCTCTCCTCAAAGTAGGCAAATAAAAGAATGTCTCTACCCCTTTCACTGTCGCATCAATTCCACGATGCCCTGCATATAGTGGGACATGACTTTCTATCATGACCTTATGTCGCAATGACCTAGTGACACAGAGTCTGCCATGCATCATCATAAAATCGTCTCTGAGGAGGTAGTGCTCATGACATTGCTCATCTTGCAACTGTTCAGAGATCCTTGCAAAATCTTCATCAATAGCATACTGTTCCTTTATGTCATCAAGCTCATGATGATAAGGAATTGACACAGCTAAAATTTGTGGCTTTCTTGATAACGCATCAACCACAACATTCTTCTTGCCTTCCACATGCATAATCTGGAAGTGGAACATAGAAAGAATGTTTGCCCATCACATATGCTTTTTGGATAGCTTTGACTGTGTCAAGAAGTATCGCAAGGTCTGATGATCTGTCTGGACAATTAAAATAACACCTATGCTAATGGATGATTTTTTGACCTTCTCTTGCGCTCACTGTTCCACCCCAGTGGAAAATTTGGAAGAGCACCTAGCTCAGCTCTCTGCAGTCTTCTTGAAGTTTTGGGAGATGCGTCTTAAGCTCAACCCTAACAAATGCCACTTTTTGGTACTGAAATACGCTTTTAGGTTATGTGGTGTCTGTTAAAGGTTTATCTCCTGATCTTGATAATGTAGTGGTTGTTATGAAATTGCCTCTTTCCCTTAATCCAAAGGGTGTTCAAAGCCTTGTAGGCCATACATGTTATCATCGTAGGTTCATTCACATGTATGCCGACGATGCTCAACCCCTGACCCACCTGACCAGTGTTGTTGTACCCTTTCAATGGTCCACGGTTGAAGCCAAAGCTTTTGCTTACCTCAAAAAGCGCGTGACTGAGGCGCCTATTTTAGTTGCCTCAGATTGGTCTCTCACTTTTCATGTCGATACTGATGCTAGTGAGACTGATGTGGGTGCTGCTATGACTCAGCCTAGCAAGGAATTCAACCTCGATCACTCGATTCACTATGCAAGTCGCCTGCTCACCAAAGCCGAGCGAAACTATAACACCACAAAAATGGAAGGTTTGGCTATTATTTATGCGCTACAAAAATTCCATCTTGAATATGCCACAAGTTGCACGTTGAGTTTGGTGGTAGCTACTTGTATTCCAAGAGTTTGATTTCGAAGCAATCCTTCGTCCAGGTAAGCGTCATGTCAATGCAGACCACCTCTCTCATATACACGCAAGAGAAGAAGCTACAGATGTTGATGATGGCTTTCTAGATAGTAATGTCTTTAAAGTGGACACGACCCCAGAATGGTATGGCGATATATTGTATTTACTGTCCATTGGCCTATATATAGAGAATGGCTCTCCATTGCAGAAAAGAAGACTATTGTTGAAGTCTCGACCATTTGCTTTGATTGGAGGTCAGCTCTACAAGTTTGGAACAAATGGTGTGTTCCACAGATGTGTCTCTCCTCATGAAGTGGAGCATATTTTGGAAGATGCCCACAGTGGTTCCACAAGTTGGCATTACCCGCGTCACATCACAACACAAAAATTTACTGAGTGGTTTATGGTGGCCCCATGTGTTTAGGGATGCAATTACTCATGTGAAGGTTTGTGATGTCTGTCAACGTTGTGCACCTAAACCCAGTAGGCAATCCCACTGTCCTTCATAGGTATCAATGGCATGGTTGCCCTTTGAGAGATGGGGTTTGGATTTTGTTGGTCCAATTTCTCTCCTAGCTCAACCAGGCAATGGCAAATATCTTGTTGCTACTGAGTATGCTGCTACTGAGTATGCCACCAAGTGGGTGTAAGTATTTGCCACTACGAATTGCACAGGTAACACTAGCAAAGTTCTTGTATGAGAATATATTTTGCAGGTATGGGTGGCCCCTTGAGATCACTAGTGATCGAGGTAGTCACTTTGTCAACGAGTTGATCACCAAAAGCAAAGAAGCTAGTCCCCTGTTGGCAAGGTCCATTTCAAGTGGAGAAAAATTTACCTCAAGGTGCTCTTCAGTAGAAGACTCCGGATGGTCAATCCTTGCCTTTGGTGAATGGTTCAAGAGTAAAGGCTTATTGGACCTAGCCATGAGAGGCCAATGTGGGGCAGTCCACTCCTGCCTAGCCACTGTCTCTTCTTTGTCAGTGCCTTTCAAATCAATACCTTCGACACCTTTGTCACCCTGTAGCCTCAGCATTTGTCGCCGTTGTCAGGTGCAATGGAAGTGTTTAAGGATTTAGCTCAGATCTAGTACTCCGCACAAAAACAAGGGACACTTTACTTCACTTGAAAGAATTGAACTGAAAGAAAGAGAGAGACACTTTACTTCACTTGAAAGAATTGAACTGAACTGAAAGAAAGAGAGAGACACGAGAGAGAGAGATAAGAGACGACACCGAATGTCGGGTTCCAAACCCTCAAGGGCCCCCTTGCTCTGTTGCCTGAGCAAGTACTTTCTTTATTCTTGCACAACGTTGATACAATGACTAAATGCTGATGCTAATGGGTACTGATGCTACTGATGGGTACTGAGGTTGGGTACTACTCGGTACTGAGGTACTGCGGGGTTCTGGGTTCCACGACGACGATGACGACAATGACGAGGTACTGATGGGGTCTATGTCGATGACGATGAAGGTGATGACGAGTTACTGATGGGTTGTATGTCGACGACGACGGGGTTCTGATGGGTCTTGTGGATCTTGTAACGAGGACGTGGAAACTGCTAACCTTAGTTGTTGGTGTCTTTCCGATGCGGTTAATTTTTGAGACCCTCTTTTTGAAGTTGCAAATGGCCGGACATTGTATGGCCGCTGTGAAACGGTAGTTTCACCTGCAGACGGGAAGTTGGTCGGCACTGGCTTCGAGTAGTAAAAGGGTGTCTAGGCTCAGTTCAAAGTCATTTAGGTCCCCTTGCCGCACTTAATAAGTTGGTGGATACTAGGAAACTAACTCAAATGAGGCACAATGCCAAGGTGGGGTCACCCAAAGAAAACCACCTGAGAACTGGGCTACATTGCATTTTTAGATGTGGCCCCAGTGGTGAAAGATGGTCACATGACCAATGAGAGTCCAATGGAAGCATCTCCTAAAATTTAGGGAACTACTATTTTGGGCCACGAAATCTGTTCGCGTCATTAGCTTCAGAATGACAAAGGGAGCATTTTATTACTCTGCCGCCAAGTCAACTGATGCACCAATTGAAGGATTTTAGTGGGAAGCCCAATGTGGGGAAATTGCATGCATGAGTGTCAAGTGGCATTTTTTGGCCAATTTACCAAAAATGTGAGGAGGGGGCGAATAGAAATCGGCAAGGGGGTGCATTTTTCATCTCCCGACAGGTTAAGAGCTATTGTGTGCAAGCTTTCCCTCTCATGTACAGTGTAGTGCAAGAAGTGATGTCCTGCACACTCCACTGCTTTTTCTCTCTCCTCTGTGCAGTTATGTGATGCCCCACAAGAGGGCTCTTCATTTGACCTATGTACAGTTGTGTGGTCTTATGCTTCTGTTCCGAGGCAAGAGCCTCTTTGGGCAGGAACATGAGTAGCTAATTGCTACTCCAAAATCAGGCACCGGTGAGGGTACATGTGCATTTTCAGCGTTGGTTATGCGCTGTTTCTGGACTGTTTTGCAGCCGTATGGATGCGAGAAGCATTGGGAACAGTGCCCCACTGTTAGTGGACAGTTCTGGGACTGTTTAGGGTTGAAAACAAGGTAAAAACCAGTAAATACAGCGAGCTGTAATTGCTGTTTTTGGGCTGAAAACAGAGGGTTTATGTCTTTGGAATCGAGTTCCAGCAGGGGGGTTTGTTTAGAGCGTGTTTTGGGGCCGTTACGTTGCCAAAATTTCGCCAGAACAGGTGTGGTCTAGTTGGATATAGGTGAAGATCCCCATGAAACTTTACCCTCTAAAGGATTAAAGAAATACCGAAAGGGGCGCCGGTTTTTGGGGCCTACAGGTTGTCGGCGTCTGCTCGGAGCATTCTAGCTTTTGAGCCGTGTGTGCTTTGAAGTGTTAATTCCCGTTACAGGTTTTTATTTGCAAAGTTTCTCTGTGTATTAAAGTAAAGTTTCGGGTGAAAGCCTACGTCTACCGCCCTAGGGGCTGATTTCAGATCCTTATGCTGAGCTAAGCATGGGCCGAGCCAAGGCACAAGGGGTACTGGGTACTGAGGTTTTGTGTTGACAATGACGAACGGCGACGATGTTGACGGCGATGGCGACGACGCTAAGGCTGAATGCCGGAATTAGCTAGCGATGTCGATGGCTAAGGTCTGCAACCATGACGAGGCTAGGCTGAGGTTCTGCTGGCGCTTCAAGCTGAAAACGCTGGCTGTCTTGGGCTGAAACGCTGATCATGCTGGCTGAAAACGCTGGTCTTTTGGGTGAAAAACGCTGGTCAGGGGTTGGTCATGCTGAGAAAACGCTGGGCTTTTGCCGTTCCTGCGGCACGGCTTGGTGCTACTGCCAATTCCCTAGTTCTCCGCCTTCTCTAAGCGCCCAAAGGCTGCCCTTTATAGTTGAAATGACCTGGGTCGAGCAGTATGGGTGAAAGTCCACGATTTGGGAATGTGAAGTGTCACTTATTAATAATGCAACAAGAGGCAGTTCACAAGGGGTAAATTGCCTAAGTGCTGAAATGCTGTCCTGTGCAAGAGAGGGTATGCAACTATGACCGGCCTGGGCATGCACGTCCTGCTAGAGACTCACAAAGGTGCGAGGCTTAAGTCCTAAGCTAATGACTCATG